>NW_017729032.1:13691775-13716172 GCF_001723915.1 Gavialis gangeticus | reverse complement strand
TTATAATACCTAGCAATAGCTATATATCATGTCAAACTGGACATAACGAAGATTCATACACAAATATATCTCTCTGATAAAAGCTATGTGTATACCTAAACTGCACGATGCTGAAAGCCCTTGAATACCAGAAACTGCATAGTCTTGTTAGCTTGGCATTTTATCTAGTTTGACTTCTGCTAAAAAATTAAACATACCTATATTGCTTCTAATACTGCTTCTTCTAAAATGTAGATTTCCTGAAAGTCAAGGTCCCAAAATAACATTAGCAAAGTGTAAAAAAATATAGAAAGGGAAGACTTTCTAAAACACTTCCCTAAATCCTAGGTGACAGTCCTACAAATGTACAAGAGCTCCATATACTTAAATATTTTACTTCTGGTAAACATTTTCATTGTTTAGTAAATCAGAGAAGCTACATTAGGTGCTGTTTAAAAAGTAACTGCTGTCACTAAACATTAAAACTTGATGAACCTCTTAAATAAGACTGTTCTCTATATTCCAAGGGCAAATTTAATATAGGTATACACTAGTGGGATTTAAATTTACTATCAGAAAAACTCAAGCATATATATTCTTAGCAAAGTAACAAAAGCAAAGGTACATTAATTTACAGTGACAGGACATCCTACCAATTCACAAAAAGTGTCATGGTCAAGCCAAGTACATCAAGCAAGCCCCCTATTATTCTGATTTCACACTTCATGTAAGTACATCTAAGTATGCAATTAAAATTCTTAGTCCTAAAGCATCTCATTAGAGAGACAGTTCATAGCTCAAAAAGAAACATCCATTAAATACTTTCAAGTAATTTATTTCTCTCCTGTATCCTTGTCATACTTATGTGCTACAGAGCTTAATATTTACAAACGTTTGACCCAGATCCGGTTTGTTTTCTCTAATTCAATCATTCACAAAAACAGTTAACTCCCTGTCAGAATCTGGGTTTATTCCAAAGACTAGTTTTTAAGCAAATTCTTATTAAACTCCTTTCCTGAAAAGCTCTTTCCAAATGGATGATGACACATTAAATTAATTACCACCATTCTTCTAAGACACACTTCCTATACAGAGTATTGGAGCACATTGGTTTTATTCAATTAAAGGAGAAATGTGTCAAGCTTACCAAGATTAAGTTGACCCTGTTAGGAAGCCAAAGCTTTGTTAGCTTGTTCAGTTAGCATTCTATTATAAATCTATTATAACATTCCATTATAAATCCTGTTGTAAAAATTTTAACGTCCACTATTTAAATTGAAAAAAAAAACCGACATAAAATGCCATCCTACGATATGAGACTCCAACAGGCAGGATGCTGTGGAAACAAAAGTTAAATATAATGTTGCCTACAGCCAAATCAATGCTGAAAATTATTTGTGTTAGAGTACCCAGAAGCTTTAGACACTGACCAGGACCTGACTGCGACAGATGCTGCACAAACACAGAATAAAAATGCCTCTGCCACAAAGAAATTATAATCTGATGTTAAATGTTTTAAATTGGAAAATAAGGACAAGAGCTAATAGCCCGATGGGAGAAGTAGAAGGAAACAAGGTAACAATCTGGGTGAATCACACAGGCAGCAGTGTCAAAACACCAGCAACCTAAGGACTGCACTGCTAAGATTTTGTACACATCAGAACAGAGGGGAATTTTCACGACAGGATTTTGAAGGAGAAAAATGCCATTGTTTTGGGGGAGTTTCTATGACACGTAAGTGCTCAAATAGATTAACTCCACCAGAAACTATTTATTTTCTAAAGGCTGTCATAATCACCAAGCACATGATTTTACAAAGACTGAAAAAAGAGCATATATGCCTTGCCTAAAGCAGAAGCCTTCAGACCTATCTGAGTTAGCCACCAAAGAATACCACTGTATTCTTCTGACTGTAAATATGAGTGGCATGAATTCAAAGATATTTGGACCCTGTCTCTAGACATGTTTGGATAAAAAGTTGTTGAAACTGTTTAAAGAAGGCAGCAAGACTGTCAACTCCACCTCTTCTTTCCTATTCATACATATATATTATTTTATTTCTGTTATTCATATCCTAGTGCATTATATCTATGTAGTACTGTCTTAATTTGTGCATCTTTGAGAAGGCATAAAACCACGTCTCTACTGTGAAGAGTACTGCTATAACAGAACATACAGAAATCATCTCCTTTTTTGTACTTTTTATTATGTTTCTTTACCAAAGCAAAACAACAAAACACAAAAAGGACCATATAATTCTTGTAGAATAACATAATTCTGAGCAGTTATGTGACACTAAAATGTTATATATTTGAAAGCAAAATTAATTGTACAAATCACTAATAAATTAAATGTTCATACCACTGATTTTAATGAAATGTTATACAGTATTACATACAAATCAATACAGACTTTAGATATAAATTAAATGCAAATGGCTTTGTAGGACTGGACTCCAATCCACACAAAAAAAAAAAAATCAAAAGAAAAGTTGTAGCTACTGCTCTACTGATCATGCAACATACAAAATTGCACTCTTTTGAGGGTGTAATGGAAGAGAACCTAATAATAATACTATGGGTAATTTTAGTCTTCACTGAAAATATTTGCTTTTACAGAGGCATTATCAAACTTGTATCATTAAAATTACTTCATTATCTGAAAGTGTAGAGAAAATATTGTATGGTTTAAAAGTAATAAACCTAAAATATAAACTAATTAACAAAAGATGTTTTCCCATGCTCATAAAATTTATTTTTGGAAGAAGAGATTACTCACCAAATTGGCCATGTAAATTGTAAGCAGACCTCTCCTACAAACAAAAATGATCAAGTTAGTGGATACACACATACATGCATACATTAAATGATCACCATTAGCCATCTTTCATATACTGAAGAAGATGCAGTTGCATCTCAAGAAAGCTTTCCATAAATCTCTAGGAAACCGTTATGGCTTAATTATATATATTTAAATATTACTGCCCTAGCAAAAAAAAGAAGAAAATTTCCAAACAAAACCAGGTCACTAGATAGTGTTGAAGAGTGAGACTCCAAGCATTTTAGTAACAACAGTTTCTAACTATCAACTGGAAAGCAAGATAATAAAGTTTAAGCAAAAACCATAACAATTCTTGACATAATTCAGGAGCTCCTACGTTTTTTCTGGTTCTGGTCCCATCTTTTAAACTACGTTTTTCTCTCCAGTTTTCTTCTGATCTTTTTATATATTTTACTTTTAAGGTGTTTTACATGCTACAGGCAGTCCTCGCACTTACAGCGGGTTATGTTCCTGGAAAAGGTACTGTAAGTCGAAACGATGCAAGTCAAATCTGATTTTCCCATAGAAACAATGTTATAATAGGGGGTTACGCTCCTGACCAAGGGCCTGATGCCCAACTTTTTATAGAAATGACCATAGACACCATATTTAAATCAACTATTTAATCAACTATAAATGATACACACTGTACAGTACAAAGCTTTCTAAAGTGTACTGTATGTAAACAGATTAAGCAGTAACTAATGACATAAAATTTTATTTAAATCAGAAGGTGAAAAAACACCTTCATTCGGGTCATGGAATTCAGAGGGGCTTCTTTGGAGAGATTTTGGGGAGACTTAGGGCCACTTGATGGCTTTTTGAGAAACTGATCCAGGGATGTTTGTTTTGCTGCCTTCTTTTTCTCATTGTAAATTTCCCTGTAGTGCCGTGTGAGGATCCAGCGCTACTAGTAAAAACATGGGAGTCAATGGCGGAGCGCCACAAGTGCAAATCGCTGTAAGTCGAAACACGGTAAGTCGAGGACTGCCTATATTTATAGTGCACTGATTTCTGTCAGAACCAAATTTGAACGAGGTGCTGGATAACACAGTGTTAAGCACAGACATGTGCTGACAAGTGGAAAATCCCCAGAGGGCTAGTGAGCACGCCCAGCACATGCCCCATGTTCGACCCCACACTTGTCCATCATAAAAGTTCACTGAGGTAATCTGACTTGGCACCATGCGCATGCCTGGACATGCACGAGAAGGGACTAGAACTTTCCAAAAGGGGAGCTATCTGATTGGCCACCTAAAACATACTTAAGACCAGTAAGTTTCCGCCCACAGCAGAGACCAGCCCAGAGAGAGAGAGAGAGAGAGAGAGAGAGATCACCTGAGAACTTCAATCAGGAGACTCTCAGAGACCAGAGACCTGCTAAGGTCTTGGGCTGGTTCACAGGCCGGCCACCTGTGAACCCTGTCTCTCCACCACCACTATTCCCAGCGTACCCTGTCCCTGCATGCTCGCTTTCATCAGCTGTCGCTCTACTGGTATCGTTCTCCTGGTTCCGTTCTTTGTTTTGTCTATTAGTTCAGTCAGTCAGTCATTATTTCAACTTAGGGTTCAATTACTCGTTCTGTAACAACAGCTTGCATCTGTGACCTACGCTCCCAAAAAGGCATAAGTAATAAAACTGCATTGCAACAACCAAGCGTCTGTGCCATCTCCGCCCCACTAGCCCCCGCCTGTTCGTCCAAGCTTGTTGCCGTTAAACTGGAGCTCAGGACCGCTGACCGCCGCAATTTCTACTCGGCAGTTTGTAATATTGCAGCCCCAATGTTACAAACCATTTGGGTTCCAGTTGCATGAGCCTGAAACACATATGCTCTTGCACTTTAGCCAAGTGCTATAGAAGCAGAGGACAGAAACCTGGAACTCTGGGCTGCTACCCATGTTTGCATAGGAGCTATTCCCCAAGCACTTTGTATAAGATGTCACTGGTTTCCTGACAGTCCATCAAAGAAGCCATTTGCCCTAAGAAAAGGCAAATGCTGGGTCACGTAACATTCACTGCCCCCATAATTCCTCAGACTACTCTTCCATTCAAACTAGTTTAGAGCCTAAATCTCACTTATTTAAAAACTTCCCCTTTCATAAAAAATATGATAAACCATTATGGCTGTGAAGAAAAGATTGAAATACTTCTGGATTTTGAACACTCAGGGTTCTGTCATAATAAAACAACCCCAGTATTTATCTGCCAAGAATAAATGCTTGTAAGCCAATCTCATGCTTATTTGGAGCCTCACATGATTTATTCATGCTTGAAAGTGGTCACTGATGTTATTTTCACTACAATAACACCAAGTCTCCCAAGCAGTTATTCACTCCATGTGTTCTGGAACAGCACCTAACAAAGAGCTCCTTTCACTATGCAGGTTGAGAGTACCCAGCAGCTCTCTGAAGATCCTAAAATCAAAACTAACACAAAGCATCTCATAAGCAACTGGGAAGAAGCAAGCAAAAATCAGAGCAAGTGAGAATATCAGGTTAGATATCAGGAGGCGCTACTTCACGGTCAGGGCGGCTAGGGTCTGGAACCAACTTTCAAGAGAAGTGGTGCAGGCTCCTACCCTGGGGGTTTTTAAGAGGAGGTTAGATGAACACCTTGCTGGGGTCGTTTGACCCCAGTACTCTTTCCTGCCATGGCAGGGGGTCGGACTAGATGATCTGCTCAGGTCCCTTCCGACCCTTGAAACTATGAAATAAAAACAACAATTCCTACTGTCCATCCCTAGCTGCATAACACCTGTAATTTCTGGAAAGTATTTTGCGCATCTTAAAACCCACTCTTCTAAAAAAACTGGAATAAAACTCCAGGAATACTCAATCTCAGTATTTCTTTGCTGTAAAATATCTACAAATCCCGCTGACAATATACAATTCATCCCACTCTCATAACTACTTCAAAAAGTAAAACAGCTTAATGGTACCACCAGTGCTCAGTTCAAGTGGAACGTGCCTATGTCGTGGATTTAAATGTTCCAGCCCAGCTGGTAATACTGGATGGCATACAGTTCCACACTGCAGGTATTTTTCTCCCCCAAGAGCAAGCTGAAGAAAATCAATCTGAAATATTAGGGTTTAAAACTGTTTCCATCACTAAATTTGTAAAGCCCAGCTCTCAATAGTTAGAACCAAAACTGACTGAGCAAACTCAATTCCACTCCATCGCAGGGAAACAGGCCCCTTGAAGAGATTTGGGGTTCAGTCTCACCTGTGCCCAGGAGCAGCCTCTTCCCCTACTTGGGGCATTTGATTACCCCTCCCAACAGGACAGCTACTCTATAGAAGAAACAACCAGAAAAGGGCCTGTGAGGAGGTCTGGGATGAGTAACTCTACAAAGCCCCGAGATGGAAGGCCTAGGACTAAAACCTACAGTGAGCAGAAGCCTGCCAGAGGGAAAGCTTCAACAAGGAGACCACCAAAACCCCTGTGACAGTATGTAAGCCAGTGAGAAAGACTGTTGTTTTGAACTTTATATCAGTAAACCAGATTCGTTAAATTGGAGGGTTATCCAGAAAACACCTAGTTGACATCTGGTAACTTGGGCAGGGAGAGAAAACTGAAGTAGTGCCCTAACCTAAAGGCCTTCTACAATACACATGCACATTAGGGATGTGCAAAGCAGGCCGTATTCGATTCAGATTCTGCCTGAATTGGGGGACAGCGATTCAATTTGTTGATTTGAATCACAGTCCCAATTCGATTCGGCCAAATCCAAATCTGAAGATTCGATGCTGATTTGGAGAATCAGCAATTCTGCCATAAACACAGCTTTAAATGTTTTTTCTACATATCTTGACATACCAGGCATGGATCGTAAATACTGAGATGGTGGGATGGATGGAGTGTCTCAAAGGAGCACGGGGGGGCCCCCACATGCTCGGCAGCAGACCCAGAAGTGGACCAGAAGTACTTCCAGTCCACTTTCAGGTCCCTCACCAAGCATGCTTGGGACCACCCCCCAGCTTGATGACTGGCCACAGGGGGACCCCAGGTTCCCCCCCAGATCCAAGAGGCACCAGTCGCCAAGCCGGGGGGCAGGGCAGGGGTCCCCCACATGGTCTGTGGTGGACCTGGAAGTGGACTGGAAGTGCCTCTGGTCCACTTCTGGGTCTGCCACTGAGTGCGCTGGGCCCCCCCACACTCCTGTGGAATGCTCCATCTGCCCCAGCATCTAAGTGTTCATGAGCCACCTGGTACCTTGAGGTATGTAGAAAAAACATGTAAAGCTGTTTCTGTGTCCAAATCATCAAATCTCTCCAAATCAATTCAGAGTATTCCAATTCGATTCAAAGAGGTTAAAGGGTTTCCTGATTTGGTTCGGATTCGGAGATTCAGCTGCCAAATCGAATCAGGAACCAAAGCTTCACACAGTCCTAATGCACATATAGTCTTTCACTGCACGATCATGCTCTTCCCCTACCACACACAATAAAATGCTACCCTCATTTGGTATGCAGGATGCTGACCTGAAAGTGAAACTGGGTCAAGCAGTGAACAAGTCTTTCACCTGGAGAACCCTCACCGATACTGCATTCACTTCAAAGCCATCCCTGGAATTCCCTTCTAAGTTTTCTTTTTTAATTTATTTCAACAAGCTCAGGTCACTAGTAGGGCAAGTGCTGTGGGACCAGGGACCAAAGGCAAAAGGTGTGCATGAAGAGTGGTCACTCCTTAAGGACACGACCCTTGAAGCACAAAGGAAGTCCATTCTCATGCAAAGAAAGGGTAGCAGAAGGGCTGGGAAGCCCTCTTGGCTAAACAGGGAAATCATGGTCCTTCTTAGAAAGAAGAGAGAGGTGTACAAACAATGGAAGCTAGTGACAGGCCCCAAGGAGGACTATAAAACAATGGCCCACACTTGTAGGGAACAAATTAGAAAGACTAAAGCAGTGACTGAACTTAGATTAGCAATGGGAATCAAGGACAACAACAAGTCCTGCTTTAGGTACATAGGGAACAAAAGAAAAGCTAATTGGAGTGTTGGACCACTGCTCAACAACTCAGGACAGCTGGTTACCAACACTCAGGAGAAAACTGAATTCCTGAATGACTACTTTGCTTTGGTGTTTCAATGGGCTATGGGGGAAAGTCGTGCCGGATAAGGTACAGAATGAGGACAGAAATGACTGCCTTCCTACCATAGCCGTAGAACTGGTGTGTGATCAATTAAAGAAATTAGACATATATAGAAGTCAGCAGGACCAGATGAACTTCATCCAAGGGTGCTGAAGGAGCTGGCCAACGTCATCACGGAGCCCCTGGCAAAAACTGTTGCAAAACTCGTGGTGCTCCAGAGAAATCCCTGAGGACTGGAAGAGGGCCAATGTTGTGCCCATTTTCAAGAAGGGGAGGGGGCAGGACGCGGGCAACTATAGGCCAACTAGCCAAACTTCTATCCCATGTAAAATCCTGGAAAAATTCATTAAGGAGTCTATGTGCGATAGGTTTGCAAGAGATAGGATTCTGAACAACAGCCAGCATGGCTTCCTCATGGGCAGGTCTTGTCTTACCAACCTCATCTCCTTTTACGATCAGATAACTCACCACCTGGTGGATATTGTATACCTTGACTTCCAAAAAGTCTTTGATCTGGTATCCCACAATGTTCTTGGGAGAAAATTGGAAGATAATGGGCTTAACTGCAAGATGATTAGGTGGGTACAAAGCTGGCTATGGGGTAGGACCCAGAGTCCTAATGAACGGATCTGTGCCATTCTGGCAAGAAGTAGGCAATGGTGTCCTGCAGGGGTCAGTGCTTGGTCCTGTACTTTTCAACATCTTTATCAATGACTTGGATGAGGGGGTGAAGCGCTCACTCGCCAAGTTCACAGATGAAACTAAGTTATGGGGAAGCATGAAGATAGGCTGCAGATACAGGCAGATCTAGACAGGCTAGCAAGTTGGGCAAGTCAGAATCAGATGAAGTTCAACGCTGAGAAATGTAAAGTGTTCCACCTGGGGATGAACAATCCCCTGCACAACTACAGGCCTGGCAACACCAACCTGACCAGCACTACAAATGAAAGATACCTGGGGGTAATAATGGACCACAACATAAATATGAGTCGGCAGTGCAACACTATTGCCACCAGGGCAAATAATACTCTGTCATGCATCATTCATTGCATCTCCAGCAAGACCAAGGAGGTGATTCTTCCTCTGTACTTGGCACTGGTGAGACCCCAGTTGGACTACTCCATCCAGTTCTGGGCACCACACTTGAACAAAGAGATGATAAAACTTGAGTCCAGAGAAGGGCCACCCATATGATCAGAGACTTGTACGGCAAGCCATATGAGGAAAGGTTGAGGGTCCTGGGACTCTTCAGCCTGAAAAAAAGAAGGCTGAGAGGGGACTTGGTAACAGCTTACTGCTATGTCACGGGAGTACATCAGGGGCTCGGTGAACAGCTGTTCACCGGGGAACCCTTAGGGAAAGCCAGGAGTAATGGCCACAAACTCCTGGAAGACCGTTTCAGGCTCAACACTAGGAATCCAGATTATGGAATAAGATCCCTCCAGAGGTGGTGCAATCACCTACCCTATAAATCTTCAAGAGGAGACTGAACAGTCATCTTACTGGTGGTCACCTGACCCCACCTGTCATTTTTCCTGCCTGGTGCAGGGAGCTGGATCCAATGATTTTCCAAGGTCCCTTCCAGCCTTACAATATATGAATCTAGCCTCTGGAAAGGCAAGATAAAGCTTTCTGTTAAGACTGAGTACCCGGGAAATATCGGACACACACATTTAACCCATCTGGATCAATGCACAGTTTGTGGCACTCATATCCTCAAAATATTGAAAGGCTGCCTCTACAGAGGCAGAGGATGCTATTGGCAAAACTCCCTTAGCTTCCTCCCTCACTCACCTCATCCCCACAGCAAGATTCTGCCTGTCCAATTCACTTTAACTGGACACTCTGGATTTCCCTTTCATGGCAGACTTCAACTACTAACTCAGCATGCAAGTTTGTAGCAATTCACATATTGCATCTGTACATAAAATATATGTTGCCATGATGTGTTAGTAATAACTGCAGAGCTGTGAGATCATACAATTAATGGCATAAAATGTAATATTTCTAAAACTTTTAAAAATCAATTTTGATATGTACCCCCTCAGATCTGATTCACCTCTTCTGCCACAGTTAAGGAAAGGTCATAAATGTAACACAAAGCTATTAAATTTTATTATGGCTCAACGAGTACTCAAGAACATAACTGGTTTATTACACCACATTAGCCAAAATGAATCCTTATCGTTAGAACAACATCCTGGTTTGAATTTTTCAATACAGGTATTCTCTCTCTAAAGCACACATTTACATTTTTCTTTAAAATATAGAACTGTGGTAATTTGTTATTAACAGAGGGCTCGATTTAGGTAACTTACCATAACAAGCATCTGGATTAGCCAGATCCCACCCAGCATTCATGGAAAATGAAAAGACTTTTAATTGAACTGCTTGCTTTACTGCTACATTTATTCCTGTAAATGCAAGTGATTTCAGAATTTCCTCTTTTCCCCCTTTAGTAATAAAATGAACACTGGCTTAGAGAAGGATAGATTAATTCTGTGGTATGTAGTACTTTGAGCAAATAAGATTCTCACAGTTTAGTTAAATTAAGGCTGACCTGTATTTCACAGGCCACTTGTTTCATCCGGACACCCTCATATCAAATCCAAAAACTCTAATTAAATCAAATCATTCCTGCTTTTGAAAAACGAAACTAATGTAATGGGCAGAGTACGCGAGACCAAGACACCACCAAAGCCTAAGGTCACCTCAATGATAGGGAACCAAGTAGATAAAATAAATCCAGATAATCTCAGTAGGAAAAAAAAATCACACCCATCCTGCAGAGGGAGGCAAAAGTCTCCTAAAGTCTGACAACCTGACACGGAGAAATTTCTTTGCAGTGTTACTACATTTGAAAAAAATGGAACCTCCAAATTATCCTGTTGAACTAAATATTATCTTGGGGCATGAATAAAGATTCACTTGAAGTGATTTCAAAAGGAGAGGGGGAGATGCTGCTCCTGACCACATATCACCCATTATGTTGTAACTGTTACTTGTGCATAAGCCTGCAGTGATAAAAATGCAGCAAAGCCATTCCAACGTTAGCCCCAGTTCACCCTATATCATTTCAGGATCATGCACACGTAACAGCTAGAGCATAACAGCTGCTATGTGCTCCTGAGAAGCAGCTCCCCCCTTTTGAAACTGCTCCACACCATTACATTTGAAATTACGTAAACATAACATTTTTTCCCTCAATACATGACCCTATTGCTGTAGATACCACGTATTTTGATCATTTCATTCACTGGCATCTCGTAGAAGCCTATCTCCATCAGATTCCACATCCAAATCCATGTCTTCTGCTGCTATGTGCTTGCCTTCAGATGCATGGTCATGTGTGCAACACAAATCTGAGGAATTTGTGTGCATAAGGGATGACACAAGGGTAACTTAAACTCATCTGAAAATGGAAAACTTGATCAAATATGAAATTTCTCTTTCAAAAGACAGGCACTCCTTGGACCTTCCTGAATTACTATGCATTTTGGTCATCTTTGTAATTATTTATCATACATTGTACAATGGTTGATTGTACTATACAAAATCATAATTACCTTATGTCTGGCAACATTGCTTGCTCCCAATAGGAAACGCAGTAAGCAGAAAACCCCTGGGCATGTGAACAAGAAAGAGCAGCCCAATATCTAAAATAAAATCCTCTGTAATAGCTCAAGAGGACTATCCCACTTTGTCCAGTACCCTGCCTCAGGCTGGGGCCAAACTCCAGTGCCTCAGTGGCAAAACAGTCACCCAACAGACCTGGGAGGGGGGAATTACTTCCTGACTTCGCTGAAAATCTAAAGCAGAGGATTCAATTATAAATACTGATTTATTTTACTGCTGCATGCATTAATGCCATATCGAGGGCAATTTAGGTAATATTCTCCCCCGTAGTCCCCAAGGGAAAGAAACGAAACAGGTGGGATATAGATCTTAATATTAAAAGGGTCATTACAACGATCCAATCTGACCCCCTATACACAGGCCACAGAATTTTTCCCAGAGCTAGAATCAAACGTCACTCTTCAAAAAGAAAGCAATTCTCATCTTAAAGCCTCCAAGCAATGCTGGCCCATCCACGACTTTGGTAAATACCTCTGCAACATGGAAGTTGCATCTTATTTCAAGGCTGATTTTGTCCAACTTCACCTCTCAACAAGTTCGACAAGCTTCCCCCTCACCATCACTATTAAAAAGCTTCTAAATGTGCTGAAAGCTTGCTAAAAAATAATTTCCAACTATTTAAGTTGGTCTAATAAAAGATATTAGATTCACCCAAAGAACCTTGTCTCTCTATATGTCAGCATTTCAGTCCTCAAGATAAGAAGCTGTGTACCACAGGCAGAAAACATAGTATTCAAGTCACCTGCCACCCTTCGCTTCAATAATGTGAGTAAACTGAACTCCTTAAGCTTCAGGCTATGAGGCCTGTTTTCCAATTTTGTGGCCCTGATTCAGATACAGCAAGATATAGAGGAGATGGATAGCTTGCTCTGCTTCACAATCCTCCAGTGCAAAACAGGACTAAAATGACCTTATTTCATAGGAAGTGTGAGGGTCTGTTACTTAGAAGGGTTGTCCAACTTACTTGGCTCCCTGGGCAGGAAAACCTACATCTGGCAGAGGCTTGTCAGAACAGCTGAGCCACTAAACTGGTGCAGACTCAGAACGGGGGGAGGAGAGGGGGTGTTAATTCACCAGGGGGTGAATGCTGCCACCACTTTGTCCCTATCTTTTCCCCTGCCACTGATTTGAGTTGCTAGTGACAATCAAAGACCCCAAATTCAGCAGCGGGCAAGGCAGTGGGACAGAAGTAGGCAGCAGCAGCACAGCAGCTGTCAGCCACACAGATAAGCTCTGGAAGCCTAAACTTAATTCCTCTCAGCAGGCCACTACTTGAACAGTTGTGAATTAAGAGTATGTACAAGCATATTAGCTTGTACCTTGCAAAGAAGAACTTACCATAAATGCAAAACTATTTTTAATTTCAGGATTGGTGGCTGTAGCCATGTTGATATAAGGACATAGGTAGACAAGGTTCTTCAGGTAGATGTGATGCCTTTTATTAGACCAACTAAATAGGTGGAAAAAATGTTCTTTGCAAGCTTTCAGGCACAAACATCCTTCAGGCAGATTCTCCCTATACCCGAAGAAGGGCGTTTGTGCCCGAAAGCTTGCAAAGAACAGTTTCCCCAACTATTTAGTTGGTCTAATAAAAGGTATTGCATCTAGCCAAAGAACCTTCTCTACCTATTTTTATTTCAGTATTTAGTTAAGAATTGTTTTGGGTTTTTGAAGTCCTGTATGAACTTGTTCCAGGGTACTTCACACAGCATGTCTCCCCTTCCTCCCCCTAACCCCAGTATATGACACACATTAATGAACCTATCCTCCCCACTTCACAGCGCTGTTATCAAGATGGAAACGGTAATGGAAGAAGAGCAGGGAACTGATCTGTCTGGATGGACCCTCAATACATATCCTTCCCCTTAGCATTTGCTTTGTGCCACTGTGAAATACAGACTACTGGGCTTCATGGACCTGTGGTCTGACCAAATATAACATCTCTTATATCAAGTGTTATAGAGATGGGGGGGGGTCTGCATATACAACCATAAATCATTTGCTGCCATCTGCACCTTCAAAACATTCTTGTGACTTCCTGTCCTACTATAAATTAACGGAGATAAAGACTAAATTTCTGTCCTGCAACAAAACTACAACACACCAAGAATAACATCTGTCAGAGCCCTCAGGCACCTAAATCCACTGTTCCTAACAGGTGGAACAGAATCTGGACCTTAGACTTACTAAGACACTGACTATTTCCCAGGACATGCTTCACATGAGATCAGCACTTTGGAAAATTTAAAAAAAAAATCTTATCTCTGAACACAATACATGTTTTGTGATCCTGGAAAACAGAAATCTATCTATTGGACTTTTTTTTTTTTCTTCGAGGCGGGGGTACAGGTTTTGATTTTTTGCTGTGCTAATTAAATAAGAAAAATGTTCAAGTAACCAACATGTTAAGTTACTTAATTTGAATTAATATTATTACCTACATCAAGTAAAAGTTAGCTCTACCAAACAAAACAAACAAACTTGTTAAGAACTCTGGCATATGTGGTAATATAACATATGGTAAAAAAGGAAAAAAGCATGCATGCACATCCACACACTTATGACCTTGAAATGAGTCTATATTTAAGTATTAAATTGACTGGTATTTCTAAACAAATGTATAGAGAGGTCGAAGTTTTATAAGTCTCTCTCCCAAGTTCCAAATTATTGTCCAAATTATTTGAGACTTTGTTGCTTGCAGTCCTTCCAGCTGGATGCTTACTTAAGTTTTCATCAGTAATATGTAGTAAAATGCAGAAGAAAATGTTTACATTTCTAGACATTCCTCATGTTGCAGCTTTTATCACGCTAAAAACAGACAGAACCTCAAGAACATGCTAAAAATTAGCAGATATTAAAGCTACAAAATTCCATTATGGTCACACACATGCAGGTTATGGTTGACCACAGAAATGTAACTGTGAAAGTGCTTTACAATTACATATGGCGGATTAAAGAAAGACTAATTTTTAACCACCACACTAAAGGACAAACTCTGTGTGACCTAGGCTGCCTGCTAGGTTACTGTGATCACAGGCTCCTCACAACATGCATTTTTTGAGCATCCTTAGAAACATCAAGTCTTTTATGGTATCCCACAGTGATTGGATTAACACATGAGGAGAAGCTAACATCAGCTATTGAATAACATGATGGACAAATTTCTGTCCTAAGAGGGTAGTCTGTACATTTTCAGATGCCCACCACTGCATGCTGCATACAATAAAAATTGTGCATGTGCGCACGCGCACACACACACACACACAGACACTTAATTTAGCCTAACAAGGCTCAAGAGTGCCATGGCAGCCCTCTGAAACAACTCTCTCATACGCCTCGTTTTAATACTCAGCATTAGCAAACAGTTTCTTTGGCAAAACAGACCACGTGTGAGGCTGCTAGGCATGATATTAGATCACCTACATGAACTTTGGAAAAGAGCTGTTAGGAGGAGATTAGCCAAACAATGACAAATGAAGGAAAGCGAAGAGAGAGAGGAGGGAACATCACAGTGAGATTAATGTGAAGGAATTGTGAAGTAGGAGCTGCAAACAAAACAAATCACTGTGATCTAGGAAGTCTAACCCAATTTTGAGCCCAACTCTTGGAAAGCGGGCGATTGGTAATTCTGGTATTGTTTGATATCCAGAGGTCTAATTTTGGTATTGTTTGATATCCAGGGGCCTAATTTTGCTCCCCCGCTGCAAATTTGCAGCATGGGGAATGGTTTTTAGTTCCCACATGTGCCTCTTGCAGCGTCTCAAAGGGGTTCGAGACGTTGCAAAAGGTATGCGCAGCCTCATCTGGACGTGCCCAGTGACACCTTGGGAGAAGAGTAGGTGAGTTGATTTGCTGCTCCAAATGAAAGTCTGACTACCTAGAGCAAGAACTTTGGGTGGGTCTTTGAGGTCACTTTATCTGGAGAGAAGGTAGCATAATGCTTGGATCTCATCTACCCAACTTCCAATGCATTTCCCACAAGCAAAACTGTTTCCATTCCTGTCATAGTTCTCTGAGCATGTTAACAAACACAAGGACAAGAGAATACAACTGACAAATATATCTGGATTTTCAAAATGCTTTCAACAAATTCCCTCACCAAAGGCTTTTTAAAAAGCCCAAGATGTCACAGGACTGGAGGTAAGGTTCTTTTATAGATTGAGAGCTGGTTAAAAGCTCCAGTGGGTGCTGGCCCCTACCCTGGGGGTCTTTAAGAAGAGGCTGGATGCCTACCTGGCTGGACTCATTTGAGTCCCGTTTCTTGTTCTGGGGTTTTGTTGTTCTCCCGCCCTGGCGGGGGGTCAGGCTAGAAGATCTACTAGGTCCCTTCCGACCCTAAATCTATGAAACTATGAAAAGATAGGAAAGCAAAGTGTTAAATGATCACTTTTCAGGATGGAGGAAATTCAAAAGTGAGGTCCTGCATGGATTTGTGCTGGGCCCAGTTTTGTTCAAACATTTTTATCAATGGACCTGGAAACAGAGGTGCGCAGTGAAATATCCAAGCTTGCAGATAATACTAAATTATTCCAAGTAGTCAAATCCATGGACATGGAAAGAAGCTGTTGGAAAGTTGTAACCAGGCTAAATGTAAGTGGGAAATCAATGACAAAGGAACCTCACATTTTGACAAGTACAAGGCAATGCTCACAGTGAAAAATAAATCTAAATTATATACACACAATGCTAAGTTCTGAACTAGCTGTTACAGCCCTACAATGACTCCAAGGTGTCTGCCTCGATAGTTCTCCAAATACATTGGCTCAATGAGCAGTGTCAACCAAAAAAAATCTAATAAAATGTTGGGTTTCATTAAAAAGGGAACTGAAAAACAAATAGCATCATGCCAAATACAAATCCATGGTATGTCCACCTCTCGAATTACTGTGTGCAGTTCTGGTCTCCTCATCTCTAAAATGATGCAGTAGACTTAGAAAAGGTACTAACACGGGCAACCACAATGATCAGGGGCATGGAGCAGTTGTCATACAAGAGAAACTAAAAAGATTCATCAGTTTGGAAAGGAGGCTGAGGGGAGAATCTGATAGAGGTCTATAAAATCATGAATGGTGTAGACAAAATGAACAGATAACTGTTGCTCACCAAGTCCAAGAACACTAAAAATAGGGGGCTTCTACTGAAATTAGCATAAGACTGGTTTAAAACTAGCAAATTTTTTTTTCTGTAACACACAGTTAGGGCCCTACTGGATTCACAGCAGAAGTGGACTGACTGCAGCTCCCTTAATCTTGTAGGTTCCCCTTGAGCACCCCCCTGCTGCTGACTGGTGAAGGGGTCCAACTTGAGGCTTGCTCCTGACCATCAGGGAAGTAAAAATCACGTTTTTAAACTTGGCACCATTTCTGTCTCCTTGCCAATCATCAGCAAGCAGTAGGGCCACCAGGGCCCCTCAACCATCAGCGGCGGGGAGACAAAAACAGCACCAAGTTTAAAACCACAGTTTTTACGTCTCTGACAATCAGGAGTAAGCTGAAAGCGGTGCCCGTCCACCAATCATCCACGGGGCGCACACGGGAAACCTGCAAGATTAAAGGAGCCTCAGTGCAGCCCACTTTGACAATGAGTCCAGTGGGTCCCTACATATAGTTAACTTGTGGAACTCATTACTACAGGAAGTTGCAGACACAAATAATATAGCCATTTCACAAGAGGGATTACACAAATTCACAAAAAGCTATTAAACAGAACAGTCAAGGACGTTTAGCATCTCTAAACCAATGATGGTGGATGCCAGGGACAGACCACTCTAGACTGACCCTGTTCAGATGCTCTCTCTTTCTCTCTTTAAAACAGAGGTGTCAAACATACAGCCCATGAGCTAATACCAGCCATCAGAGCTGCTCTATCCGACCCACCAGGCTACTGATGGGCTACCAGAAGACGGTGGCAAAACTAGGGGGATTGGTCTGCCACAGAATCTGGGACCCTCAGGTGTCCTACTGGACATGGTGACCAGCTTCAGGAAGATGAGTGAGAGCTGATACAAGCCCAGCTGCCCTTCAGCCACTTCACCCATAGCCATCACTACTGCTCTACTGCTCCTCAGCAAACATCCCCAACACTACCACATGCTGCATACTCCATGCCAGAGCTGGAGCCCATGGGTACCCCATATGCTGCCATAGTAGGCAGCACATGGCAGCAACTCTAGCACCAGCATGAGACATGCAGCATAGCGGCAGCTGGAGCTTCTGCTATCACCACTGTATGTACCAGGAAGGAGCTGAAGCTGCAACCACTGCTGCCACAGGCACCAGGCAGGAGCTGCTGCTACTCCTGGAATAACCCCATGCCCCGGGCTGATTCCAACTTGCAAAGAGCCCCAGCGGTCCAGATCTAGTTCAGAGAAAGAGGCAAGTTTGACACCCCTGTTCTAAAGCATCTACTATTGCAACTGTTGGACTACATGGACCACTGGGATGTGATTACAGTCTTCATATACCTTAAGGATGATTATATGGAGAATGGAGATGAACTATTCTCTGTGGCCATATAGGACAGGACAAGGAGCAATGATCTTTAATTGCAGCAAGGAAAATTTAGGTTGGAAATTAGGAAAAATTTTATTATGAGAGTGGTTAGGCACTGGAAGAAGCTACCAAGAGAGGTTGTAGAATCACCATCCCTGGAAGTTCTGGTTTAGTCAGGGACAATTCTGTCTTGAAATGGGGCTAGACTACATGACCTCATGGACTAGGGACAGATATTCAAAAAGACAGAGCTTGAATTGATTCAAATCTTCGCAGGCTTGTCTAACCTGCCTAGGTTGAACTGATTTGCAGCTGTACAGACACCCCCTCTAGACTGAGGAAATGCAGGCACATGCCTGCAGGGGCTCAAGCTAGAAGCCAGGGGGCACTACAGCAGCCCTCAATTCCCTTCCACAGTGCTGAGCAGAGAGGGGGTGTGGCCAGGCCCCAGCAGGACACTGATTAAGGAGGGGTGTAAACCCCCACCATGCCTGCACCATCCCAGGCTTTTCCCCGCTCACTGTTCAAGGGGAGAGAGTGTTGCCAGCCCCCAGCCCCAGGCCACCACTCTGAGGCAAAGGGAGGGTATGCAGTGCATGCATCTGTTGATGATACTGAGCTTTTCAACCTCCCTCTCCCTGCTTCTTTATGCTGTCTGCAAACCTGACAGGCAAGGGAGCCAACAGGGAGCTGATAACACAGCATTTATCAGCCCACAAATGAAACAAAAGCCTCTCTCATTAGTTCAAGCTCTTCTTAAACAGCTTTTTCCAAGGAAGAAAAAGGGATATTACCAGTGATGTGTTGATTAGCTCCAAAAAGCCCTAAAAAGACACTGTTCTGTCTGTCTGACCCAGTGAAATTGGAGAAACACACTCACAGATACACCTCTCAGCATTAGCTAGCATACCACCTGCCTAGGGTCCATGGGGCTGGGTTCCATGCTGTGGGAGATAGGAGGGGTGGGGGTGGGATCCCTGCTTGCTCAGCAAGCCGGGGGTGAGGGGGAAGGAGCCAAGCAGTCTCTGCCGGAGCTTCGGCTAGAATGAAGAGGAGTGGGGCCAGTCATGTTCTCTGGAGCAGACAGTCCAGCCCAGCCCAGCAAAGCATCTGGGATGCTGGGGGACTCTGGTTTAACTTAAACAAGGAAGGGGTCTGGGACAGACATTGCATAAACCAGTTTGACCCAAATCAGTTAAGTTTAATACTACATTCAACCACGCTTGTCTTAAACCAGTTTCAGCCATTTTCAAACTGGTTTATGTGCACTGAACTTATGTTCTGTTACAGGTTTAAACCAGTTTGTGTATAATGTCTGTCCCTAGCCATGAGGTCTTTCCCAACCCTACTATTCTACAATTCTATTAAAATCTTTCAGGATAGGAATAATCGCAGAGCACTGTCAACTTGAAATATACTCAGCTGGGAAAATTAGTTAAAATGTTTTTAGTTATTGCTCCTCGCCCTGTATTCTCTTTACCAGGATGTTTAAAATTTTCCTTTTTTCCCCCACTTGTTTTCTATGCCTAGTTAGTGTTTAAAAGATATAATAGAAAACAACTACTTAGGATGAAGGAGTACACATAAGACAAAAGTAAAGTCAGACATTTTTACAATCTTTTAGTTCGAGTAAATCTTGATATTATTTTAATGGATATATGGATATCCATTAAAATAATGGATATATTTTCAGAATAAGGTGGGTTAAGTCACACAAGTTACTTGTGCCCCTGTGTTTTGCAAAGTATCCATATATACAACATTACGGTGTGGATCGCCACCACGTATGACATTAAACTTGCTCAGATCATAGTCCCTTTGATTGTTTCTATTTCTCTTCCTATGGCTTCTCCAAAATTAAACAAGCTATTAACCAACCCCTGGATTTTAAAAGTTTTTAGCCTTCTTAAGAGTGATTTACAGGGGTTTCTTTCAAACCTGTAATTGAATTTAGTATCCCTCAAAAAGCAAGGCTTTAATAGTACTGTTAAATCAAAAACATAATGTACACTTTGCTACAAAGCTCTGTAACTGTAACATACTCCTGAGCTGCAATTTCCTTATTATATTCTAGTCTTGGGCTCCTTCTAAGCAAAAACTGCCAGTCATGTCAAACTAAGTAACGGATCTGAGATGTGAGTAAATGGGTACTGGAATAAGACAACCAAACTTATTTTTTCTTGTGACCTATGTCAGGATTTGAACTACATATGGCTTTAATATACCAAAGTTTACTTTCTGGTAAAATATAGACCTGGAAAGTTTCCCATAAAGCAGGCTTGTATTCTGTAGGGACAAATGCCAGTATTTATTGGCTCAAATATTGTTGGGTATTCCAACAGAACTACCACCTTGGCTTAATTGGTTATGCATTATGTGGACTTTCCAACCAAGAACTACAAATAAATATCCTTTCAAATTAATCAAAGAAAAATAGAAATTATAGGGGAGAGGGAGGAGGAAGGGAGTATTCATTTTATTCCTGTTTCATTTGGGCTAATTTGAAAACAAAAATACATGCAGCTTTAAAGAGAAAGAGGAAAGGAAAGGAGGAGTTAACTTTGGCTTTAGTTTCTGAATACAAGCTAAGAAGCTAACATAATAGTCTGTAATGGCTCCCTTGACAGATTTGTGGTCTGCAAAAACAGGAAGAACATTTTCCTCCCCACTGTAAAACATACATTTAATAACCTGCAAAACTAAATAAAACATACAAATCGCAGGTTGCTCAAAAATACATAATCAAATCAAGAGATAAAGATTTATTTTCTTCCCAACAACAGTGTGACACCAAACACCGAGATCAAAAACTGTGATTGGGCCTCTGAAATAACAGAAGTACTACAGATGATGTTTAGGTTAGTAACTTTCACACCCACCAATTTCCTACTGACAGCTGGAGCCCAACAGTGAAACACTGGTGCAAAAGTTAATTTATAAACAGCAAGAACAGATAAGCTTTCAAAATAATGTGGGGAATAAGGCAGAGTCTTAAGCAGCATGTTTCAAACCTGAAAGAAACCAAAAAAAGGGTTTTGAACTTATAAATGCTTAAGAGCAACAAGTCTTACATGCACAAAAAGTGTTAGAACATGAAGTATATTCTTTTCACAAGACACAGGTGTAGAATCTAGTGCCAACTCTTTTACTATAATATTTAACGTCAAAGGTTTAAGACGCAACTAAAATAGAAAAATAGGCAACATTTGATGACGCAGAACAACAGAAAACGGTACTGTAAATCAGAGTTCACTCAAAGCAAATATACCTACTTACTTCTCCAATTTTTTTTCAACATATTTAGATGCTGCTGCTCCATAAAGAAAAAAAAAGTGAACTTCAATACATTATATTATTTTGGACATATGCCTGAGAAAGGGGATGAAAAAACCAGGTAAAGACAGAAGCCAAAAGGAAAAGTTACTTACTGCAAACACATTCCAGTTAGAAGTAGCATGATTGATACTTCCTGACTTTTCAACTGGTACACTAAAAGGTAGCATCTACATTTGAACTATTTCATATTCTATTCTTATACCTATTTTCCTTTATCCTTCCCTTTCTCCTCTTTTTTCTCAAAGGCCCACTAAGCTAACCTACAGTCAGAGACTGATAGCCCTAGAAAGACAAAACTATAGTGACAGCACAAGGCTTCAGAAAGAGGGGATTAACATCCTAAAAATTCATTAGCTATTTTTATTTAAAAGATTTGACTAGCAATTCAAACAGCACGGCTCCTTTACAAAGGGGCAGCATTTCTAAAAACACACATAATTGTCTGAAATCATCTTTTTAAAAAGTAGCAATTAGAAACAGAACTGAATAGCTACCTGCTGACTGAAATACAAGAGCCTCACTAAAGACTCACATTCCAGCAACTGAGAAATTAATACACTGCAGAAATATGGGGAAGTCCAAATAATTTTTTTTAACCAGACATGACCATGGATAAAATTAAATGAAAGTTCTGTTCTTCTGACCATATGACAAATGTAGATAGAATGGAGAAACTCTAGCTGAATTTTTGCAGTAAGTGTCCGGTTACTGGGCCTGTGCGAAGCAGAAAGTATTCAATTCGGATTCAGCCACTTTGGAGGGACAGTGATTCAATTTCAATGATTCTAATCACTGTCCCAATTCAATTCGGCCGATTCGGATTTGGAGGTTCAGCACCGATGTGGAAATCTGGCCATAGACTATAATGGGGAATCACTAAAATACCTATAACTTTGTCATTATTTTTTTTTTTTGCAGATTTGGATGAAAACAGCAGGGATGGTACCCCCTGGCGTGAAGCCTGCCAAGTTTCAAGGATATAGGTGCCGGGTTTTCTGTGAAAGTTCACCTCAAACTGTTGAAAGCAAAACTCGTATCAAGTGTGTGTTAAGGCAGAGCAGGACGAATGCATCAGGGATGGTAGCCCCTCTTGTGGGCATGAAGCTTGCCAGGTTTCAGGCAGAGCAGTGCAGGGTTTTTTGTGAAAGTGCACCTCAAGGTTCTGAAAGCAAATTAAAAAACCAAATAGGTGCAGATGAAGTGAGGAGGGTGGCACTCACTTCATCTGCATGTGGAGCTCAGGGAACCCCAGCAGCAAGAGATTCACTTTGAGGAACACCAGCTGCTCCACCAAACCAGGACCCAAGCAGGTACGGCGTGGTGTCACTACATCACCAGCAATGCTGAACACCCTCTCACTTGAAACACTAGTCGGTGGACAGGGCAGGTGTTCCTGGGCAACCGTGGCCAGATCCTGCCACACTTGGCTGCAAACTGCCTAATAAGCCAAGAGATTGCAAGGCAGAGGCTCTACATCCTTGGTGAGATAGGTAGCCACCGAGGCCTCCATACTACCTGCCTGATGGTGGGGTCTGGTGCTTCTGGTTGTCAACATTGAAGCCATTCCCTTGGCCCACATTGACAGTGGCTGTGGTGCAGGAGACTGGCTTGTGGTTGAAGTGCTGGCATGGGAAAGTGGATCCCCCATCTTCCACAACCCCCCACCTCTGCCCTTCTACCTCCCAGACTCTGTCCACAAGTACCTCCGTCCACTGATCAAGGGTTTTGCTGCTGCAGATGCTCCCCTTCACCCTCAGGTTGCACATGCCCACTGGCACATGGAACATACTGGACCGCAACAAATCCAGCCATTTTTTGATACCCTCATTCAGCTGCTTCACCAGTGCCTGCACCTCTGGTGAAAGCAGCTTGCCCCAACCAGGAACACTGATCGCCTGGAACTTCCCCATTTCATTCTCAAGCTCCTTCACCATGGAGATCACCTGGCTAAAGAGGGCATCACTGAGGCTCTCGGTTGCCTTGAGGAACAGCTTGAGAACCACAAAGATCTGGGAGATGGTATCCCATTGTTTTGTTAAGGGGGCTGCTGATTCCAGTTTGCCCGACCAAGGCCATCTCATGGATGGCCTTCTGCTGCTCGACCAGCCTTTCCAGCATCAGGTATATGGAGTTCCATGGAGTCTCCTCATCCTGTATGATTTTGTGCTGCGGAATGCTCAGCACTGCCTGCTTGTCCCACAGCATCTTGCCCCGCTTGAAGCTCTGGTGGAAGTAGCCTGCCACCTTCCTGCATTTTGAAATAAGCTGGCTGGTAATGGCAGCAGTGTCACCGGGAGTCCTGTCCCCCTCAAAGGCATCCCTGACTATGAGGTGGAACTTGTGTGCCACACAGCGGATGCCAACAAAGTTGGCATAACGCACCACCTTGACCATATTGACCCCGTTGTCGGTGACCATGAACCCGTGGGTGAGCTCGCCCTGCCCAACGAGCCATTCCTGTACCATGCGGGGGTGTACCCAGGGGGTGTGCAAGACAATCCATTGGGGTGCAGGAAGAAAATATTAGAACTTCTATTTATATGTATATAAATATACATATATTGTTGGTGCATGCTCAAAATTGGTTGCACCAGTGCCCTGTGAAGGAGAGGTAGGCATGATGTCCACCCCAGCTGTTCCACATGTCTGAGGTGAAGTGCAAGGCCACCTGTGAAGCTGCCTCCCACAGCTCCTCCCTCAAGTACTCCCTGCCTGCCTCATACAGGGAGAGCACCACTGTCCTGCTAAAGGTGGTGCATGTGGGCACTTAGTACACTGGGGCCATGAACACCATGAGCCACCTGAACCCTCACTGCTCAACAAAAAAGAAGGGCTGGCCATCCAGAGCAAGCATCTCCCCAGTGTTCTGGGTGACCTCGCTCGCCTTGAAACGCACCCCCTTTGTCTCTGCCTTTCCCCCACTAGTCCAGGGTAGCCTGCCTCTGCTTCCTGGGGACGGGGTCTTTGGAGTGCGGGGGACTTCTTTTTGGGCACATTCCCACCGGTTGCAGGCTGAGGAGGAGCAAGAGCAAGGGGATGCTGC
>NW_017729032.1:13683937-13686775 GCF_001723915.1 Gavialis gangeticus | reverse complement strand
CACATTCCCACCGGTTGCAGGCTGAGGAGGAGCAAGAGCAAGGGGATGCTACCTCCTGAGATGCAGTAGCATCACCATGGTGTTGAAGTGTTTCACCTGCTTGCCCCAGCTGACGTGCCTTCAGCAGTGCTGGCAGGTAACATACCTGGGATCATCTGCCACCTCAAAATGATCCAGCAACACACTACCCACCCACTTCTGGGTTGAGGGTGGGGATCCTGCCTTACCTCCTCCTCACCAAACAGAGACACAACAAAAGGAGGAGCCATCTGCCCCCACAACCTCTTCCAGAGGAGACCTGCCTCTAGGGAACTTTGAGGGGTGTGGAACACAAACTCAGATTCCCCCTCCTTCCCCAAAATTTCCTTTGCTATGAGCTCCTCTGCTTCCGGTTCCAGCTCCTCCTCTGGCATGAGAAGGCTCATGCTGAGAACTGAAATTGGGGTGGAGAATGTCATGCTGCTGCTGGTTAGTGGTGTTAGTGCAGGTGCAGGCACTACAACCACATCCTAGCAGCAGAAGACTCATAGTTACCAGGAAAGAGGGTGCATCTATGTTTGGGGCAGGGGAAATTTGCAGCTCTCCCTCTGCCAGAGGACCTGGCACCTGCCTTTCCAGCATGCTTCATAATGTTTGGTGTGCTTCAAAATGTGCGTGTGCCCAAGAACAAATAAGAGGATTTTGGGGGAAGAATAAGTTGAAAGGAATGGACAGGGATAACAATAGGGATTGTAGGCAAGGGTAAATAGGAAAGGACTGGATACAACTTACAAGAAGAGAGACTAGCTACCTAGAAACTAGACAGCAAGCCAGAACCTTTCAGATACTGCTGGTCCAAAAGATACACAGCTCACAAAAGGCACAGGTCACTTCAGACCCAGCTTGATATGTTGTTACTACGTCCCTCCCTCAGAGCACTGTGATTGGAAGGGAACTCAGAGACAGATCAGTCACTTGTCAGCTACAGATGTCAGTATCAGAGCAGTATTTCCTCCCCCTCGGCCTTTTCCATATATGGAAGATCACCCCATCCCCCTCCTCCTCCTCAGTTTCTGTTTCCTGCAAGCCTTTCAAATCTCCCTGTAAGAATTCGAACCTTTTAATGGATCTCCTGATTCAATTCAGATTCAGAGATTCGGCCGCTGAATCAGGCTGAAGCGCCTCCTAATCAAATCGGCTACCAAAGCTTCACACAGTCCTACCAGTTACTGCAAAACAGTCTTGCAGGCACAGAAAAAGGGAAAACTGGTCTGTGTCAAAATTTCTTGTCCTCTTTGCATTCTTCTACAATACATCATCTTTGGCAGCACCACAGTCTTCACAGCTCCCCCTGCCCTTCTGAAGCCACTCCAAACAAATGTTTGCGCACACCCTAATTTTTCAGAAAAAAATAGAATTCCATTGGGTCTCATTTTCACTGACCAACTCCTTGCCCACAAATGGAAACATCCAATTTCAACCTGGTTGACAGGATAAAGAAAACTCGTGCAAATTCTACCATGAATAATCAGCATGGACTCAAAGTACCTGACATCAAGCCAGAAAAAATATTTTGCTAAACCACTCTATTGGCACTTTTCAATTTCAATATCAAAATTTCAACTTTGTATCACATCCGTTCAACCATCCAGTTATTAAAAAAACTAAACAAACCCCATCATGATATTTCTTACAGTGATTAAAAAAACATGTTTTTTCACTCCCCTCAGATAGTAGATGACTAGATTATTGATTTGGATTCAGTTGTAAGCTGAAAAGTAAGTTACAAAACAGCATGTAAAAAACCAGCCATGGAGAGGACACAGTATGCAAACATAACTCTAAATAGTAACTGCAGCTCCTGTTCCTCCTGCAAGGCTTTGAGGGCTCTATAATACACTGGACCCAAATGTTGCTTAATCCAGGAATTGTTGATATCAAGAAGCTGAACACCTCCATAAACAAGTTTTTACTTAGAAACTTTATTAGTTTAAGGAAAGGAGTATACAGTGGGGTAGCCTACAACTGCAGGGGACTAGAATCAAGAACCTAAAATGCTCCTTCCAGTCCTATGAACTTACATGCTAACTACCCAGGTTTGAAAATACTGGCTTGTGCATCTTCCTCTTTCCTTTCAAAAAGACTTACAGCAGGAGGAGGGCAGAGTTATCTATAGGATCACTAGGAGCCTATAGAGGAGGAGTTGTTTTCTTATTTTCCAAAAGGTTTCTTCCCTTTCCTGTAGATCTGTTGACACTTACACCTCTTACCAACCATATTTCTCCCTGCTTCTTACAAACTGTATCAGAACAGCCTCACTCCATCAGACTCTGGAAAGCTAGTAAGAGAAAACACACAACTCTCAAGCCCTGATCTCTGAAGAAAAGGGGATTTGTTTTCAAGTACCTATGGAGAAGTCAAAGGAGTCTGTCCCTTTCTGGATGAGTCAGGGATGCTTCTACCTTGAGTGGGGGGCTGAATCAGCTGACATCAAGAGGTCCCTTCCAGCCTTACTTTTTTACAGCCCTATGATTGTATGAGAAGTTCATATTTTCTGTCAGGACAGAAAATATATATGAACAGTTTATTAAGAAAATGCTAATAGGGAATACTAATAATCTAAAATTATATAGATATATCCACTTATACTCTTCCTACCATTATAATAGCAAGATTCATTACAAGTATTGTTAATAATTTTGAGAAAATTATTCTGGCACATATCCATGAGGGGCCAGCAGGGGAGGTCATGCTTAGGGGCAACCAGCATGGGTTCATTAGTGGCAGGTCCTGTCAGACCAACCTGGTGGCCTTCTACAATCAGATCACCAAATCATTAGATGCAGGGGTAGCAGTGGA
>NW_017729032.1:13674042-13678937 GCF_001723915.1 Gavialis gangeticus | reverse complement strand
GTGGCCTGTTACAAACTAGTCAGGGGGGATCAGCAGGCATTGGGGGAGTCCCTGCTCCCCCGAGCACTGCCAGGAGTGACCAGGAATAATGGTCACAAGCTGGCAGAGGGTAGATTTAGGCTAGATATCAGGAGGCGCTACTTCACAGTCCGGGCGGCTAGGATCTGGAACCAACTTCCAAGGGAAGTGGTGCTGGCTGCTACCCTGGGGTCTTTAAGAGGAGATTAGATGTACACCTTGCTGGGGTCATTTGACCCCAGTACTCTTTCCTGCCATGGCAGGGGGTCAGACTAGATGATCTACTCAGGTCCCTTCCGACCCTAGAAACTATGAAACTATGAAATGTATCAAACAGTGAGATGCTAAAAATGAAAGGAAATTTTACTTTTAAAATAATTATCAAAATTAATACGAAATATAGATTTGAAGTATGATTTTCAAGTGCAAGACAATTTAAAGTCATTTTTCAAACTATAAACAAAACACAAAAAACTTTCATGGCTGTGCGTAATAGAAGATGAACATAATTAAGTACAAAACCATCCAAATACATGCAACAAAACCACAATTAATCCAAAGCACGCACTAACACAATGTGACAGGATTATTTTCTCAGTGTTGTGCTTCTGCCTTGGACTCAGGCCAGATCCACTTTGTTACTCAAGGAGGGGGAAAAGAAAAAAAAAAACAAAAAAAAAAAAACCAAACCTCTGATTAATCACCCTCAACAAGCCCCAAGACTTCCTCATATCTCACTATAGCTTAAACTACTACTAAATTCACAACTATTCCCAAGGCAATTTTTGTATAGAGCCAGCTGAACCTAAGATCAACAGAGTAGAGAGTCTTTCATAACCACAGTCATCTATCAGGTAAAAGAACATTAGTTTAGAGATGGATCAAACAGCTTGCAACTACTTACACCGACCAGTATGTAAATAGAAGCACAAGCCCTTCATCAAAGTTAGTATATGAATTTTAAAATTACTGGAAAGGCAAATAAAAAGACTTGTGGGATAGTACACGTTACAGTTTGTGATGGGTAAGAAAACTAAAACTAAAAAATTAAAGAAAAAAATCGTGCTTGCTGCATGTTGTTTGTAATGTTAATGTTTTATTTAATTTGAATAGGTCAAAACATCTCAAGGTAATACTTATTTTTATACAGCAACCCAGGTATAGTTGGTATTGTAGAGACAGAGGCATAGTGCTCTGCCTCACAGAATTTACAATTTAATAGAAGGCCAAAAGGGTATGGGGAGAGGAATATAAACACCATACGCAAAAATACAGAAAGAAAATGAACAAATACAGAAAGTATGAGCCAGACAAATCTAGCCATTGATACCACACTCCCTTCTAAATATTTAAAAGTGTAAATCTTTTAATGGCATTGAACGAAGAGACTCCTACCTCCCTGGTATCCAAAAACGTGTATGAAAGTGCACTGGCAGACAAAGGTTACATGAACTCACTTACACATAAAATATGTAAGTCATAAAATAGCTCTTCACTCAGAGTAAATTTTAACTGTTTGCTACTTTTACAAATGTAGTATTTAGTTTACATCTTGTTTGTATCACGTCTCTATGACCTCCAAAACGCATCCCTTTCCTTTGACATTGGCCTGCTTCATAATCCTGGTATGACTTCAGTGACAGCTGCAGTCTGTAAGGCATTTTGAAGACTAATCATGATACTTTCCTGCCACTTATAAGCTGCATTAACCAGCCTGTTTATTTCCATCAAAACTATCTGCTACACTATTTACTGTAAACTTTTCCATAGCGACCGGTCATTCTGGAAAAAAAAAAAAAAGATCAAATATTGAAGTTATAACAAAACTAAGCTAAAGAAGTTTTTATCAAAGCCTGAAGTAAAACAGCCAAAAAGAATCGTACCTTCATAAAGCAACGCCACTCTCTATTTAGCCATTCCTTCATTCTAACTGAATAGTGTCATCTCTAATCATATCTAGGCACCTACCTAAATAGCAGTGGAAGTTCGTGATGCAGAAGCACATTTAATTTTATTTTTTTCACGGTGTTTCTTCCCCACCACCACTGAGTAGGCAACAGGCAATTAATATCATGGCTTTCACCTCTTGGCCACTCAGCAGCTGAGGGCAGAGGGTGGAGGCCACGCAGCGATAAGAGCAAGATTAAAGGTGCCACTGTGTCGCAAACCTTCACCACGATTTAGGTAGGTCCTTAAATTCATATCACTCCTCCGTTGTGTACTCTGGTGTCAAGGAGTACTGACCCTTTAATGCTCATGACAGAAATCACAATCTTCTTATGGAAAGTTGTTTGTGGTCAATTCATCATCTTTGTACTAAGTGATAAATTCAATGTAAAGGTAGCATTGCACACATACAAAAAAAGAAACTTAGGACATACATGCAATTTGAGTTAGGAAGAGGCTATTATTTTTTGTACAGTACCATGGCACAATATAGTTCTGAGTCCCAGGATGGGACTGCACAGCACTTTCACATTACAATTACCAATTTAACTATTTCCAAAGAATACAGAGTTACTGGCAGAAATTTTTTTATTCCTATATTTTAGAAAAATATATATTGCCAAAAGGATGAAGAGACTTGACAGAAAAAGGGTGGTTTTGGCTGCCATACAAACCTGAACATTTGAGTTCCTTACCTCTCAGCTGAGAGCACAATAGATGGCACCAGGTAGAAATGATGCTCTAGACTTAGTCTTTTCAGAATAAACTGAAGAGCTTTAAAGCTGCAGGTGTCTTTTCTTACACTGTGTAACAAAATGTTCCCACAACCTGCGTGCAAAATTACTGTGATTCTACACATAATCATGGTATGTGAGCAAATGTACCATTTCAAGTAGAATCAGGCGACTCAGACTTCAACAATCAAAAAGAGTAGAAAACTCAAAGTGCCACACAACAGCAGAGTAGATAATTCTTCTTCTTCAGTTTTGCTCAAAGTACAGTCCCAATATTGGAATGCTTTTATGCAAGTTGTAATATTTGTTTTATTCTTTGATATTTGATTTTTTTTAAATGTAGGCTCTGTTTGTCCAATACAGAATAGTGATAGTACAGCACAAAAAACTTACAAGTTCAAGATTGCCCTCTACAATTATATCTTTGAAAGATGTATTCATCTTCTTCATAAAACTAGCATGCTTGGCTTTATTAAACTGCTTACTTAAAAGATGAAGTGACAAAGGCAAACTATCACCATTTTTGCATGGGAAGCACATAGAGAGACATAAGGCTACAAGATGAAGTATTTGAAAATGCATGAAACACTGGGGCTGAGGCCTGCAAGTGACTTGAATTTTTTACCTCAAACATTTTGGCCAAAAATCACATACAGGAAGGCTACAGCAAAGTCAGATACTGAGCCACAGATATCCAGAGTGTCTTTTTTGGTCTTTTAACCAGCAAGGTCCACTTCTGCTTGATCACATAACCCTACGGAGACTTTTTTAAAGCACCCATATCATAATATCAAGAGAGTAACATACTGTCAATAGATTCTTATTATTTCTGATAAAAGATTAGTTATTAATGAGGCCCAGCCCTGCTTGGCTTGAGTAGAGCTGCTCAAAATGTTTCAGCAGAACAGCTGTCTTTCTTAAAATGCAAATTCAAAATTCAGACGGCTACCCAAGTATGATCCCAGGAGTCTGGTGCTGTCTAACTAGCCAGCATATCCAGGCTGTCTAGCTTCTTGGGTTGGACTAAATACTAATGAGTCAGCTGGTCAGCTCTCTGGGCCACCCACTTAATCAACCTCATGATTCCCAGGGAAAAAAGCTAGTTCCATAGCTCCAAAGGTTGGTGCCTCCCCTATCTACCCAGCTTCACAAGGGGCCGTTTTCTCCTAGGTACATATCTGACAGTAGGTAGGTAAATTGCTCAGGTCCCATGACTGCCTGGGCAGTCAAGCAGCAGCTCCTCATCCTACCATGCCAGGAAAGGCTCTGATACCAGGGATCCAAGAAATCCCACAAAGCAAGATACTGAAAACCAAGGCATCTTGAAAATATTTTGTTTTAGAAACACAAAAACATTCCTGTGGCCTTGCTCCCATTTTTTATGACAAATTCTTCATAGGAGTGAACATGAAATATCCTTGGTTTCCCAGGCAGCTCAACTTGTCAGAATCATGGGCCAAAACAGCACATAGCAGATTCGTGGTGGCCTCTTAACTGAACACATGCTGCTTCACTGCAAAACACTGAACACTCCACAATGATAAATGGTTACAAATAAAAATATTTTCTCTGACCATTCTAGAGCCACTGTTAAAAACTGAAGGGCATTCAGCAATGTCTGAGGACTAAAAGGGGGGCGTACAACAAGTGGAAGGGAGGAGTTAATTACCAAGGAGGAGTACTCCTCCTCGGCCCGGGAGTGTAGGAGGGCTATTAGGAAGGCCAAGGTAGAGATGGAACTCAGGCTAGCATCCAGGATTAAAGACAACAAAAAGTCCTTTTTCACGTGGAACCCGGGCAGTACTCCAAGAGGTACCCCCTCTCCAACTGAAGGGATCAAAGCAGGTGCACAAGCGCTGTGGGAGGTGTAGGGACTCTCCTCCCCTATAGAGCAGAGCCAGACCACCAATGGGGACTTAACCATATACCTTTTAATACTGGGAACATAACAGGCATAAATCAGAGGGTATAGTGGACACTACAGTGCCCCAAGGGGGCAGGATTCAACAAAGGTTACTTACAATCACTGACAAAACAGGGTTAACAATATATAAAACTCAAACAGCAGAACAAACAATACGGGTTGGTGAAATATACAGAGGGCACAAAATGCAAAATGTCAAATGACAAGGAAATATAGGGCCTTGGTACCTGGAGGGGGAGAAAGGGGGGAAAACACAATGGCCCCTTTCCACT
>NW_017729032.1:13671136-13671616 GCF_001723915.1 Gavialis gangeticus | reverse complement strand
CTGTCCAGGTCCTTCCTGACCCTAGCTACTATGAAACTATGAAGTTTAATGGTGGGGTTTTTTTGTTACAAAGCATTGTTTCTCTATTGCCAATTTAGAAGTTAATTGCCATCTAATGCCAGTTGGAATAACTGAAGTATAAAACTCCTGGAGAAAAGGAAGTCTTTCATAGAATTAACATCACAAACTTAAATATGCTGTATACCACAAACTTTTAACCAACATAAATTATGTTTAAATTAACAAATCCACAAAAACCACAGAAACACTGTGTTACTCTATGGCCACTACCTATTACTATCAACATTGCTACTATGTTCCCTCATTACGCTGTATTCACATTAACCATTACTATATTTCGAAAAAGATTGAGACATTTACTACATTAGTCATTACTCTCTATTCTGTAAATACTGGTGCTCTTCATATACTTGATGTCTGAAATTTTCAGACATGGACATGAAAACACACACACACACA
>NW_017729032.1:13657567-13666136 GCF_001723915.1 Gavialis gangeticus | reverse complement strand
AACACGTTCTTTCCCACATAAAAAAAAAAACCCCTCTCCACACACACACACACACACACACACACACACACACACACACACACACACACACACCCCCCTATATGCTTTGTGTGTGCAATTACAGTGATTCCCCATGCAATTGTGTTAAGTGTGTATGCAAATGAGGAATTCAATGTCTCACTGGCAACTGCATGTATAAGGCAAGAAGACATTCAAGTAACTATAAGGTATGGTTAAAAAAAACCTACTAAATTCTTACATAAAAGCAGCAGACATCTCTAAACAGTGTAGCTGGATACTGCTTCCTATCTAAAGTTCATTCAAGAATTCTACTCTGCTATACAGCAGATTTACACATAACAGACATTATCCTCTTTCTACTATATACAGCATGCACATATCACCTTTTAAAATGTTAAATGTTTTAAATATTTTGAAGAGTGACTCCAGTACACAGAAACTGTTCATGAAAAACTAAGTTTTTAACTAAAACCTAGTTTTCAAGAGTTGCCTAGAGCAAGTTTTTACAACCAAATTATGAAGCCCTAAACTTCAGGTTTTATAATAGCACCCGTGAACAATCTTACCTATACCGACGAGACAGGCGCCGCTATAATATCACCAGCCAGTGTAAACATTAATTTCAGCCCAAGGCAAACTTAGAAGGCAGAAAAAAGGACAAAAAGGATCCCTTCAAACTGCTTCAGACATTTATTTAGATTAGGTGCAATTAGATTTGTTTGGTGCAATTTACTGTGGTTTAATTAGCAGCAAAGGGCACACAAGGTAGGATGATTACTAGTTTCAACTGAAGTCTAATTGTGTATCCATAAAACTTCACAGATTTATATTAACACATTTTAAAAATATACTTTAATATTTTTGTAACACAAATTCCATTTTTAATAAATATTTGCATCATTACTTCTGCAGTACAATTTTTTAAAAATATGCACACACTGCAAAATATTTAACAGAAAGCAGCACTCATTTTTAGGAAAATAGGCATGAAAAACCTCAGAAATTACTGAAGTTTAGTTAGGCATCCAGCGTGTAGCCATATTGGTCTAGAGGCAAAAGGAATCAAAACTTGTGGCAAAGGAGCTCTCTCATTAGACCAACTAGATATTTGCCAAAAAAAATTCTTTATCTGCTAATTTATTCTGAAGTTTAGTTAGCCATCTAAACCTCTCCAGTTGCGGGGGTGGGGGAAGAGGGTACGAGAGATGAGGAAAAGGGAGAAGAGATGTGGGGAGTCATTAAGACAAATACATTTTAGTGAGATTTCTAGCAACACATGCCTTCAGCTGGGCCCACAATAACATTTCAAGAGAACGACCGACTCTCAGTATTTTTGCACTTCTATTTGGTATTTCATGTTTTCCAACTACACCAATACAGCTAGAACCACATGATAATACATGGTTTTGTGATTCTGAAAATTAATTCTCTCAGCATATGTTTTCTCTCACAGTGATGTGACTAGAAATGGCATTCAAATTATCTGAAGACTGTGGCCTTGAATTATTAAGCAATGATAAAGGGAGTTCAGCAAAACATCAGTTTTCAGAACAACAAATAAGAGCCAAAAATGCTGCTCACTAGCAATTTGAAACATAAATTCTAAGAGAATATGCTATCAAAGTTGCTCAATACAAAGCTTAGTAAAATACAAAGAATAAGTTACCAGGGAGGTGGGGTTGGGAAGGAAAAATGTAAGTGATTTCATCAAGTGATGCCTAGTTTACTTCTGGAGGAAAAAATGAAAAGGTATAACAAGGAGGGAGGCATTAGAAGTTGCCAGAAGTCAAGCATTAACAGAGGGCAGACTTTTCCTCTACTAAAAGTTTCTTTTGTTGCTCGTTTGCATAAGAACTTAAAAAAAATAACATTGTATACTTCTAGGATTTATCCTTCGTAGTCAGACAATGAACAGCCTAAAGTTTTCTTTTTAAATAACTAGGGAGTCTTAAGTTATCTCAAAAGAAAAAGAAATGTATGCACATTTCTGATACAGGACATAAAGTGAAATAATTAAAAGGAATTTATAGTTAAAAATACCCATACTAAAATCTACACATCCACTCAGTCTGTTTTAGCTTTTATTAGAGAAATAAGTGAACTGTTGCACATCATCCCAATGCCATTATCAAATTGTTTGGATAACTGACAAGGGATTTTATACCAGGTTTCACAGTACTTGTGTGACAACTGTTAGGCTATCATAATATTCATGAAAATTAAAAAAACAAAAAATCACTTACTAAAACTTGGCAAATGAGCAAAGTTACAAAAATCCTTATTTTGTTTAATTTTGTTGATACGTTCTGGCAAAGGGAGTATGACTTTTTTTACCTTTCAAAACATTTTGCTTTCATCGGCCTGGATACATGACATAAAAAACCAACAGCATGCCCGCAATTTTTTTTTTCAGAGTCTCTACCAACTACTGAAAAGTTGGAGAATAGGAAAAAGAAATAGAGAGGCAAAATCCACCAATACCGATAATCAAAGAGAACGCACTTCATGAGATACTCCCACTTGATTCCAATAGACAACGTCCACTTCCCAGTGTGTCAGATTAAGTCAGAAACTTTGACTTTCCTCACGGAAACATGACTTTCCTTACTATAATAAAGGCAGCTGCAAGAGAAGAACACTTTGTACAATGGACCAAGAATCACTACTAAATATACATCTAATCCAATTTATATTCAAAAAAACCACTAGCATCTCAAATAGTCACTTATATTATTGAATCTTAATACATGGATTACTGTTACCAACTCCTGAGATTTTCTGTAGAAAAAAGTACTTATTTAACTTAAATTTTAGGTTTCAAATTCCATTATTGCCTGCAGAGTCTAATGATAGTATTCACAAGAGATACAGTATGACTAAATGTTAACTAGGATAGTTAAAATACTGATACTTTATGTGCGTCGACATCAAAGAAAAATAACATCAAATATAAAACAATTTTCTCAGCATATTTGTAATTCTTAATGAACATAAAAAGCTTCCCCCTGCCTCACTGCTCCAATGCTATTTTCCATGTCAATTTCTAGTTGTCAACAGAATCATAGAAAGTTGGAAGGGACCTCAGGAAGTCATCTCGTCCAACCTCCTGCTCAAAGCAGGGCCATCCCCAACTAGATCATCCCAGCCAAGTCTTTGTATAGCCAGGTATTAAAATCCTCCAAGGATAGAGATTCCACAACATCTGTTACCTTGTGTTACTACCCTCCTAATGAGAGTTTTTCCAAATATCTAACCTAAACTTCCCTTACTGCAATTTGAGACCATTGCTCCTTCTTCTGTCATCTGCTACCACTGAGAACAGTCCAGCTCCATCCTCTTTCGAACCCCACTTCAGGTAGTTGAAGGCTGCTATTAAATTCCCCCTCAGTCTTCTCTTCTCCAGACTAAATAAGCCCAATTGCTTCAGATTCTTCTTGTATGTGCCCAAGCCCTTTAACCATTTTTGCTGGCCTCTCTTGATCTCTCCAATTTGTCTGAATCCTTTCTGTAGTGGGGGGCCCAAAACTGAACACAGTACTCCAATTGTGACCCCACCAATGCCAAATGAGGGGGAGATAAGTCCAGGAGAGCTAGCTGTACTTTAAAGAAGCCTTAGAGTGCAGGAACAAACCATCCCGATGTGCAGGAAGACTAGCAAGTATGTCAGATGACCAGCTTGGCTTAGCAGGGAACTCTTCAGTAAACTAAATCACAAAAAGAAAACTTATAAGAAGTGGAATCAAATAACTAGGGAGGAGTATAAGAGCATTGCTTGGCCATGCAGAGATGAAGTCAGGAAGACCAAGGCACAACTGGAGTTGCAGCTAGCAAGGGATATGAAAGGTTTCTACAAGTATGTCTGTAACAGGAAGAAGATCTGGGAAAGTGTAGGTCCCTTACTGAACGCTCAGTGCCTTTTTGCCTCAGTCCTCACAGGCAGTGTCAGCTCCCAGACTACTGCACCAGGCAGCACAGTTTGGGGAGGAAGTGAGCAGCCCTCAGTGGTGAAAGAACAGGTTAGGGACTACTTAGAAAAACTGGATGTGTACAAGACCATGGGGCTGCATGAGATCCACCCGAGGGTGCTGAGGGAGTTGGCTGATGAGATTACAGAGCCACTGGTCATCATCTTTGAAAACTCATGGTGATCAGGACAGGGCCCAGATGGTTGGAAAAGGCCAAATATAGTGCCCATATTTAAGAAAGGAAAGACGGAGGATATGGGGAACTACAGACCAGTCAGCCTCACCTCAGTCACTGGAAAAATCGTGGAGCAGATCCTCAAGGAATGCATTTCTAAGCACTTGGAGATTAAATAGGTGATTAGGAGCAGTCAGCATGGATTCACCAAGGGAAAGTCATGCCTGACCAACCTAACTGCCTTCTATGACGAGGTGACTGGCTCTGTGGATGAGGGGAGACCAGTGGATGTGGTGTACCTTGATATCAGCAAGGCTTTTTATACGGTCTCGCACAACGTTCTTGCAGGGAAGCTAAGAAAGTACAGGCTGGATGCATGGACCGTAAGGTAGATAGAAAACTGGCTGGAGTATTGGGCTCAGAGTCATAAAACAGCTCAATATCTAGTTGGCAGCTGGTATCAAGTGGAGTGCCCCAGGTGTTGGCCCTGGAGCTGGTTTTGTTCATTGTTTTCATTAACGACTTGGAAGATGGCATAGAGCACACCCGCAGCACATCTGCAAACGACACCAGGCCAGGAGAGTAACAGATACCCTGGAGGGTAGGACTAGGATTCAGAGTGACCTCAACAAATAGGAGGATTGAGCCAAAATAAATATGAGGTTCAACAAGTGCAAATTCCTGCACTTAGGACAAAACAATCCTATGCTTCACAACAAGGGCACACTGTTGTCTCATATTGAGCTTATGGTCCACTGTAGCCCCCAGGTTCTTTTCTGCAAAGATCGTGCTTACCCAGTTAATACCCAGCCTGTATTGGTGCATGGGATTGTTCTGCAGGACTATTGACTTCTCCTTGTTGAACCTCGTGAGATTTCTTCTGTTCCAATCCTTCAATTTGTCAAGGTCTCTCTGAATCCTAGCCCTACCCTCCAGCCATGCCCTCCCTAACCATGCTACCCACCTCAGCTTGGTGTCATCGGCCAACTTGCTAAGGGTGCACTCCACCTCATCTTCAGGCCCCCAGTTGGCTGTGGCTATAAAGAAATTTTAAGAGACCACAGCAGGACAATCAGTCCAAGCTCCTATATCAGCATATAAAGCCAAAGTTGCAACTCACGTTCTACATAGTGCTGAAGTACGGGGTTATGCCACCAGTAGTGATATAGACATACCTCAGAACAAATTTCTTAGGGCTCTTCTGGGTCTTCCTCCTTCAACTCCTGCATCTTTTTTGAGATTAGAGATGGGATTAGATTCTATTTTAATTAATATTATTATTAGAATGCTGGGATTTTGGTTTAAAATCCTGCCTCTTCTACCAACTCATCTGCTTAAAAATTGTGCTATATAGAAGACATCAGTAATCCCTCTTCTCTGCAATCTCCCTGCTTAGCTTTTCTTTCCCATACTTTTGCACTTTCTGGGATGGGATACTATGTCAAAGACAATGAAAGATTTTTCTCCCCCATAGAAAAAGTTTGGGTTTTTCAGAGGTTACAAGATATAGCCAGGCAGAATGATTTTGCAGTGTCTAGGGCTACTTGTATTTTCCCTTTATATAGTCTTTGGAAATTAGGTTGGCGAGAAAGGTATTTACAGCTAGATCTCAACATTTTTAGATCATTTGTGAAATACTGAACAAAACCAGCCCCAGAACTAACCCCTGGGGCACTCCACTTGATACTGGATGCCAACAAGACTGAGCCATTGATTACCACCCTTTGAGCCCAACAATCCAGCCACCTCACAGTCCATTTAACCAACCCATACTTCCTCAGCTTGCTTGCAAGAATGTTGTGGGAGACTGTTATCAAAAGCCTTGCTAAAAATCAAAGTATCTCACGTCCACTGCTCTCCCACATTCAAAGTCAGTCATTTTGTTGTGGAAGGCAATCAGGTTGGTCAGGCATAACTTGCCCTTGGGGACTCCATGCTGTCTGTTCCTAATCACTTTCCTCTCCAGGTACTTAGAAATAAATTCCTTGAGGATCTGCTCCATGATTTTTCCAAGGACTGAGGTGAGGCTGACTGGTCTGTAGTTTCCTGGATCTTCCTTCTTCCCTTCCTTAAAAATGGGCACTGTATTTGCCCTTTTCCAATTGTTCAGCACATCCCCCAGTCATCACGAGTTTTCAGAGATAATGGCCAGCAGCTCTGCAATCATCAGCCAACACCCTTAGCATCCTTGCCTGCATCGTATCCAGCTCCATGGACTTGTATGCATCCAGCTTTCTAAAATAGTTCCTAACCTGTTTTTTGCCACTGTTGGCTGCTCACCTCCTCCCCAAACTGTGCTCCCAAAAGCACTAGTCTAGGAGATGACCTTGCCTGTGAAGACAGAGATAAAAAAAGACACTGAGCACTTCATGCTTTTCTGCATCATCTGTCACTAGGTTGCCTCCCCCATTCAGTAAGGGAGCTACGCTTTCCCTAATCTTCTTCTTGTTACTAATATACTTGTAGAAGCCCTTCTGTTGCCCTCCATGTCCCTTACTAACTGAAAATTCAGTTGTACTTCGGCCTTCCTGACTTTCATCCCTGCATGCCCAAACAATACTTTTTACTCCTCCATAATCATTTGCCCATGTTTCCACTTGTAAGCTTCTTTTCTTGTGTTTTAGTTTATTGAAGAGTTCCCTAAGCCAATCTGATCTTCTATCATATTTGCTAGTCTTCCTGCATATCCAGATGGTTCATTCCTGCACCCTCAATAAGGTTTCTTTAAAGTACAACCAGCTTTCCTGGACTTCTTTTCCACTCATACTGGCCTCCCAGGGGATCCTGCCTCCAAGTTCCCTGAGCAAACTGAAATCTGATCTTGTGAAGTCCAGAGTTCTTACTAGGCTACTCTTCCTCTTCCTTTCCTCAGGATCCTGAACTCAATCATCTAGTGGTCACTGCTGCTCAAGTTGCCATCCACTTCTACATTTCCCACCAATCATCAAAAGCAAGTTTCTTAAAGGTCAGAAAGCATGCGTCTCCTCTCCATACAAGTATAATGCATGCACTTGGTTCTCCTAAGACTCCCTGTTATCTGCTCCTGAAGTTTTTGAAGGGTTATATAGGGTATAGGAATCTGGTCTAGCACACAAAAACAGCACCACTCAACATGGGCAGTCTGATTTACAAGCATTGTGTTCCCAAGTGCAGAGCCTGACAAGGATGCTGTGCAAGCAAATGCCTCTGAGGAACCTAAAATAGGGTAGTCACTTGGGAAGAGATTAAGTGATTAAGTTTGGTGTCACTGCCAGCTGCTAGCTGATATTTAAGGGGCTAGAAACTTGTTTATGAGCTAAAAACCAAAACACACAGTTTATTTCCCCATTTTCTTCTATTGACTTATAAACTAAAAATGAGATAGTCATAGCTGTCAGCAAGTATTAGTTTAAAAGGCAGTTTTCCACGAGTCCAGAAAAATTCCATTTAAACAAAGTGTAAAGATTTTCTTTAAGAGAAAACTATGCACATCAATACATCTGAAATTAGAAAAGCATATTTCAGTGTATTGGTTGGCGGCAACATATCATGCATCATATGATAACGGCTATGTTTTTTTAACACAGAAAAATATTTGGTGTTTCAATAAAATGATTTTTATGCTATTTGTCCATTTTATATTTATTAATAGATGTTTGGGTCAGAAGGGACCTCAACAGATCAAAAAGTCCAACAGTCAGATGACCCCATCCAGATGCCTATCCAGCCTTCTCTTAAAGACCCTAAAGGTAGGGGAGAGTAACACCTCCCTTGGAAGCTCATTCCAAATTTTGGCCACCCTTATCATGAAGTTTTTCCTGATATCTGGCCTAAATCTGCTCTGTCAGTTTGTGACCATTGTTCCTTGTTACCCCCAAGAAATGCCCTGGTGAACAGAGCATGCTAAATATAAATAACACTACTACTTTTATTAGTACTAGTTCTACTACTCCTACAATCACAAAAGTAAGCATTATTGCATTAAATTTATAGAAAACAGACAGACACGTCTCCATCTTCCACCTAAACAGTTTATTTTAAATAGTTTCCCCAACAACAGCTTTAATCTTTTACTTCAAGATGTGACATTTACTTCCTATATATAATTAACATGGCAGCAATAACATTCTCCTTACAGGTTTTCTGATTTCTCTTCCTGTTCTAAGTTGCAAATTACAGGGCATACACCTCAGTATAGTGCATGTACTCCTCTGGTGCACAATTCTACATGGGCAGACTGCATTATAAACACTAAATATAAATATATATTTATTTCATTCAATGGAAATCCATTGTGGGAAACCAACTATTTAGCCAACTGACATTACTCAAAGATTCCAGATTCTGATCTGGAGAGTACAATCCAGAGTACAATCTTCTAGGAATCAAATGTGGCGTAGACACCCATACAGTCCAATGGGTTGCCAAC
>NW_017729032.1:13654352-13657556 GCF_001723915.1 Gavialis gangeticus | reverse complement strand
CTAGATGATCTGCTCAGGTCCTTTCCGACCCTAGAAACTAAACTATGAAACTATGAAATAGTTCTTATTAGTAGGGGTACACAGATAAAGAATTTTGGGGCCAATATGGATGGCCGATTATTAATGAGCCATATCCACCAATACCAATCCGATTGCTGATATGCAGCCTGGCAGCTTGGAGCAGCAACTGGCTAGTAAGTCTGTTGGGGGTGGGGGGAAAGGGGAAAGCAGACTGAGGCCCCCATGATGAGGGAGTGGAACTGGGGCTAGGGCAGGGGCTGTCCCGCCGGGCCAGGGTGGGGCGGGCCACAGAGCCGGGCATGGGGACGGAGGGACTCCCACTGCTACGCACAGCTCCAGGTGAGATATGAGGGGCATGTGTCCCCAAGATCTGTGCATGGGGCGAGGGCAGGCTGCCGCTGTGTGCGGGTTAGCTGGGCAGGGGCCGAGCTCAAGGAAGGCAGCGGCAACAGCGCTGGGAGGTGGATGCTACTGCAAATTCTAGGGTGGCCACAGCCCCCCCCAAACCCACCCTCTCCCAGCACCACACCTGCCTGCCCCAAGCACAGTTTCAACCCAACCTCCCCAGCAGGAAGAGCCTAGCACTACCTTCCACCCCCCGCAGCAGCCCACCCTTGCCCCATGCATAGATCCAGGGGCACATGCCCCCCATTGCTCCCCCTGGGGTACACAGCAGTGGGAACCATCCCCTCCCTCCCTGCACCACCCCCCCCAAGGTGAGCCCCTGGAGGCACTGTCCCACATCCTGCCCAGCTGGGCAGCGCCAGTGCTTGCCCCTGCTCCATTCCATCCCTCACTGCAGGGGGCCTTGATCTACACCCTCCCCCCTTCCCCACAACAGACTTACCAACCAGATGTTGCTCTCCAAGCTATGGAGCTGGCTATGTGCATGTTACACCTGCACGTGACATGGCATTTATTGACATTATCAGCCACATCAGCCAAAAAAGCCGACTGACAATAATGTCAGTTTTCCTTTTATCGGTGCCTATACGATATGGACTGATGTATCAATGCGCCTCTAATTATTACATAGTAAATATATAAACATACATATGCATTTGTGTATATGCTGCACATATTTGAAATACCATATTTACTCAAATACAAGATGAGATTTTTTTCCTCCAATCAGAATGGGGGGAAAAAAACCCTCCCTCTTACATTTGAAGAGGTTTACTTGTACACAAATGTATTAGGTATCATTAAACTGCTGCCAAAAGCAGCATGTGCTTAGCAATGGAAACTAAGTACAAAACTGACTAAACAATCAACAGTAAGCACAACTATAAACTACATACTGAGCAAGCATTAGTGCAGCCCATCTAAATAAGAGGCAGAGTATTGACCATTAAGCCTAGTCCCCCACAGCGAGTACTCTTCCAGTCATGGTGAGCCACCACACCACATATATTTCAATTTCATCTTCACTTCCACAACTGAGCTGAGCCTTTGTTTCCCATTTCCAGTGAGTCCTGCTTCTTCACCAGCCTTAAATGCCTGGGCAAACATCACTAAATGGGGCTTCAAACATTTTACCCAGAATCCCTCTGTCACCCCCCCCTCTCTCAGCCTGTCGCATATGATTAGTGTAGCCCTCCCTTCCATGATGTGATGGCAGACCAAGTTGCCCTGTGCCTTATCTGCATATACATTTTTGGAGTATCCCAGGATACGTGACAAGAACATCCAGTTCCAGTCCTTTGTGGGGGACAAGGTATCTGGAATACACACACATACTGGATAGTACTGAGCTGTGGGGTCCCCACAACTTGAAGTCATATTGACTCTGGTGGGGCTCAACTCAGTGAACTATGATAAGTCATGAGCCTTTTGACTTTTAACTAATATCATATATATAATATAATACAAAGTATGCATAAGTAGCAACCAAAGTGCTGTTTAAAAGTATGTTTATTGAGTACTTGTGCTAAACCTTGCAGCAGTTTCAAAAAAAGATAACATGTATCAATTCTGGATGAACTAAGCCTATAGGTATTATATGCAAATTACTAGAGCTATGCACAATTTCAAGGTCATTGTTTTCATATTTGCTCCTCCCTTCCACGTGTTTAGGAAGAGGAGAGTTTGACAGTACAGAGAAGAAGGGGCTGCCGGGGAAAGAAGTTGAAAGGAAGCAGAGGGCAAAGGGGTTATCTGATCCCAACCAGTTTTATTTTCCCTGTTGTAGCAGTGGGAGTGGGACATAATCAAGACAAACCTCCAAAAATTAGATTCTATACCTGGAAAATTATTATGAAATTTATGTTCATCATATATAGAATCTAATTATTAAGTGGTCATTTTATAATTAGGCCATCTTGTTCAAGTAAATACAGTACATCCTTTCAAAATGTATCCATACTTAAAGCAATACTTATATTTTTACCTTTCTTTTCTTTCCCAAGCAGTAGCTCTCAAAGGCTTTAAGCAAACACCTAATGTATTTCTCACTTTTAGTGATACAATGCTAATTTGACATCACAAAGTTGTGCATTGGTTTGGCATATGAGATTGGAAGAGTTTCCCTCTAGAAGGAGTTTAAATCTACACCAGCAGCCTTATTTCTATACACTTAATGTTTTCAAATGCTGTTCTAACCAGAGCATAACTTGATACTTAAAAAAACCCCACAACACTTGCACGCACACACACGCTGCACCAGGCATCTAGTAGAAATTAAACTGGTGTTGTTCCTGTGAGGCCTGAAGAAAGCCTCCCTGGTTCTACTTTGAAATGAAACATTGAAGTCAACAGGAGTGCTAGAATCTACGCAGCTAGCTTACACAAAGTTTTGCCAGAATGAATCCACCTTCTGAGAAGTACTAGAATGAACGAACAAACAAATGATAGAGGTGCACCGATACATTAGTCTGATATTGGATCAGTACCAATATAAAGAAAACTGTCTGTGTCAAAAATAGGCCTGATATAGCCTATAATTTGGCTGATAAATGGTCCGTGCATTTGCACAGCTGCAGCACAGCACCTACACAGCAAGAAGCACAGTCCAGCAGCTTGGAGAACTGTGTGCAGCTGGTAAGTCTACTGTGGTGAAAGGGGAGGGAGTAAGGAGAAGGGAAGGGAAGGGAAGGGGCATGGAGGGTGGGAGATCAAGGCCCCTGCAGTGAGGGAGGACTGGGGCTGGAGCTGGGGCTGGGCAGGGGCTGCCCAGCCAGGGTG
>NW_017729032.1:13626975-13649352 GCF_001723915.1 Gavialis gangeticus | reverse complement strand
GGGGCGGTTTCCACTGCTGCATGCCACTCATCCAGGAGCCGCTCATCCGGTGCCCACCCACTCATCTGGTGACTCCGACCGCTGCTCCCACCACTCATTTGGGAGGGCATGTGCCCCCAGATCTGCGCAGGGTGGGGCAGGGTGGGCCCAGGGCTGTGCCAAGCTCCTTCCGGCGGAGCAGGGCTACAGTGAATTTTGGGGTGGCTGCAGTCCCCCCAACCCGTAGCTCCCTCCCACTGCCACACACCCCGGACACAGCCCCAACCCACTGGAAAGAGCCTGCCCCGCCCTGCGCAGATCCAGAGGCACATGCCCCCCATGCCCGGATTATCCACAACTATTACTTCAGTCCCCAGGGTCTAATCTTCGGGTATGAAATCTCAATGTTCCTCTGTACTGACAATGCCATTCAACTTTATGTGAACACCACACTTTTATTACCACATTCCTACTTTTTTTTTTTTTTTTTAAACTAAATAGCAACTTTATTAAAAAATAAAACTACAAATAGTAAGCTTTAATAGTGTCACATGCTATATCCAGTTTCAGCCTCATTTTCATTACCAGGTTATGAATACACCAAAAAAAAAAAACCAACCAAAAACAAAACAACCAAAAAAAAAAACCACCCCAAAATCCTATATTTTGCATGTGTCCAGGGTAATTTTTCCACTGATGCTCGTTACTCTTCTGTATAATTATAGCACAGTAACAGAATGTGCACACTGCTGCAAATGCATAACAAAACAACTTACCTGCTTTTCCTTTCAACGAGAATAGCTACATAGGAAGCTGGTAAAGCAGCACCAAAGCCTGGAGTCCAAAAGTAGAATTTTCCAAGTATCCTCCTGGAAATTAATTATATATTTATCACATTAAATGCCAAAGCAATAGAAAAGTTGGTGTCTAATGATGCATTATAAGATTGCATTCATAAACATTTTCTGTTATATGCATATTGCCCCTTGAATTATTCTGAAATGCAAACACAGACCCCAAGCCTTTGATAAACAGTAACAACCCTTCTTATGGTATCAGTTTTGCACCCATTTCATTTAAGCATTTTTATTCTAAAGCACAAAGTACTCTAAACCGAATGATAAGTTAAAGATATAAATGATCATATTTTCTCACATACCACTGGCCTCCAATTAAGAAATTCACTTTGCTTTTTTGGGGAGGAGGAATGAAGAACAAAAGTTCTTTCCTTGAAAACACCAATCAGTATTTTTGCAGGGCAATAAGGGGATTGAAATTGAAAGGGGAGTTCAGGCACAAAAACCCTTCTTATGAAGCCAAACGCTCAGGCAGCATTGTCTGCCGAGTCTGCCAACAGCCCACCCAGAGGAGCCAGCAGACAGTTCAGCTTAGCCAGCAAGCACCGACTGAGCCAGCTGAGGGCTGGATCCTCTAGAACTTTACTGCCTGGAGCTTGTTCTCAAGCTGATCGAGCCTTCAGTTGACTCAATAGGGACCATCAAGAAGAGGGATCAGGCAGCTCAGCTCCCACATGACTGAGCTCTCTCCATTTCCTTGTTTAAAGGGATGTACCATGATTTCCAATAGCTAACTTTTTTGGGAGTAGGGGAATGTGCATTTTGTATGCAAGTAAAAACAGTTGATACAGAACTACCCAAAAAGTTAGTTAGTTTCTAAGCTGCTTCAAGAAGATTCAGGCATGTGAACAAGATGATGGGTCAAGAAATGTAAATTACACCATGTACCGGAAGGAGAGGAAACTTATCTTCAGATTTCATCGAATTGTTTACAATAACCCAAAAAACAATATAAACTGGGATTAGAAACTAGAAGAGAAATCTTGCCTCTATTATAAAGTGAATAGTAAAGCTCCCATTGACTTCAGTAAGGCCAGGTTTCATCTGAAGAGTACAATTTCACCTGAAGAATCATAAATTCATTGCACATTACTAACAGCTTCCCAAAAAATTATTTTTATTACAAAACTAAAAATTGTTAACAGTAGACAAGTAGGCTTTTAGGAAAAAAAAATTAAATGTCTCATTGTGAGAAAAGAGGAGAACAGAGTACATATCCAGTAAACACAACCTATGGCAGCAGCTCAATTTTTTAGCCTAAGTTTTTCTGACCATGTGAATCTGCAGATCACTTGCAGCCAAATCACAAGGGCAAACATTCTTGAAAGAACGGGTCGGGACTGTGTACCAAAGTAATAAAAGTGTATACACATTGTTTTAAAACAGCAATAACAACTTATTCAGCACTAAGTGGTTTCATTTGAGTTTGTCCCCCTCAAACAGGGCAAAAACATGACAAACTGTTAGGCTAGAAAAATAAATTAAACTGTGCCTGAGAAAAGACAACATAAAACACAAAAAAAAAGAAAAAAAAAATCAAGTAAAATTATCCACAACACCTGGAGTAGCTCAGTTTCACTCCTGTCCTAAAAAGGCAAACGACTGGTGTCATTCTATAGCTTTGTCCTCATTTTTCCACAAAAGCATAGCATTATTAGTAAGTACTACCAGCTTAAGTTTTTAAGTGAAAAGAGAGCCAGTGAATCAGGAACAAGTGATGTAATGGTAATTATGCACACTCTACATTCCCACAGCTGCAAAAGAGTAATTTCACAGGACAGCAATGCCAAATGCTGCAACAGCTAAAAGATCCTTACGAGGACTTTTCTGGAACTCAATTACTGTATGAAGTTTCATAGAAGTCATTTTAAAAATTTGAACTGGTATGAATACATCTTACTATATACACCTGCTGAAACAACAGAACAAGAATCTTTCTAGTGGGAAAAGAAAGTGGAATCTGTTATTTCTGCACGATTTCAAATCTGTTTGCTAATAGCTATATTGTCGATTAGAAAAAAGCCATACACTTTTTTCTTAATGCAACCATCTGAAAATTCTAATTCTTGCCATAGATACATTGTAATATACATATATATACACACACACAAACACACACACACACACACAAATATACTTTCACCCATGTGTATATATGTAAATAATGTTTTTAATTAGCAGATTAGTGCTGGGTAGTATATGCTGATAATATTAAACGAAGGATTTAGGAACCTGGATTCTGTTTCAGAGTCTTACTGAAAAATTGTAGACAAACCTTACCTTATACACAAATTGCACCAATTAAACTGGTCCAAACTCCTGTGCCGACACATTTATATTAGTTGATACGTTTGCTTACCCTGTAGACTAAAGCTGCATAAGCATACTTACATGGGAGTTTGCTCTGGCTTAAACTACAGTTATTTTTAACAGATTTAGTTAAATAATGCAACTGCATTAAGTATCCAAGTCACTTCTGAAATTGGATTCAGGTCCTTTTGAATATTTTACCCACACTGACTTACTGTGCATAACTGCAGCAACCGCAAGCACACTAGCTACTCCAGGAGGCTACCACCTAAGCCACAAGCCATATAGCCATGTCCACAAGGCACCACAGGTGGGTGGCAGTCACAATTAGCCTGTCTTCACGCCACTTACTATGGACATAGCTACACAGCTTCCCATTTAGAGGCAAGACATCATGTCTGAGGGATCCACTGCTTAGCGTGGTTAGTTTTCTGTGTAGGCACAGCCTCCCTCTAGCGCACAGATTCCCCATATGTAAAATGGGAAAAATATTTTCAAACCTTTCAAATATTTACTACCATCTCTGAAAGAGCTAACGGCGCTCTAGAGGCAAAGTATTATCATGTCAAAAAAACCCAGTCATTTCTTATCTTCAGGAAGTGGAACTTCAGACATGTTACAAGGATCTCACTTCTCATACTCCACACCAAGCCTGTGTGAAGCTAAAAGTATTCACTTCAGATTCAGCCATTCGGAGGGAGAGTGATTCGAATCACTGTCCCGATTTGATTTGTCTGAACCTGAATATTTGGTGCTGAATCTTACTCAGTCATAGACTATAAAGGCAGGCAGTGCTGGCGGGAGCAACTGAGGGAGCAGCCGGATGGCAGCCCTGGGAAAAGGTGGAGCTCATCTGGCTGCTGGCAGCCCCAGGAGAAGCCAAAGGGCCTGAAGGGATCAAACCAGGAGCTGGGGGGCAGTCCCTATTCATTCCCTCAGCCCCCGATCATTCCCCCCAGCTTCAGTTTGATCCCCCACCTCCCCAATCATTTCCCCCCAGCTCCCGTGGCCTCTCCTGGAGCTTCCAGCACTACCTGCCTCGCCCTGGCAGGGGGACAGCCAGAAGAGCAGGCAAGGGAACCACGACTTGACCCAGCAGCCCCAGGAGAAGCCACAGGGCCTGGGGGAATGAACAGGGGCTTCCCCCCAGCTCCCGGTTAGATTCCCCAGCTCCCAGTTTGATTCCCCCAGCTCCCGCAGCTTCTCCCAGGGCTGCTAGCACTGCCTGCCTCTCCCCAGCAGGGGGGCAGTGGGGGAACCGTGGTTTCTCCCAGGGCTACTGGCTCAAGCCAGGGCCCGGGGCAGCTGGCTCAAGCTGGCTGCTCCCCCAGCTGCTCCCTGCCTATAGCCTGTCTGTACAGTCTATGGTCGAATCTCCAAATTTCTCTGAATAGATTCAGAGGCTTCCAATTCGAGTTGGAGAGATTAATGGGTCTTTCAAGTTGATTCAGATTTGGAGATTCAGCCGCTGAATCTCCTCCAAACAGAATCAGCTACCAAAGCTTCGCACAGCCCTACTCCACACCCTTTTAAGATGCAGACAAATACTTCCCAAGGACAGAAGAGAAGTACATGAGAACAAGCCAAACTCCCTACTATTTGGTCTAATAAAAGATATCACCTCTACCATAAGTTCTGATTGCAAAGTCCCTACTGGCACTTAGACACAAAGCTGTCATCTTAAACTCAAATTTTCCAATCAGCTCCTGATTAAGCAGGAAGTGAAATTTCCCAGCTAAAATAAGCTGATCATTAAAACTCAAATGGTTGGGAAAAAATTGTCCTAAAAAGTAAATAAAAACAGCCAGTTTGCCAACTTGAGCGGAGTTTGTTCCAAACCCTGAAGGGAGGAGACTGAGTGAATTGTAGATCCTCAAAATGATATCAGAAAAGCACAAGGGAAACAATTTTCAAAAAAGTGCCATATGTGCAATATTTGCATTCTTAATGTCCTATTCCCCATCCCCCCACACACCCCCACCTTGGCCCCTGCCCTGCAAAAAAGGAGATACTAACCAACTGAAACTTTCCTTTCTTGGAGTAATGAGGTGTACAGATCTATGATACTGGGTCCCTATTCTATGCAGCCTTTGAAGGAGATAAAAATCTGTCAATCAGTGACAAGAGGCATGGTTCTCCTCTTCAAAACTATCAGCAACTACAGGTGTGGGCCGCTGCAGGGGTCTGGCTGCTCTTCCTGTTTGAAAAGTGAACATCAGTTTACTTGCTTATTGGTTCAATCTATGCAGTTTAGAGAAACCTACAAAGATTGAATCGATTCAGCTTTGAGCTTTTTGACCGTCTGTACTTTAACTGCTGTTTAAACAGTAAGAAAAATTAAACTTTAACATTAATCAGAACAAACTTCCTGAAAGGCAAGGAACTGAGTTAATTACTAACTTTGAATGTCAAGTAATAATCTCATGCTTGATGCCCCATTCAGGGTAGATGGGACCTATACAACATAATTTTCCAAGAAAGTACATTTGCTCCTAAAACACAGTTAAGTGTTCATCTTAATCACAATGAGGTCCATAAAAACTCTGAGAATCCATTTTTACAGTAGTTGTCCCTCAGAGGAAGGAACTAAATATAGTTATGTCCAGATGAAAGAGTAAAACCACCTTAAAAATCACTGGAATCTGAAGACAGTGACTGGAGACCCAGCTTGTAGACAGTAGAAAATATAACACAGTAACACACTTATAGATTTTAACATGTAAAGTATATGATCTTTGTGTCCAGGAAGTTGACAACCTTTGACGGAATGAACTCTGAATTTGGAAATGGAGTTAAACAATTTGACTTTGATGTTGTTGAAATACAACAGCTAAGCCACTTGGAAATTAAGAATGACGGCCCAAAAGTTAGGTCACAGTGACCTCCAACATCAAGCTGGCAACAGACATCTAATACTTTTCCCATCTTTGAGGTGCAACAGAAAATTGCCTACTGTAGTATTACACTTAGCTAAGGAGCATACTAAGGAATATGCAGCTCTTCTAAGGAATGTGTTGACCTCATAAGCCTAAACTATAGAACTTAATATATTTTTGCATGAAAATCTTATCGAAGTGGGTTTTCTGATTGTTAAATAAAAATATTTTACCAAGTAAGCCTCTAATTAATATTTGAAAGGTTGCCTTCCTCCCCTGGGGAAGCAGAATTTCCTTCATGGACATGTGCATATGCATTCCTAGAGAAAACAGCACATCTCTGTGGTCTCATCTTTTTTGCAGACATCTACCATGCCACACTCATGTGAAGGCGAGTAAGAAAACAGGTGCTGAGGATTATCTGCATTGCTACTCCACAGATGTGTGTGGTCGGAGGGAAAGAGATTTCATTTTTCACCTTTTAAATCCCCTGAGTAAAAATCTCTAGACAATGAGAGAAATCAGGGCACTCGATTTTCCTTTCTGATGAGGCAAGCAGAGAGCTCTGAACATCTCAGCATCTTCCTCTTCATCAGATGGTGACAGAAGACAGAAATATTAGGCAGAGGCCGGGGAGGGGGCAGTGGACTTGTGATTACTCTTTCCATCAGTTTTCTCAGCCAAAAAACAAGAGATCAGAGTGCCATTTTGTACTGCAGTACAAAATTCCTGCCTAAGGTCCTACACTTTGGTCGAGGGAGATTCCTGTAAACCTTGTGTCACCAGGTTCCAGCCTTGAAGGTACAGGTAGGGCCCTTAACTCATCTGCTGTACTGAGAGATACAGAGACCAGGAGAAAAGCATGCTGCAGAATGAAGGAACAGCTAGGCCTAAATACCCCTGGCCATATTCTCCTTTTTTCTATCTATTTTAAATGCCTCTCAGTTATTCTCTGCATCTGAAAACATCTGCAAAATATGGACTGGATAGCTGCTCTGCAGTCAACAGTTACAGATACAATAAGCACAGGTTCCAAAGGCTGGGCAGGAAGCTTCCCTACAGCTATAAATTGCTGCTTCAACCTGTAATCCCAAGGAAAGAAGCTGCTGCTTGTGCCAATCTTGAAGCCACCCAGGGAATTTTGCTACCGAAGGGCAGCTGCTGCTTCCTGGGACCTCAGAGGAGAAAGATTGCAGGAAACTCTGCCACAGCCTGACTGCACAAAGCAGGCACAGATTTCCAGAATTTTTGACTCTCCCCATCTCATCCATGATGCTCCACTTCACACTGCTGATTGGCGGAGGGGCCGTGCTTGTAGCTCCCTCCCAACTGCAGTTTTCACCTCTCCACCCATCGGGAGCGAGCCACAAGCAGGGCCCCTCCACTAATCAGCAAGGAGGGAGGTGAGGAGGAAAGGAGGGGGCACATGGGGAGCCATGATTAAAGGAGCCACAACACAGCCCACTTCTACCATGAATTTCGTAGGTCCTTCTCCATGGGTCACATTTGACCTGTGGGCCAAAGGTTGGGCGCCCCTGCTGTATGCAAACGAAGGCAGATGTTCAGAGTCTGAGGCTACTGAGCCTTTTTCTCCACCCCCAGACCCCTCTCCCCGTCCCACCCTCAAGCCCCTCCTGCTCCAATTCATCCTGTGGCAGAGAGAAGCTGGTATGCCTGCCTGTGATAAAGGACTTAGATGAGAAAAAAAATCTGTTTCTCATAGCGGACATACTTTTTCTGTCGCTAAATAACAGTCTTCATTTGCCTTCCAAACTAGAGCGATTAGGGGCCAAGTACCATGCACCGTGTTATGCATGAGTTGTAAAGAAAATTATAGTAGTTTTGTCTAACCCACATTTCTCCAATTTGTTGACAAGAAAATCACGTGGGACTTTGTCAAAAGCCTTACTGAAGTCCAATTACACTATAGCCACTGCATTCCCTTCATCCACCCAGCTAGTTATTTGGTCAACTCAGGAGATCAGGTTTGTTTGCCACAATCTGTTTTTAGCAAATACAGGCTGGTTGCTCAAGATCAGTCTTTCCTTCTCCAAGTACTTGCAAATTAAACTGGATTAGACAAGAGTTCATACAAGAACAGTAAACTGGCTGAAGAATGGAAGAGGACGTAGCAATGGGTTGGAATTATTAGACTGGAGGGAGGGGAACAGTAGAGATAGTAGACTTCTGCAAGGATTCGTGTTGGCAACAATCTTGTTTAATGTTTCAATTAATGACTTTTAAAAGGGAAAAAAAAAGTAGTAGTTGACTAACTACTGACTAGGGATGTAAATATCTTAAAATATTATCCTCCAATTTTATTGGTTAAACAGTTAACTGATAGCTCATACCTAGTTAAGCAACCTTTGGCAGGAACTTACAGCTTCACTGTGCTCCCAGCAGTGTGTGGGTCCCAGGCCACTGGCAGGGAGCGAGCCATGGGCCTGGGACCCACCACTATAGGGAGGCTGGGCAGACCTACCACCAGGCCAAGACTCTCACTGCTGCAGCAGGAAGGCCCCACCTAAGCCCTGTGGGGGGCCTCACACCTTCCTCCCTCCCTATGGCGGCAGGATCTGGGTACAGGAAAGGTCCACAGTCCCAGCCCCTGCAGGTGGGGAAGCTGCCCTCTAGTGGCTCAGCCACACTCACCGCCCTCTGCCATGGCTTGCTCCCTGCCAGCAGCCTAGGACCCATGCAGCACCCACATGAAGACATAAGGGGACAGGGCCAATCCTGCCAGAGGTCACTAAACAGGAAACAGTAAACAGTATAAATGTAATTGTTGTTTAACCATTTACATCCATACTACTGACACATTAATCCTGACCACATGAAGTTAGAAGGCACTGGAGAAAGAAGAGAGTGTCATATAGGAAGAACTGAATGGTCAAGAGCACTGCAGCAACAGCGATGGGATAAAGTTCAATGGCACAAGTGCTTCAGTGGGGCTAGTCAGCAGGTGTCCCCACACCGAAGCACCCTTGTGCCCTAGCCAGCCCCTGAATGTGCACTGCTGTGGAGTGCTTTTTTTGTTTTGTTTTGGGTTTTTTTACTCTGAGACAGGATATTACATGCATTTACAAGTACCATCCTGCTGCAGCATAAATGCGTTTACTCCAGCTTAACAGGGGTGCACATGTAGATGCTGAGACCTTTACTGTGCAGCTAATTAGTCAGCTGTGCAGTAAACATCTTGTGCAGATGTACCCAGGGACTAATAAAAAGTTTCTGTTATATATAACCCAGGGTTTTGTCTTCTGAAAACAGGAAGAGAAAAACTCAAAGGTATTATTCTGTCACTGAATAATTGTTAGCTAGTAATGTGGTGCTGCCATAAAAAAGGGAAAATAAAATCCTAGGATGTGTTGGCTGGGGCAGACACAGGGAAGTATTCCAGCCTGCAAGGCAATGGAATACTATGCACTATTCCAGTTGAGAAAGAGGAATTTAAACTGGAACAGATGCAGAGAAGGGCCACTATGCATCCAAATTTTATCTTATGAAATAAGATTAAATGGGCATGGCTTGTTTAGCCTAGGAAAACGAAGGCTAAGGGGAAAAAAAGGCTGCGCTTAATAAATGCAACAGGACATAAACAACAGAGAGAAAGAAAATGTGTCATGGACAACATTGGCACAAGAGCAACTGGGCATTAAACTGACTAGTTTCAAACAATTAAAAAGAATACAGTTTTGGAGCAGCCTTTCAGCTGAAATAGCAAAAACAATCTACCTGTTTGCAAGGTCTAGTTTAATAAGTTTATGAACAGGATTATGATGTGCTTGACTCCAACAACAGGGCTCTGAACTCAGTGTCCAGCAGAGCCCTTTGAGCACTTTTTCTTATGACTAATCAATTCCAAAATGAGCACAAAACTTACAGAGAAGATGCAAAATACCAGTTCTAAATCAAAAAACCTGTAGGATGTACTGCATTGTATACACATTCACACACCTGCATACACCTCTGAGAAAAAAAAACTTCTGACAGTGCTCATCTTCCTTGGGGGCAAAGTTTTAACAGCAAGACTGCTTCTACGAAGTAATCTCCCCAGCCATAAATACTATTAATTTGAATACAGTTTTTCAAATCATTGCAACATGAATTCAGCAATCTCTCAATTTGAACCTGATCACTGATCACAGTGATCCAGCAGCTCACTCATGGATGGGTCTTGAGGTGACAGACACTTTAACATGCTCCTTTTAAGCAGAGATCCTGGTGTTCTCTGCTTAAAAAAAAAAAAAAATTCCCAATTTTCAGTTAAAAAAAGTTACCCCAAATCCACATTTTTCCTTCATTTAAAATGAAACACCACTATATACATCTCCCTGCATATTAGTGGTGTTTCATTTAAATCATGGAAAAAATGTGGATTTGGGGTTACTTTTTTTTAACCAAAAATTGGGGATTTTTTAAAATCAGAGAAAAGCAGGATCCCTGCTTATAAGACACCAAGCAGACAGAATGAGACAAAAAGTTGAGACTAGCAGATTTATACCAGTGATATTCACCTTTCAAAGACTGCCCGGAAGTGTAAGGAGACAGAGGTAAGCACCAGTCCGGGCTCTTCCCTGCCTGGCTGCTCCCCCACCCCCACTGCTCAGCCCCTGTGCAAGGAGGGAAGCATTGTAGTAGGGTTTGTTCGGTTTTTTAAATGGGGTGCAGCTCAATTCACAAAAGTTATGAATAGTTAGGGGAGAGCTAAAACTTTTGTTCACACCCGAACATCTATATTGATAATGCTTATACTTGTGCTCTAGGGCAAGTCCCATACAAGTCTATAAACTCTTCTTACCAGATGTGCCCCCATCCCCGTCGACAGCTAGCCATTGATACACACAGCCAATGCACCTCATGAATGAAGTTAAAGGGCTGGACTAGCCACTGGAGGCCAGACTGCACCTCACAGTTCCCAGTTTCTGTCTTCTAACCCCCCTAAAATCTCTGCCTCCTCCCTATACTGCTTAGAAGCTGGGTGACATCCTCTTTGGCATTTAACCCTTCATTTTCCTTGCCCACACTCAAAACTGCCAATTAATCCCTCCTCTGACAGTCAGACCATGTGCCCCCCTCCCCGCACAGCTGGCTGGGCAGAGGAGCAGAGTCCAATCCCATTCAAAATCTGGAAGAAGCACAGCACATACCACAACTTCAGCCAAAGTACCAGAAATAGGCACTAAAACAAAAAAACCAAACAAGCGCGCGCGCGCACACACACACACACACACCCACCCACCCACACACACAGGCCTCCCTGTCTTCCAATGGCAGTAAATTCTTCCTGGTGTCCTTGCCTCTCATTGCTAAAGCTCAACCTTCAGCTGCAACATCATGCCTTCCTGCTACAGTCCTCCCTCCTCTTCTTCTCCCAAGGCTGTCCTTTTACTACCAAGAAAGCCCAGCTCCTGGGTGTATTAAATCACTGACTCCTGCCTGGGAGACAGGCCACATTAGTAGCCGACCTTTCTAGCCAGCCCATCCTGTGAGAGGACAGTACATGGCTGCAAGGAGGATGGGAGGAAAGAGGCAGAATTCACTTAAATTCCAGCACCCTATGGTTGTGACAAGGCAGCAACCACAACAAATTCAGAGGTAGGGAAACTCTACCCATTTTCAGAGCCAAAACCCAGCAGTGAAAATTCTGCATCTATATCTTTATAAGCGACATTTGAGTGTCAGCTTCCAAAACCCTAAAACATGTTGCACAAAAAAACCTCTCCAACCTGATTCATATTTTTCTTTGAAAAACAATTTACTATTGACTGATGAAGAAACATGTTGAAATAATGAAATTTATCAAGTAATCTGTAATTAGGCTTACAATCTTTAACCTCTCATATTAGCAGTGTCCGAGTAATATGACAGCTCAGCAAAGTAGCAGTACCAGAAGTTAAGAAATGCTAGACATCATTAAAACTTTGCATTTCTGTGGAATCTCCCTTCAGAGGATCCTGAAGTATACTACAAGCCTCATGACGCCACTGTTCTTACAGCAAAAAAGCACTGTAAAAACAGTGATTTACAGATTTCTCTTTTCATTCTAAAGTTTCATTATTTTTCTTTTTTTACGTTGTATAATGTATAAATATTAACTTTTTAGTGGCAGTATCTATTACAATGCCCATTTTAAATTCTAAGAATCCAGGATACAGAGAATAACAACAATCTTCCCAAGGACAAATTTGGAGTACATGGCAAAACTGTACCTGGCAGATAACTCAAATATTTTTTCCTTTGTAATTTTTACTGAAGAAGAATTAAGAAGTCAAATGCAACCTTCAGCAACATCCAAGTAGCCCATGGTCTGCAAATTCTGCCTTAAGTTACATTTGTGACATATCAATAACTAAGAGTTGCACAGCTGTGACAGAACGTAATTTAACCAGAAACTTCATTATTAGTTTTGTTGATGTATGTGCCAGATGAAATCAAGTTTATTCCTTCACTTTGGTTGGGTAACAAAAGTAAAAAACACAGAAGCCCCAACAAAAAAATTTTAGGGAGCAAACAACAATATTAAGGATGAAGGTTTCAGCTGTAATTTGATTGTAAAAAATAATAATAATAAAGATCCCTGAAAAAACACTGCGATTATCAAAGGGTCACCTTTAATGTGAATTCACTGAATTCCTCAACTTAACTTTGACAGCAAGCCAAACAGTTGAAAGCATCAATAAATGGCCAAGTTAACAAATCAACCTTAACTCTGCTTTCTTGGCAAGATCAGTCTCCTACACTTACTTATTAACAAAACATGTTAATTTGCAACCACTTCTTTGGTGACATTAAATAAATTTAATCTTCCTTTAGACATATATGATCTCATGAGAGCTTTAAAAACCTATATAAACAGCGAAGATATATTAGATTTGGAAGAGACATTGCATCTGTGTACACTTATTACCAGAATGCTAAAGATACTCACAGTGCAGAATTTGCTTTTTATTTAGTTATTAGCCAACTGCCTGTCAAGAATGAAAGGGCACCGCCACCCACCACTCCGTGCCACCACTACCTCCCAGGAACTGGGGCAGCGGGGGAAGCTTGTACATGGCCCCTGCCACCCACTGTCTGGCACAGCCACAGATCCACCTCTGGCTGTGTGCAATCTGCCCCCACCCCTGCATCCAGCCCTGTGCACCCCCTCACACACACACCCTGCTGTTCCGTGTCCCCACCCACAACCCAACCCCCATTGCTCCATGTCCAGCCCCACACCCAGAGGTGGATTAATGTGTACTGAGGCCCTGGGCAAACACAAAATTGGAGGCAGCCTCCCCACAGGAGCTGGGCTGGTCCCTGCCCCCCCCCCACCCTGCTATGGCCAAACATACACGCACTGGCACACACGTGCAGGCATGCACACAGACAGGCGTACACTCTACTCTCACTCACTCTCTGCACATTGACACATGGACACAGACACAAACACTCTCCCACCTGCCACAACCAGATGCATACAAACACACGCAGACTCATGCACACATGCAGATGGGTGCACACTACTCGCTCGCATTCTGCACATAGGCACACAGAAGAACACTCTCCCTCCTGCCATGAAGAGACATGCACACATGCAGACAGGTGCACAGTCTACTCACTCACCCTCTGCACCTGGACACACAGACAAACACACTCCCTCCTGCCATGAACACAGACACATGCACGCACACATGCAGACTGGTGCACACTCTACTCACTCTGCACGTGGACACACAGACCCAAACACACTCTGCCTGCCATGAACAGGCACATGCAGGCACACGCACAGACATGCACACACAGATGTGCACATAGAAGCAGATAAATACAGGTAGCCTGATGCGTGCACACAGACACACAGATGCACATTCATGCACAGACAAGTGCATGCTTTTTCTCAGCTGGCCCCGCTGCTTTAAACTGATCTTCTCAATTTATTGATTGCCCACATGTAGAAAAGAGGCACAGGAAGCATAACGAGGCTGGAGGAAAAGGTGGGGGTGACAGGAGCAGTCCCACTTTTCCTCAGCTAGCCCCCGTGCTAAAGTCCTCCTGGCAATTCCCCCCCCGTGGAGCTGGGGCACCAGAGGCTATGGGAGGCTGAAAAAGGAGGTGGGGGTGACAGAGGGCTCCCACTTTTCCTCAACTGGCCCCAGTGCTATTAAACTGATCTTCCCAATTTACTGATTTCCAACTTGTGGTAAAGGGGCACAGGGAGCAACTCCACTGAGGCTAGAGGAGGCAGCGCCAGCAGAGGAGCTCCCACTTTTCCTCAGCTGATCCCAGGGCTTGTAAAGTGCTTGTGGCAAAAAAAATGTTTTGCCTCTCTGGAAGTTGGGCACAGAAGGCTGCAGGAGGAAGTGGGGCTAACAGGGGGCTCCTGCTTTTCCTCAGCTGGCCCCAGTGCTATTAAATTGATCTTCCCAAGCTACTGATTTCCAAGTTGTGGTAAAGGGGCATGGAGGCTGCAGGAAGAGGCAGAGCCGAAGGAGGGGCTCCTGCCTTTCCTCAGCTGGCCCTGCCACTCCTAAATTGCTCGTAGCAATTTTTTTTTTTTTTTTTTTTTGCCTCTGTGGAGGTGGGGCAGAAGGAGACACCATACCAGAGGCTGCAGGAGGCAGCGGTGCCAGTTGAGGGGCTCCCGTTTTAACTCAGCCAGCCCTGTCCCCACCTGCCTGGCCACGCAGTCCATTGGGGCACGCACACTTTGCACAGTTGGGAAAAGCATTAGACAGACAAATGCTTTTATCACTGCATGCACAGTCGGGCAAAAGTTACACACAGACAGACAGACTAAGGCTTCTATTATATTCGAATGTTAGATCTTGTGATGCCAGTGGTGTTGGACTAGCACACAACCAACAGGACTGAACGGGAACCAAAACTTAAGATAAACCTGGTACCTAGGAAGGAGCACACGTGTCACAATGTTTAATGACACGGTATCCCATACATCAGTTAATGAATAATACATAACAGACTGGATAGCTCATAAAGATAAACACACTTTCAACACTGTGTGTAATACTTTGCTTCCATTCCTTTTGTTCTTTTTGTAATATGGGTGGTAATACAAAGTTGTGTACCTAAGTATATTAGCTCTATGTTTAACAAAAGAGAGGGCAGATGGGAATCAGGACACAATGACTTCTACAAACTACGGATCAGAGTTTGCCGACGTCTTGTCTATGGACAGCATAACCATATGGAGAGCGGGAATTGGCACAAGCAAGGAACAAACAACAGTAAGGCTTTCTAGTTCTGTGATAACTGATACAATGAAACTCTTGTCTCCAAGTTGTTGGTAACAGTAAGGCAATTGCACAAGGGCAGAAGCGAAACTGTCTGAATACCGTGACCAAATTATACAAAAATTTTCAAATGTTCATCTTAAATTTAACTGTAACTCCAGATTTTCAGTATTTTGAAACAGGAGGGGCTGTTAGTTCATTTTTAATAGGAAAGTCTCCGTATTATAAACATATACAATCCTTTTAGAGATTGTCAGACATATGCCCCCACATGCTGGATCCAGCCAGCAGAGACATATTAGCTGGCCTACAGTGCTGCTGTACATCTCAGACTAAAACAAACATGCACACCGCACATGGGGCCAGTTCAGCGTGCATGCTGCATGCAGGGCCAATCCACAGGCCTGATCTGGTCCACAAACCAGCCGTCCTGTGCTACTCATACAGCCCACCTGGCCTGATGAGTCTGACACCCCTAAATTAAGGGATCGTTTATCTTTAAGTAAGTACCTTTTACTAGACCTAAAAATCTAATTTGTTGAAGTTTTTGCCTGGTCTGTCCTTAGTGTCCTCTCCTCTGCTGATATTTGAATTGTTTGAAGACATTTACTGGAAGACAGAAACAAAGCACGAAGACCAAAAAACAGGAAGCTGGGATTCTTACAGATTTCAGAAGCTCTTCACACTCAGTAGCTGTCTAGCCAGCCTTAGGGTCAGTTTCCCATTTTTCTAAATCTTTTCTCCTAGCTTTAAAATATCTATGGTGAGGCAAAGTAAGAGGACTTGCTGCAAAGCTAGAGGGGGACTGATCCAAAACTCTATGATCCACCCAGTAACACTTGCTGTCTAACCACAGGCACCCTTTAGAAGTTCACAGTCATTGTAATAATCCTGAAGACATGTTGTATGAACCACCTTTCTTTTTTTAAAATTAGTCCTCAACTGGACATTACTGCAATTTGGAAATGACTTTGAGGAATTAAGGGAATTCAAAGCGTTTCCAATTCCAAAGCTAATGTGCATAAAAATACTTCCGGTTATCACTGTACAGCATTACCCTGTACCACACAGACATGCCGTGCTCCAAAAGGGCCTTGTTATCCAAAATTATGTTTCTAACAGGAAATAACTTTCAACTCTAAGTATCTCCATGATTATTCGTGATGCACAAAGGACTACCTTCAAGCTAGCAAGTGTAATTTACAGTTCAGAGCAAGACTGCACTTTTAAGGAAGGTGTCTCAATCACATGACAGCACATACTTTCATGAAACAGCATAAGAGCTGAAAATCAGATTCATTTTAGTTCAGATCAACACAAGGGGTTTAGGGCTTATTCATGGTAGGGAACATGACAGGCAACTGATGACCATTCAAGAATAACTATTCTGGCAAAGTTAGCAATTCCAAAATGCCCCAGTGAAGACTTTTTTTCCTGGAATAAAACTGACTAGAACAATTAGTCTGTATTGCGAGCATAGTAACAATTTCAGAACAAAGTCACTTTTGTTTCAGAATTGTGTAGATCACTTATTGATGTCCAATGAAAGGGAAAATGCTGAAAGAACCATGACATTCAACCAGTCAGTCTGGCACATGTTACACTTAAGACATAGTCACTTGTTAAAGCAATTAATGATGTGATAAAACAAGGAATAAACCACAAAATTATTACACAAAGAAGCGTGTAATAACTTTGTAGCCAATTCCTATCATAATTGAATGTGTGGCCAGGCTGGGACTCCCAACCCCAGGGTGCACTCCTGTGGCTAGGAAGGAAGTGCATTGTCAGATCCCATGACGCCTTCGCTTGCATATCTGCCAGGGGCCTCAATGAGGAAGCGCTAAGAAATGTATTGGGAGTTTTGTTCATGGGCAAAGTTCCAAAAATAAAGAGAAAGTAACAAAAGTTCTCAATTACTATAATGTAATTCTTGCTTCGAAAAGGCAGAAATTAAGAGACAACACCAATCAACTAATTACACTATTTCTTCCAAGATCTTCTAAAAATCAGGCACACTGCGCAAGTGTATCTTGGCCAAGTGGTGTTTTAAACGAAAAAAACCCAGAAAAGGATAAAATCACTTCACAAAATTGTATATGGCAAGGTGTTCACATTAAACTGGGAAACACTGAACACAAGACAAGAGCAAGACCCTTCAACTGGCCACCCTGTTCCAGGACAGTTGTGACTGCTTTTCAAAGTCCTAATATTTTTAAAAGGAAGTACAGATATAATACATCTCATTCAAGATGTCATGATTTAAGAGAGGACAAGATTAAATAAATTATAGGAAAACCTTTGCAAATATTTATGATAGAACATAAAGGTATACCAACCTTAAAATGCAAAAGAAAGCAATATATAAGCTTCCATTTGCTGTCAGAAATGAAGTTGACTGCAAGATTTCAGGTAGCAGTTTGTGCAAATAATAGTCGAGCTTTCTTTTTCTAAGAATTGCTGCAATCTGGGGGGAAAAGAAAATGACACACTTTACTAAAATCTTCCTTTTGCATACTGTAAGGGAAAAAGGACTATTATAAAAGAAGACATTCACACAAGCAATAAATCAAAGCCTTTTAAATTTATTGCGATACTTGTACAAACTAAACAGATTTTGTTTGAAACTGCTGCAGTTGTCAGGATATTTATAACAGAAAATACACAGGTAATCTCAGATTGTGAATTTATGAAGAATTTTATCACCTTGCTACTTTTGGCCATAAGAGTAGGAAAATGTCTGTAGACTATTCACAGTATTATGGTCTGCACAGCATTTTGTGTTCCCAGGGTACCAGGCCGTCTCTAAAATAAAGGTCAGAATATCCCATATTAGTCCAAGCACTAGCCCTATTCAGTTCCCACAAAATGGGGAGGTATTTCATTAAGATTTGAACCCCAACAAGTTTCAGAAATTGTTGGGGGTTTTTTTGTTTTTTTTTTTAACTTGAAGCCTTCCTCAAAAAATTCTCAGTCCAAAAACTGAACAGAGAACAGAATAACCCTATCATTTCTACAAAATGTGCCTGATAAGGAGGGTCTCTCTTGCAATATATCACACAATGTGCATCAACCCCCTGAAAAAAGGCAAAATATGGATAATACATATGCATAGAGGTCAATTTAATTTCCATGCCTAAACATCCATATAAGGGAACCCTGCAGGCAAATCCAATTGTCCTTTACAAGCAAGTGTAAGAAACCTCTTCCTATTCCCCAGTCCCCTAGTCATCCATTCCCACTCCCTTGCCCCACCACGAAAAGGGATCCCCTCTTCCAATGTCCCCTTCCAAGCCCCTCTCTTACAGAGGTGCTCTGGTCATCCCAAGGTGTCCAGGGAGTGGGCTGTATGTGTCCAGCTCGTGCACCACATGCAGTGTGCAGGGCTGGGGCCGGCACAAGGTGTCAGTCCAACAATCCACAGGCCAAGTTAAATTGCTCCACGGGTAGGATCCAGCCCACAGGCTGTATGTTTGACACCTTGGATCTATATTGTACAATGCAGTGCCTTGCTGAGGCACACTGCGACTGCTCCCTGCACTCGCTCCCAAACCTGAAGTCACGTAGCTGCAATTAATGTAGCGCTACTTACACATAAATAGGCTCTGCCCTGAAGCAGAGCTTGATATGCAGCATTAATGCAGCAACTCTGCTTCTGTTTCAGATATAAACCACCTCAGACAGTATGTCTCAGTAGGTAGTGTTTAGACATACCCACAGCTACTACACTAAACCTGCGCTCCACGCTTTGACTTCCATTGAATATAGAGTCAAACTCAAGAACTCTGGGTGCAAAGGTGAAGGGGACAGGCTCATGGGGTGCCTCCTCAATTCTTCCAGTCAAGGGAAAGGGCCCAGGCAGGTGTAGATGCATCCCGCAGATTAATGCATGGCTGCGCCGATGGTGTCGCCAGCAGGGCTTTGGCTTCTTCAACCATGGGATGATGTTCCAAGAAGGATTGGTAGGAAGGGATGGGATCTACATAACAAAGAGAAGAAAGAGCATCTTTGCAGACAGGCTCACTAACCTAGGTTTGCTGGGGGACGGAGAACAAAGCCCTGAGTGGGGAAGCAGGGGACCTAGAGCAAAAACAAGCAGGAGGGGGCAGCAGGGGAGGCCTCATTCTTCCTAAGGAAGTAGGGGCAATCTGCTAGTCATCTCAGGTGTCTGTACATGAATGCACGGAGCCTGGGAAACAAGCAGGAAGAACTTCAAGTCCCCACACAGTCAAGGAACTATGATATGACTGGACTAACAGAGACGTGGTGGAAACTCCCATTACTGGAGCACTGTCATGGATGGGTACAAACTGTTAAGGAAGGACAGGGGGGGGGGGGGGAGAGGGGGAGGAGTTGCTCTTTATGTAAAAGAGTTGTATGATTGCTCAGTGCTCCAGTGTGAAGCTGGAGATTGTCCTTGTTCCTGTCCCCTCTGACCCTAACCCAGAGACTTTCAACAGGCCTATGTTCTGGTGGGTGTCTACTACAGACCACCAGACACGAGCGTAAGGTAGATGAGGTTTTCTTCAAACAGCTAGCAGAAGTTTCCAGATGACAGGCCTTGCCTCTCATGGGGGACTTCAATCACCCTGACATCTCCTGGGAGGACAACACAGCAGTGCACAGGCAATCCAGGAAGTTTTTGTAGAGTGCGGGGGACAACTTCCTGGTGCAAGTGTTGGAGAGACCAGCTACGGGTCACACTCTTCTTGACCTACTACTCACAAACAGAAAATTGGGGGGGAACAAAGAAGTGGATGGCAACTTGGGCAGGAGCAACCATAAGATGATTGAGCTTAGGATCCTAAGGAAAGGAAGGATCCTGAACTTCAGAAAAGCAGATTTTGACTCACTCTTGGAACCAATGGGCAGGCCCTGGGAGGCCACTCTGAGGGGGAAAGGAGTCAAGGACAGATGCTAACAATTTGAAGAAACCTTACTGAGGGTGCAGAAATGAACCATCCTGATGCACAGAAAAACTAGCAAGTAAGACAGAACACCAGCTTGTCTTCGCAGTGAACTCTTCAGTGAGCTAAACCACCAAAAGGAAGCTTACAAGTAGAAACTTGGACAAACAGCTAGGGACATTGGTGACGTAGTGGGTGCACATGCACCCCGAGATAAGCGGTGCACCCCCTGCGAGAAGCACTGCAAACACTGCCAGCAGCACCTGTGGGCAGTCGCCACTTGCCACCCCTCTCCCCCTCACTTCCAACACTGTCAGTAGCATCTGCGGACAGTCCTTGATCGCTGCTGGCCGCCGCAGATGCGGGTGGTTGTCGACACCACTGCAACCACCTGCGAAAGCTCCCCACTCGGCCCACTTCCACCACCAACACCATTGTGGCTGCCTGCGGGAGCTCACCACTCACCGCCACCGTGCCCCCTCCACTGCCACCTGTGAACGGTTGTCATGTGGCCCCAGCCTCCAGGGGCAGGCGGCGTTCATGACTAGGGAGGAATAAAAGAGTATTGCTTGGGCATGCAAAAATAAAAATCAGGAAAGCCAAAGCGCAACCGGCAAAGGATGTGAAGGGTAACAAGAAGGGTTTCTACAAATGTGTCAGCAATGAGGAAGATCAGGGAAAATGTGGGTCCCTTACTGAATGGAGGAGACAACCTAGTGACACATGATGTGCAAAAGGCTGAAATACTCAATGTCTTTTTTTATCTCAGTCTTCAGAGACGAGGTAATCTCCCAAACTACTGTTCCTAGGAGTATAGTTTGGAGAGAAGGTGAGCAGCCAACAGTGGCAAAAGAACAGGTTAGGGACTATTTAGAAAAGCTGGACACACAAGTTCAAGTGGTGAGGGAATTGGCTGCGATTGCAGAGTTGATAGCCATTATCTTTGAAAACACGTGGCTGTCAGAAGAGGTCCTGGGCAACTGGAAAAGGACAAATATAGTGCCCATCTTTAAGAAAGGGAAAAATGAGAATCCAGAGAACTACAGTCTGGTCAGCCTCACCTCAGTCCCTGGAAAAAGTATGCAGCAAGTCCTCAAGGAATCTATTTCTAAACACCAGGAGGAAATGATGATTAGGAATAGCTAGCATGGATTCACCAAGGGCAAGTCATACTGACCAATGTGGTTGCTTTCCATGATAAAATGACTGGCTCTGTGCATGGGGGGAGAGTAGACATGATATACCTTGACTTTAGCAAGGCTTTTGATACAGTCTCCCACAACGTTCTCACAAGCAAGCTCAAGAAATACAGGCTAGATGGATGGACTGTAAGGTGGATACAAAATAGCTGGATCATTGGGTTCAAAAGGTAGTAAATCCATGGCTTGACGTCTAGTTGTCAACCACTATCAAGTGGTTTGCCCCAGGAGTTGGTCCTGGGGCTGGTTTTGTTCAATATCTTCATCAATGACCTGGAAGCTGGGATGGAGTGTACCCTTAGCAAGTTTGCAGACGACACCAGACTAGAGGGAAGTAATAGATACACTGGAGGGTAGGGCTAAGATTCAGCAAGACCTTGAAAAATTGGTGGACTGGACCAGAAGAAATCTCATGAGGTTCAATAAAGACGTGCAAAATCCTGCATGTAGGACGAACCAATCCCATGCACCAATACAGACTGGGGACCACCTGGCTAAGCAGCAGCTCTACAGAAAAGGACCTGTGGGTTACAGTGGACAATAAGCTGAATACAAGGCAGCAGTGTGCCCTTGTTGCCAAGAAAGCTAATGGCACACTGGGCTACATTAGTAGGAGCATTGCCAGAGGATTGACGGAAGTGATTTTTCCCAGGGATTCAGCACTGGTGAGGCCACATCTCACCAGTGGAGAATCCCTGGTGAGATGTGGAGGGGCCAGCAGGGAACTGCATGCTCAGGGGCAACCAGCACGGGTTCATCAGCGGCAGGTCCTGTCAGACCAACCTGGTGGCCTTTTACGACCAGGTCGCTAAATCATTGGATGCAGGGGTGGCAGTGGATATAGTTTTCCTGGACTTCAGGAAGGCTTTTGATACTGTCTCTCACCCCATTCTCATTAGGAAGCTGGGGGACTGTGGCGTAGACACCCATACAGTCCTATGGGTCGCCAACTGGTTAGAGAGTCGCACCCAGAGGGTGGTAGTGGATGGGTCCTTCTCGACCTGGAAGGA
>NW_017729032.1:13613925-13626596 GCF_001723915.1 Gavialis gangeticus | reverse complement strand
GGGGGGGGGGGGGGGGGGGGGGGGGGGGACGACTTAGTAGCAGCCTTCAGCTACCTGAAGAGTGGCTCCAAAAAGGATAGAGCTAGACTGTTTTCAGTGGTTACAGATGAGAGAACAAGTAATGGTCTTAAGCTGCAACTACAAAATTTTAGGCTATATATTAGGAAAAAACTGGTCTCACTAGGTGGGTAATAAAACACTGAAACAGGTTACCCAGAAAGGCTGTCAAATCTTCATCCTTGGAGGTTTTTAAGACCCCGTTAGACAAAAAGCCTTGGCTGGGATGCTCTAGTTAGGGATGGTCCTGCTTTGTGCAGAAGGATTGGGCTAGAATTTCCTGAAGTCCCTTCCAACCCTAATTCTATGATTCTATGACACAGTTTTTGTCTTTGACACACCGATGATCTAACCTCAGAATACCTAAATTCATCACCTAAATTTCCTTAAGCCCCAGGGAACTTTCTCGTTTAAGGATAAACCTCATCTACTCAGGTAAAAAGTTTTTTTTAGGACAGTTGGAAATTTTAGAACAAACTCCAGCAGAAAACCACAAGCCATCACAAACTTCAATACCTTCTTTACGAAGTTTTTGAACTTACCATCATTAACACAAACAGCAGAATGTGCACTTGAAAACCCCAGCCCTACTAAACCAAGCTAAATATACTGCAACACTTGCACAATTCTCTCTTTGCAAAAGCAATAGTATATATACAGAAGAAAATTTTCAGAAAAGAGAATCTGAACATACCATCTTCTATCTAAGACAATATTAGAAACTTTTCTAAGAGAATCATTTGGGTTCAGTCTAAAGCGTTCAGAGGCCATCTGCAGCCTTTTCAGAGTTAGATCTGTTCAGTCAGTAAACAATGTTGGTTGTATACTTTGGTAAACCAAGCATTCAATATTGTAATTGCAGTGATGCAAAAAAAAATGTACCCTTACAGTCCAGAAAATGACTAATTATGAAATGATATGTTCTTAGGCAACAGGTCTGCTCCCTTCTGGTAAAAGGGCAACCAAATCTAACATATTTACATGCAAAAGATATTATGGATTTAGATGAGGAAAACCCCCTGCCCACACAAGTTTAAAAATTAGTACCTATGCATGGAGCAAAACAGCATCTTATAACCTAGTTTGGCAGAGTTTCAAAATACCTAGCAAGGTTCCCTGGAAATTAATGAAGGAAGAACAGACTTCAGAAGCTAGAGGGAAAAGCTGGGGTTCTGTTCCCACATACAATTTAATTTTATTGCACTTCTGGAACTTTGCACAGAAAACAGACGGAGCTTAAGAGTCTGCAAAAGACAGCCACCTTCTTCATGGTCGCACACACAGCAATATGCACGTTTAAAATAAAGTCTCTGTGCTAAGAAGCTCAGATTAGATCAGCTCCATTCTATATACTGGAGCCTATTAAATTTCATCCAGATACTGTCTATACCAAGACAAATGACTCTGGAAATCCCTTAATATTAACCACTCCAGTAGAACCCATTTATAGTCCTTCCTCAGCATGATTCAATTTTAGCTATGCCATCATTATTTTTTAGTTTACCATATCCACCACATAGATCACCACTTTTACCATTGTTTCTACCTCTCCATGAATACTGCCTACCCTTCAATACCTGTGTTTCTTACTGGATACTGTGTCTAAATTAGGAAACGGACAGATACCCAACATGATGTTTCAAATGCTCTCTCTATAATCCAAACTGAAAAAAAAGTGCTGTTGAAAGCTGAAATGAAATAGATTCAGTGTACACAAACAGGCACAACTCAGTCCAGCATCCATTTAAGAAAGCATGGTCAAAGCACGGTCCCAGCAGAGGCCCATAAAGCCTTTTTCAACAGAAGCTGCTGAAGTTGAGTTGTTCCATCTATTCAAACTGCACCAACTGGGCAAGTTTTAAACACTACGGGAAGTAAGCTCCAGTTTAACCTAGTGTCAAAAAGATATCTCTTTTTTAAATGAGCTATGTGTATCATGCACCGTTGTCCAAACTGAGCTGATTTCTGAAGCCCCACACATCCCAGTTTCAGAAAAATTAGACATATGACAACTGGCATTCAAAAGACAGAAGTAAAGAAGCTCAGACCTTTTCTGTCAGGCATTCAGTCCATCAACTGGCCTGTTCTTTCATCCTCTTCCTTTCACATTTCTTCACAAAACCTTGACAAGTTTTCTGGAGCAAGCCAGATCAACTGGAATGTTTTGATGTTAGTGATGCATGTAAGTATGTCAGTCCCACTCAAGCAAGGCTTAACACCAACTGCACTGAAGGCCTCCTAGTGAGCAGGAATCTATAACTCACGTATCCTCAGCATGTGAAAAATACTTGCTTCAAAGAAAATTATTCTAAGGTCATGATATCTTGAGGATAGCGTTACAGGTCTTTCCCTGATGCACATTTCTGCTCGTCTCAAACCACGGGAGTATGTATTGCGGTACGGACATGGCGAAAGAAAAACAAGGGACATAAAACACTGAAAAAGAACCAACCAGCATAGTAACTCTTTCAGGGGCCTCATTAACTTCCAGTGGATACAACTTCCATCTCAAGGTCTAAAATGAGATCCTGCTAGGTCTGCGCTGAATAGAATCTCCTTAGGCAGTGAGACATCAAATCATTTGTCAATGAAAAAGAGGATTTCCTCATTAACTCACATCTTCAGCATCATAAATAACCAGTTAAGTAGGGCTCAGTCTGCTCTCCCTCCTCATTCTGTACAGTTCAATAAACCTTCATGCAGAAGAATTTTGCAAATGCATTTGCAGTTTCCTTTTAAGTTACTGAAGTTCTTTTTCCTTCCTGAATAAAGGTTATATTAAAATACAAGACTGAATTGAAAGCCATTCAGTTCAAATTATGGATGAGAAATTGCAGACAGTTTACACTATTCATTATAACTAGGAGCCGGAAACTCCTGGTACTATAAGGAAAAATTTGCAGGAAGCAGCTGAGCAGGAGTGAGCTGCACCAAAGCTGGCTGCACGAGGCAGCATCCAGGCAGTCTGAGAGTAGAGGAGCCCCACGCAGCTGCTGGAGCTGCAGCAGGGAGGGACAGGCTGGCCATTAAGCCCCAGGGTAAACCCCTGTGCTTAATTAGGCACCTGACAGAAAGGGGCAGTGCTCCAGGGTGCACAAACCCAGCCCTAGATGCAAGGAGGGCAGTCTGGCCCTGCATGCTACAGGGAGCAGATTTCCTGGGGGAAAGGGGCTGCAGAAGGCAGCCTGGCAAACACCCTGACCACCCATGGGAGCCCAAGAGGAGGTATGGCTTGCAGGAAGACATCAACCCAAAGTTGAAGGAGATTTTTGTTGTAAGCGGTTGCTTGGCTTGTATTTGTGTTGCGTTAAAGCTGAAACCAGAGGGCCATGTTGTGGCTAAGGGAGTGGAATAAAGGCCACAGGGGCGCCTGAGCAGCACCCCACACAGAGCCCAAAAGGGGGTTGAGTAGCATCAGAACTGCCTGGCCTGGGTTGGAGACCCAGGGGACTGAGGGGGGCATAACCAGGCTTGCCCAAGTTGGGGACCCCAGAGGGCTGAGAGGAAAAAGAGAGCACCAGTGCCTGGGTCTGGGACCCCAAGGGGGCCCAGAATCCAGGAAAGGCGACGTCAGGGCCAGGGGGCCCAGAGACCATGAGAGACAGGGGCCCCGAGGTGGACATAAGGAGAAAGCTGAGATAGCGAAGGCCAGGCTGGAACCAGTTGGCCATGGCAGGAAGCTAACAGCTAGAATAGCAGTGGCCCAAGCTAAGAGGGCAGAGGCCCCTAAAGGAAGATCCAGGAGATTATTTGAATAACATCTGCGAGGCATGGGCATGGCTGTGGGGGAGAAAGGAGCCACAAACAGCCCTTAAGGCAATGAGTGTCCTGAGGCACTTAGTGCTTGAAGGGGCAGGACTGGGAGGTACCTGCTAGCCGAAGCACAGACAAGAGCTGGCGCTGGGACCCTGGAGCAGCCTCCCTTGTTACAATCAAATACAGGCAGTCCTCCACTTTACAACGTTCGAGTTACGACGAATGATACTTATGACATTTATAAACTGACACCCTGTTTTGACTTTCGACACTCAATCCATTTATAAACTTGGTTTAGACTTTACGACACTCAATCCAATGCCACGCCACACTAGCAAACAAGTTCGCTGTGCCTCCCATCTGCCTGTGCCGATCTGCTGCACTGCCCATCTCCCCGACTCAAGATGTTCAGTTGCTGTCCTGATGCCATTTTTACATTGTGAATCTTTGTGTTTCCAAACTTTTCCTTAAAATGTAGTGTTTCTTTGCCCATAATAATGGCAGAAAAGCGTAAATCTGGTGCAAGTGATGTTTCTAAGAAACGTAGAGCAATTACTATGGAAACAAAAATGGAAATAATTAAGAGGTCTGTAAAAGGTGAGACGCCAACTGAAATTGGCAGAGCTTTGGATATCCCCCAAACGACTATCATGGAGATATCCAAAGACAAGGTAAGAATTCAGGAATATGTTAAGGGTTTGGCTCCTATGCAGTCAACTGTGATAACTAAGCAACATGTTGGACTTATCGCTAAGGTTGAGAAACTGTTTATTGTTTGGCTGGAGGATCAAAATCAATGCTGTGCTCCTGTGCAATTAGGCATAATTCAGGAAAGGGCTAGGAGTCTTTATGATGATCTGAAGAAACAACAGGAGGAGACTTCCAATGCTGAGCCTTTTATTGCAAGTAGGGTGTGATTTACGCATCTTAAAGCCAGGGCCAATTTGCACAACATCAGAGTCTCAGGTGAAGCTGCCAGTGCTAATGAGGAGGCAGCTTGTGCTTTTCCTGAGACACTGGCTGAAATCACTGAAGAGGGTAGGTATTGCACTCGGCAAGTTTAACGTTGATGAAACTGAGCTCTTTTAGGGAAAAAAATGCCGTTGAGAACCTGCATGGCCAAAGGAGAGAAATCCACACCAGAGTACAAAGCTGCTGAAGATAGGCTCACTCATTTTGCTCAGTGCCAATGCCACAGGTGACTTTAAACTTAAAGCCTTACTTATGTACCATTTGGAAAACCCCAGAGCTTTCAAGGGATATTCCAAGGCATTTCTCCCAGTGATATGGAAATCCAGTCCTAAGGAATGGGTCAATAAGAACATTTTTGAGGATTGGTTTAATCATTATTTTGTGCCAAGTGTCAGGAATTAATTGCAGCAAAAACAAACTTGCATTTAAAGCACTGTTAATCCTCAACAATGCTCCTGGTCATCCAACCATCCTTGATGACATGCATCCTGACATCAAAATGGTCTTTCTGCCCCCCAACACCACCTCACTGCAACCCACTGACCAGGGACTAATTGCATCCTTCAAGGTCTACCATCTTAGGTGCACATTTGCCCAAGCCATCAGAGCAATTGAGAAGGAAGGTGGACCAACTCTGAAGGAATTCTGGAAGGGCTTCAACATTTACCATACAGTTAAGAATATTGGTGAGGCATGGAATTAAGTCAAACAATCAAATCTGAATGGTATTTGGAGAAATTCATGTCCTGAGTTTGTGTCCAACTTCCAAGGTTTTACAGACACTGTTGAAGAGGTGACCAAAAATGTTACTGAAATGGGCAAAGAACTCAACTTAGATGTTGCACCAGAGGATGGTGATCAGTTGCTAGCATCACATTCTGAAGAATTAACTAAATGAGGACCTCATTGAATTGGAACACCAAAAAGTGGCAGAGGAAGAAGAAGATGCACCCACTGTTGACACCTCCTCGTAAAGTCTTGACAACAAAAGCGCTGCCTGAGGCATTTCAATATTTGGAATCTACCATGTCCCTGTTCGAGGAACATGACCCCAACATTGAACACTGTGCAACAGTGAATAGGGGCATATCCAATATGTACAGCTGCTATAGAGAAATTTACAAGCAGAAGGAGAAACATCTGTCCAAACTTCCTTGGACACTTTCTTTAAGAAAGCAGAGAAGACTCCAAGAAAACCTGCAGCCAAGACTCCAGAGAAGACTCCAGCCAAGAACCCTTCAAAAAGTCCAACCAAGAGCCTTTCAAAAAGTCCAAAGTCACATCAAAGAAGCCCTTCCAAATCAATATGGTTGCCATTTACAATATAAATGTGTTAATGTAGCTATATTACCTGTCTATAATTGATCCGAGTATAAAATTCTGGGTTATTTTTGGTGAAAATAGAGTATCGGACCTCAGTTCAGGAACCAGTCCCCCATTTATAACATTGTTCCTCTGGCAGGGGCTGTCAACTGGGGGAATGCAGACTGGTCCTAAGGGGTACACGCAGGTAGGATACCACCTCCCAGGAGCAGGGCCAGGGAGGGGCAAGGGCAATAGTGCCCACTGTGGGGCAGGGAAGCTCACATGTGGCAACTGCTGCTGCCACAGCCCAGCCCAGTGAGTTTCCCCATCCTGCAAAGGGCGCCACTGCCTTCACCCCAGCCCAGTAAGCTTCCCTGCTCCACCCTGGCCCTGCTCCTGGGAGTAGGCAGGGCTCTGTTCCCACCCACCCACACACCGTCCCCGCTTCCCTGCTCAGCGCCCAGCTACGCGCTACTCCCCCCCTCTGTCCCCCTCCCCCAGCTTGGCATCCAGCCGCCAGAGGTACTTAGACTTAAAAAGGTTGAAAACCCCTGTCCGATGGGAAAAATCAGTTCCGAGTAATGATGTTTTGACAGAAGATGCAGTTTGCAGGAACCAGTTGTGTCATAAGTCTGAAGACCACCTGTAATTCCACCAAGGCCTGGGAGGTAATAGCAAAGGGAGGATGGGGGGCAAGATCTGCATAGCCACCAGGGAACATCACAACTTCCTCTGGGGTCTGGTCCTGCTGAACATACGTGTCTCTTACCAGTCAAGACATTTTCCTTCAACCCTTTATCTGAACAAAGAAACCCCATAATATTATCCTCCTGCAGTAGACACGGAAAGATTAAGGAGCTACTCTGAACTCAAATAGCCCTGCTCCCCATCACATACAAGTCATGTCCTTCCTGCAGGTCTGACCTTAAGAGGAGAAAGTAACCCAGTTCAGTTAATAGTGGACTAGAAAAAGGAGCTGACCTTCAGATCTGCCTTAGCGAGTAAGTAGCCTAGCAGAGACACAGTGAGAAGAGGCCATTCTAGCCAGGCCAGGATTGACAGGAAACCAAGCAGAATTGCTACTTGTCAGAGCCCCACTGAAGCAAGATTGTCTTGTCTTGAGTCTCCTGTATAAGGGAAGTTTCCCAAATAAAAAAAAAGTCTAGTACAGATAAGGATTGGGACAGAAAATCCTTCTCTTTGAATTTATTTGCTGTAGGAACAGTGATAACTCCCTCACCTGCCCCCAGATGGGCAGAATCTAGAAAACACTATGGCCTTCAGGAACTGGCGATAATGCTACACCAACAAGAGAAGAAGTTAGCTGAACTTGGGAAAAACAACTGAATACTATTAAACCACAAAATAAAAATGAAAACAGAAGGAATTATTTTTCTCATCTCAACTTGTTATTCTACAAGGGGAACATTTTCACACTGACTTGTGATTTCAGTTGATGGCATCCTTTGCAAAATATTGTAGATGTGCAAGTAACAATAGTTCTATTAAACAATGTAATAAACTAATTCTAAAATTAATTAATTAAATGTTTTGCCAGCAGTGAGGTTATAAAACCTGAAAAATCAAGTCACAGGAAGTTTTTGCCCTTTGCATAAACAAACACTCAGTAGGCACAGGAAAAAATTGGCTTATTTCTTGCAGCTGCTGGTGCAGTTTATGTAAAGCCCTTTATACTATTAACATTTAACATTTTGACATACACAACTACATCTTTGTTCATAAGAATAATAACTGCTCCTTCTCCTCAAAGATTGGTATCCGACTGCCAAGCACATGCAACTATTTTATCAGAATAATGTTTTGATCAAGACAATAAAATAACGTATCCGTGCATTCTGACCAGGGAGCGTTTTCTAAAATCCTGCAATAAAATGTGTTTACCATACACTTATCAATCGTAGTCCTGATTCTAGTATGGGCAGGAAGAATCATTTGCCTGTACCATGAAAAAGCTTTTTTCACTGTAAAAGCTCTCACTGACAAGTGCTATTTAAGGCTTATGAATGTCAAACCCATAAAAAGAAGGGTAAAATTCTGTACCACAAAGCATTCCTCCTTTCATAGTATGACGGGAAAGAAATGACAACATAACATTTAGGAATGGAATACACACTTCCGATGAAACATTTCTAAAACAAAAAACTTTAAATGGCTTCTGGTAAATTAATAATATTGCCATTTTCTGCTAATAAATCAGGTCACTAATATTATACCTCTAAAGCAAAACCCTCATCTTTGAGGCACAAAACATTAGTATAGTCACAACAACATACATTTACATGTTCATTTTTCAAGTTAATGACATGAATATTGAAATTTGGAACAAAATACAATAGGAACAAAACTATATGTGCCCTCACAGTATAATTTCAGGGTTAATATCTAAACCAAAAAAAAAAAAAAGCATCATTTATTAGAAAGTAAACATTAGATTTTTCAATTGGTGTTGCCTTGAATTATTCAGATTTTACTTCCAGCCCTACATGCTAAGGGATTTCAAAACATCATTAGAAACTGCAGGAGCCCTGCACAACAATTTTTAATTCACCCTACATTTGCCAATTTTGAAGCAACGTCCAATTTATACATGGTATTTTCACATTTTTGCTTATTGAGGTTTTTATCAGATTAACCCTAACAGCAAAAATCCCAGAAGATTAACCACAAGAGTACAAAAGTAATTACTTTTCACATTGCACAGGTAAATAAAAGTAATTTGGCACCAGGCACTAAATAAAAGAGTTTAAAATATACCTTCCAGGATCCAAGTACATGTTCTAACAAGTGGGCAGGATTCATTATGAATATCAGCACCCCAAGTACATTAGGCTCTTTACCAACAAACAGATGAACAAAGTTTACGCCCTAGGGATCTTAGATATAAATCCCATAGATACAAAAATAATTACAGAACAAGCAGTGCCAAGTAAGAGATCAACACTGGAATGTTAAGTAGAAGGAATAAACTCTCGAGTCTGAAAAGCGGAAATCGCTTGATGCATGAAAAGAGGAAAGTTGTAACACAAGTAGGAGGTGATAGAAAATTACTGAAGTCAAAAATCAATGAGTAAGAGAATAGGAACATTGACGTCAGGGAAATGAGACAAATAGGACTCTAGGTTCAGGCCCTGGTTCTGCCCAGACTTGCTAAGAAAGTCTCTCTGCTCCCTGGGTATAAGGTATTTGGGCAGCTAACTCCTCTTTAGGTACTTAACTTGTCAGATTTCATTTCAGCACCCAAGGATGAGTTTGGCACAAACACATTTGAGTCCTTCAGGGTGCCTATACACAAGCACAGAGACTGCTCCAATGTTCTGGAATTCCAGAGCATCAGAGCAGACCCGATTCGAGTTTGCTGGAGCATGGCAAACACTGTGCTCGAGCAGCCTCCTGCGTCTCATGTATCAGTGTCCCCACACTTAAAAATGGCAGCGTGGGTGCCTAAATTAAAACTTATCAGACATGCTTTGGTTCATGTGCCCCTATCACCATTTTTAAGTGTGCAGACACTGATACACGAGATACAGCAGCGCTTTAATAAGAGTGGCTCTTGGAGCCACTCTAATTAAAGCGCCACCCCCCGCCCACTCCCAGAGCATATGTAAAAGTGCCCTCAGAGCCTCAATTAATCATATTTCCTCTCTCCCTTTGTCCTTCTCCCTGGGTGAATCTACACATTCATTAAGGCACTGTAGTTCCTGCACATTAAGTTTAGTACTTGTATAACCAAGTACTAAATCAATGCACAATTAATTAGCAATATTGTGCAGTAGTTCCAGCACACAGCTTTTTAGTGACCTTAACTGTAGCCTAATACTACTACACTGTAGCATATTAGCATGGTTTTTGCCCTGCACACTACTGCACAATAGAATTAAGCTGTGTCTTGTTATCTGAGGCATAGTCTACACTTGAAGTTTTACTGATGCAAACTGTGTGTCGGGAGGTTTATTTTACCAACGTAGTTATATCAGCAAAGCCTTTTCACCGTCTGCCAGCTGTAGGTGTTATAAGGCCTATTACCACAGCTGAAAGCTCTTTTACCTACAAGTGGTGACAGGATGCATCTTGCTCTAAAATCACCAGGAGAATGATCTTGTTCCTCTCGCCTGCCACGATCTGCTGTTATAATAGGAGGCAACATCCCTAGGGTGATCTTTCTGGCCCTAACCTCTGTCTTCTTTGTGCGGCTCCAAAACTCCCCTTTACCCCAGCCTAGCCACTCCAGCTCTTGACAGAATTATAGTTTAGATGTGGCCTGATATTGTAATGCCTATTGTATATCAATACAGTGTCTTCAGCAGTTTGCAATCCAGCTGACCGTCGTCTTAGTCCAAATCATGCCTATAGCAGGCAACACAGAGTATGATCCTCCCTTGGACTCAGAATGCCCAAGAATACACTTGCTTTTAGTCCCTTCTTTTGAGGCCAGGCTATACAGCCGTGGAGCCTCAGAGTGTCCTGACCCCATGTTCAGGGGGCATTCTCTAGTCCTCCAATCAATGAGTGTGTTGTTGCTCTCTCTGGAGCTATACACATCCCAATGATGAGTGAACAAAGTCCAGCACAAGAATCCCTCTTCTGATCAAGCCCCACTTAGGATTTCTCTGACCTTAGAGGATGATCTCCACTGCCTTTCACACTGGGATCCTCTGCAGCCGATCCGTTGTCTAGTGCTGTCCCAATCGTCATGCAGGCATTCCTCCGAGTGCCCCCTTTCTCAGGTCGCTCTCACAGTGTTCCTGGCGGGGTTGGTGGCACCTGCTTCAGGGAACACTCTACCGCTTGCCCCAGTGGTCTGCAGGGAATCAACCACTTCTGCCCCTCTCCAGGGCCGGAAATACCTTCTGGCACCTTCCTCCTCGAATCTGGTGCTGCTGTGGCCTTTGCTGCACTCTCTCCTGGCTCCAGCTGTAGCCCGATCAGCTGATCACACTGTGGGCTCTGTTTACTTCCTTCTGCCCTTTCACACATGGATGTAACCATATCGATATAAAGACGACTTATACCCTACTTGTTGCCAGTCCTGACCATTTTCAAGGGGCCTGAGACAAGATGCAGAAGTGTTATTACGCAGAAGGCCCCAAAGCCTGTTTCTCAGTGACCACAGCATGAACCTTTGCAGATGTGACAACTTGGTCAGCCACCGAGAAAAGGAAACCATATAACAAAATTAAGCAAATCATAAGGCCTGAAACTAGATGAAGAAAGATCATACATTAAATAATCCATGTACACCATATCATAGCTTTATCAAGTCAATAAACCTGAATTGATTCCATCTTCACAGGTTTCCCTAAGCTGCATAGATTGAACTGATAAGAAGTGAACTGACATTTACTTTTGAATCTGGAAAGGCACCTGCAGTGGCCAACAGCAGAAGTCAGGGGGTGCTAGAGCATGCCTCTCAGCCTGCCAGTCACAACCGAGGACACCCAAATGCAGCAGAGTAGACCCTACTCCCGATCAGCTGTCCAGCATATGCCTCCTGAACCCCTGCTGTACCCACGGGGGCAGAAACAGTCCCACACGGGGGAATTCCTGCACTTCAGTAAAGATTCCCCACACCAGGCAGGGTCCCCCAAGCCCTGCCAGAGGGCCAAATTTCCCCTCCCAGCCCTCAGCATGGTCCAGCACCAGCTGAGCCCTGGGTACAATAATCTCTCCAGCCTGAGGCCCAGCCAGCAGTGGGCATCAGCCCACATGGGGAGATCCCTGGACCTCTGCACCCATTTCTTCACCCCGAACAAGGACATCCGAGCCCTGCCACTGGTGCAAGGAATATTTCCCCTCCCACCCTTCCACACAGCTCGGTGACACCTTAGCCCTGCCCCTACAGATGCAAGGTAGCGGCTGGGAGGTGGGGAAGAAGACAGGTAACAAATGCTAGGAGTGCCGACGTAATAAACAGGGGCCCAAACAGTCTCCCAAATAGGGGGGTGGCACATGCAGCTAGGCAGGGCCTTAAATGCCTATATAACAATGCTCGTAGTATGGGGAATAAGCAGGAGGAACATGCCCTCAGATTAGCCAGTTCAGACCCAGACATAATAGGGTTAACAGAAACATGGTGGGATTCATCCCACGACTGGGCAGTTAGCATTAGGGGCTATAGGCTTTACAGGCGGGATAGAGAAGGAAGGAAAGGTGGGGGTGTGGCGCTCTATGTCAAGGAGTAATACACATTCTCTGCCAGCAAAATGGGGTCAGAGGAGGGGCAAGCTGAAGTGGTCTGGGTCAAGATACAAGGGGGCTGTGGGGAGAGGAATTTAACGGTGGGGGTCTACTACAGACCCCCAACCAAGGAGAGGAGCTGGACCAGGAATTTTCAGGCCAGCTTGCAAAGGCACTTAAGGCAAGGGATGTAGTTATCATGGGTGACTTCAGTTACCCGGACATCTGCTGGGAGGAACAGTCAGCCAGGTCGGACGGTTCCAGGAGGTTCCTAGCCAAGATAAAGAACCTCCACTTAATTCAGGAGGTGCACAGTCCCACCAGAGGAAATGCCCTGTTGGACCTGGTCCTCGCCACAGGCGATGACCTAGTAAGGGGCCTCCAGG
>NW_017729032.1:13610532-13613914 GCF_001723915.1 Gavialis gangeticus | reverse complement strand
TCTCCTGCCCTGGCAGGGGGTCAGACTTGAAGATCTATAATGCCCCTTCCGACCCAACTTCTATGATTCTATGAGGAAGGCTCCCTCCAGCATGGGGCGAACCATCACCAGACCGTGTGGAGGAGTGGGAGCAGGGAATTCCCTTTTTGCACCGGTGGCAGGGCTCAGAGGGCCCTGACTGGCCCTACCTGGGAGCCCCAGGCTGGGGGGACTGTTTTCCCCCCACTCCTATCTGCTCATCAGTGACTCACAAAGGGAGGGGGGACCCTTGCACACCAGGGATGGGGGCTCCCAGGTAGGGCCAGTCACAATCTGTTGGGGCCACTCCGTGGTGCCAGGCCATAAGAAGCCACACTGCAAACCAAGTGCAGTGCAGGGCACAGGCACGACCTGCTCCCTGCAGGTCCCTGCCTGTGGAATCAGCACCCATTGCAGGGACATGCATGGAGTGAATCACAGCTTGGCCCTGGGCCTGGACCCGCACTGTCACCATCCTGCGATCCTAGCCCTGGCCCCACCTCTCCTGCTCCTAAACACTGCTCCCTGCCTATGGCCCCATCGCATCCACCCAGCCAAGCATGCTCTGCCCACAGGGGTCCCAAGCCAGTCTCCATGGAGACCCCACGCACCTGCTCCATCGGGCCATCCAGAGGACTGGCCTATCCTAAATGACAAACAAGCGTTACCCTGTCAAAGTTGCTATATGAATCTATTTTGAAGAAAAGGTCCCAAATCCTCTCGTTATATCCCAGACTGAGATCTTCATTTAGCCATGAATTGGCAAGCAGAAAACCACATTCATTCCTCCTTTAGTAAGGGTCCCTCTGACTGCTATGTGCCTTCAAGGGTTCCTATATATGTTTCCTGCATGATTACTTAATGCATGACAAGACCTACAGGTCTGCATGGACTGTTTGGCCCTGTGGGGCTTTAGGCTCATCAAGTTTGAACCATTGTGTTATAACTTTGGCAGCAGTACACATCCATTTGGGATGCCTCTTTTGTGTCCTTTGCCAAATCTCCAACATAGTTTTCAGTTATTGCAACTGTTACTGCTCCATGGAATACTACTTGCCTTAACAAGAAATAAAACCTTTATTTTTCCATGAAGTCCAAACAGGGCAAACTAGAGGAGAGGACTTAAAACTAGGAGATTAACAGCACATGTACAGCAACAAAACACTGTAAACTAGCAGTGGTAGGATTCTGATGTAGGCAAAACCATATAATTAGAAAGATAATTAACAGTAATCCATGGAGGGGATTGGAGACAGGAGCTCTACACATCCCAAGAACTGCATGGATCTCAGAAATAGGGAAGCATGAACTCCATTTTTTTATGCAAATCTGGGACTCCTGAACAGTGCAGTGCTGTAAAAGTCAGTAGCAAAGGGGGTAGGAGCAGGTGGGCTTCAACAGTGTACAGCTCTTGCTATTGTCAAGAAAGCAAGTTTGGCTGCAGAGTCTGTGCTTAAGTAGTGCTAGTGCAGTACTAAGTAATCTCTACCATCTGGAAGCCAGAGCTGGTTGAATCACTGCCAACCCAGCTGTTGTTGGCTGACAAAGAGCCCCAATACCGGAAAATGGTCACTCTCTCTAATGATGCAGACTTCCTGGTCACAGTCATTGCTTCTGGTTCTTAAAGCAAATTAGGGAGATCCTCTCCCTATCCAGGAAGTTCTCCTGAGCCAACTCCTCTTTATGGTTCCCTCCCATCCATTTCCACATAGTCCCAGTGTTGCTTCATGTGCTCCCTCCATTCATCTGCCATTTTTGGCCCACCTGGCCAACAAGTCCACAAATTGATCCAACAAATTATACCTGACACACTTCTTGTGAATCCTAAAGTTCACTGGCTACAGTCAGAACCAGCATCCTCAAGGGTCCAGCAGTTGTAGGTGCTGACCCTGGAGGGCAAGAAAAGTAGCTGCTCTTTCTTCACTATCTGGTGTCTGTGGTCTCAAAAAGATAGCTTCTGGTTTCCCACAATTTTTAGGTGGCCTCTGCAAAGCATCTTCTCAGTCTGGAAGACCCTGGAGAAGGCAAGTCTTTTTGACTCTACAGCTGTTTGCCTTACAAAGCAGCCTAGAGCTGCATCTGGGGAGGGAGCACCAGCAGGAGAGAGAGGAGAGAATCCAGCCTCTCCTTACAGAAAACACATTAGCCAAGTTCTAACACTGCATCTCAGACTACTTTATCTGCTAGGCAGACATACTGTAGGTTCAATGGCCTGTCAATGATTGTCTGCTGTGATTGCAGGTGTCTGCAGGAACTGGAGGTTTTACTAACAGGTCCTCTAAATATATAAGTAATTTCTGGTACCCATCACTTGCTCTTAGGCAACACTGGGAGCAAATTTAACTGATTTGCTTCAAAGCTGTTTACCAGTGCCAGAGAACAACTGTAAAATGCTTTTTTGGCTTCTTCCCTTCAGCAAAACCCCCTAAAGATGATAAACAGAACATTACATCAAGGAATTTTACTGTGTTGTTTTTCTGAGTTACCACATGTCTAAAGCCATGGGAGGGTGGACAGGGAAGGGATGCTAAGAGAAGCAGGAACAAACTGTTGAGCAATTCAGTAGGGAGATGACAGAGAATGTGGCACTGGGTGCGAGGCTGGCCCTGGGTAGCAGTACTGGAGATGCAGGGTCACAAAAGGGGGGATTTTCAGTGAGCACCATCTGTGATAGCTATCTTGGAAACTCAGAGGGAAGGAAGCAGAACACAGAAGCATTTTGTTCATATCTGTCCATAATGGCAGCACTCTGCACCAACAATATCAATAAACACCAGCTGACAACAGTCAAGTATGCACTAAGAGAGCACATGACAGCATGCAAGATTACCATTCTCTCCCTCTAATCCCTGCCATAGCCTGAAGTGCTGGCTGACAAGAAAACTGAGGGGGATCAAGTCTGTAGATCTAAGTATGTAGGTGAACAGTCCAGTTTCTGGCTGGCACACAAGTCCTGGCTTTCAAAACTTCATTATGCATACAACTCCCCTCAGACCCACTGACCAGTCTCGTCCACGACACTCCTGATCTGCCTAAGTTTGGCTCAGTGGACATCCTGCACCAAGATCCTGTCCAGCTTCTTGTAGTATGGGGAAGTGGCATCATACACCACCCAAGTGGCAGCTGATATTGCTTTTAGGCCCAACTTCAGGTCCTTGACCTTGCACTGGTTCTACAAGAGATCATGCTCATGACACTTGTCTACCTATGCCATAACACATCCTACAGACAGTGATTTTTACTCAAGGGTTTGCTGTATTTTTGCATTGCCCAACACTAGCAGAAGACCAAGGACAGCTCCACAAGCCTCGAGCAGGAATTCTTGGAGATGCAGGGATTGGTACAGTCATAGAAAGACAGTGCA
>NW_017729032.1:13588171-13605532 GCF_001723915.1 Gavialis gangeticus | reverse complement strand
AGTGATTTTTATTCAAGGGTTTGCTGTATTTTTGCATTGCCCAACACTAGCAGAAGACCAAGGACAGCTCCACAAGCCTCGAGCAGGAATTCTTGGAGATGCAGGGATTGGTACAGTCATAGAAAGACAGTGCAGGTGAGCTCCCAAAAGGTATTGGTCCCTGAGTCTCCAACCAAGAAGAGGAAGAATCCGAATATATGCTATCATAGCCCCACCTCTCAGCGCCACTGCCACCTGCCGCAAGCACAGCCCCAGCCCAACCTCCTTCCCCACCCACGTGCCGGGAAGAACCCAGCGCAGCCCTGGCCCCAGCCCGTAGCAGCAACCCACCCTGCCCACAGCCCGCACAGATCCGGGGGCACATGCACAGTGGCAGGAGCTGCCCCAGCTGGGCAGCGCCTGCCCCTCCCTCACCACAGGGGCCTTGATCTGCCCCCCCACCCCTTCCACCACAACAGACTTACCAGCTGCACACAGCCCTCCAGGCTGCTGGGCTATGCTCCTCATTGCCTACACGCTGCGCAGGACAAGACAAGACATTAATGGAGACTTGAAGATGACGATTAAGGTTGTGGATTTTTTCATGGAAATAAAAGGGACTCTATTCAAGCATCCAGGTGGGAAACATTTAGCAGTATTATTTTGGAGACTGGTAAGAAGTAGATTTAAATAAACACGAATCAAGATAATAAAATGCTCCAAAGCTATAAGATGCATCAATACAATATCAAACCAGGTGCCAGAATGGAAATGTTCTTTTGTGAAAAATACCATTCATTTGGGAATGGTAAGTCACTTATTTTCCAATGTTTAAAAAAACTAGCAAATTACATTATGTTTAAAAATGATCATTTTCTCCCACAAATGGAAACTAGTACTGCATTGCATTTATGAAGGGCAAATGTTACTTTTAACATTTTTCAGAAAAACTGTAACCTAACCCATAGTACTTTTTTTTTTTTTTTACTCAACCAAGTTCAAGAGACATGAAAACTCACTGAGAAAATCCATCTTCAGTACAATTCTAAGGCAGGCATTTCTTAACTTTTTGCAGATGGTGAGAATGCAGTTAGAAGTATTTGAAACTGTTTCACAACTAATATGTTAGGGACTAGGAATTGTTACTATAGTGCTGCTTTAAAAAAAGAAAAAAAAAGTGTGTACATAATATATTTATTATTACTACTACTACGGAGACAAGCTAGTCTGGTGTATGCAAAGGAATTCAACCCCTGTTCTCAGCTGTCCCATCAACTTTGTGCAGGACCACAAAACAAAGCCTTTCCTTATTTTTTCCTGTGAGGATGGGGACAGTATTTATCTTTGTACACCAAAAAGTACCTGTGTTCTAAAGATTTCAAATCAGTTTTCAGTAATCTTGCTATTATGTCAGCAAATATAAGACAACAATATTTAAACAAGATTGTAAGAATACTTTTTACTACTAACACAAAGAATAAAAGACAAGACAGTGTCAGATTGTCTGCTTGGGATCTTCCCCTACACCCCAAACTTTTACCTTGATCTCTTTTGCTCCTCCTGTACTTCCTATTACATTTGCAAGGATCATCCCACTAAGTTTCAGATTTTCCCACTAGAACCTAGTCTAAAATAACTAGGAAGACACTTGTTGCCAGCAAGCTCAGATACAGGTGCATCAGCTCCAGTGCTGAAAACGATGCAAACTTCAGCCGCACTTCACCATGAATTTCACTAAACAAGACCTGCTCCTAAGTTTGCAGTTAAACCATGTAACGTACAGATTCAGCAACACTGCAGTCAGTAACAGGTATATATATTTCCAAGTGAAGAAGTCAGGGCATTTCCCCCAAATTGTTTCGCCCATACTGCTTTCTCCCCCACTCTCCCAAAAATCAATCATCTTTTACCGTAACTATAACTTTTAGGCAGAAGGCCTGTAAAGTTCATTGTATGTTAGTTCCTGTATATGATGTTCATATTCTAGCTCTCTGGCTGAAGCTGTGGTGAAGAATGCTGCAGCTAAATGGAATTCCAAGCTTCATTTAGGTTGGCAGCTAATTCGTTGACAGCTAAATAATTCTGTACACAAAAATACAGAGATTAGATTAGTCAATCCCCTTTGATTTTAGAGAAAAGTCAGAAAAAAATGCATGTATCGTTTCAACTCAATAAGGATTTTTTTGTTAAACCTTCTACCTAGGAGACCCAAACATAGGAAGTGGCAGTGTTTCATTTATCCATATTAAAAACTGAAAAATCTAAAATGGGCTCTCCCATAACCTCAATCTATGGCTCCTGAAGCATAAACTCTTAAGCCACTAAGGTCTCCAACTTTACATGTTTAAAATGGTGTCCCATAATGGAATCATTCTCTTTCCCTGCCCCAATCTGCTTTTCATTGTTATGAAGTAAACCATCAAAGAGTGTTTGAAAGTGAACTCCTGTATTTTGATCCACTTTCTTAACATTTTTAAATTAATATATTATGTTCATTTATTCCTTTATTTGATTTCTATGCTGCCCTCCCCCAAAACACTCAGGGTAGCTTACAGCAACAAAGTCAGAAAGGCAGGTAAAATAATAAAACAATAATAAAAAGTTCCACAAAGAATCCCGCCTGTTTAACCCCACCTGCTAAAAGCCTAGCCAAATTAGGAGGTCTTATACCACTTCCAAGAGATAGCCAGGCTAGGGCTCTGGTGGGTTCCAAAACTGAGGAGCAAAAAACCAAGACTAGGCCATATTCACACTGGGCTTTTTGGAAAGCATCTTTCTGGCCAACATTCCTTCAGTTCTCAGAATGCCATGAGATATTGAACACTAAAGAAAAATGTCCTTATAAAGTTTATTCCAGTCTCTTTACACCACTATATACTAATTATTTTGCCCCTCTGAGGTCTTCAGATGAAATATGTTCCAAGCAAAGTACATTCTGAGCATTACATACATTAGATTTCATAGACATTCGGGCTGGAAGGGACCTCAGAAGATCATTGAGGCCAGCCCCTGCCCCAGGGGCAGGAAGTCAGCTGGGGTTAAAGGATCCCAGCAAGATAAACATCCAAATTTCTCTTAAAGGCGTTCAAAGTAGGTGCTTGAACCACCTACAGTGGCAGTCTATTCCAAACCTTGGGGGCTCAGACAGTAAAGTTCTTCCTTATGTCCAGCCTGAAACAGTCATGGAGGAGTTTGAGCGTATTCAACCATGTCATCCCTTGGGACGCTCTAGTGAACAGACGTTCCCCCAGGTCCTGGTGAACACCCCTGATAAACTTATAGGCAGCCATCACATCACCCCTAACCCTGCACTTTTCTGGCTGAAGAGTCCCATAGCTCTCAGCCTCTCATCATAAGGTCTGTTTTCCTGACCTCTGATCATGCACGTGGCTCTCCTCTGGACTCTCTCAAGCTTCTCCACATCCTTTTTGAATTGAGAAGCCCGAAACTGGGTGCAATACTCCAGCTGCAGCCTCACCAAGGCCAAGTACAATGGGAGAATAACGTCCTGGGATTTGCTTGAGAAGCATCTATGGATGCAAGCCAGCGTTTTGGTCGCTTTACTAGCCACAGATTCACATTGAAGGCTCATGTTCATCTTGTGGTCAATCATGACCCCCAAGTCCTTTTCGTCCGTAGAGCTAGCCAGCATAGCACTGCCGAGCCTATAAGCATGCTGTAGGTTTTTCTTCCCAAGGTGGAGAACCTTGCATTTTTCGGTGTTAAACACCATCAGGTTCTCGTCCACCCATTTCATGAGCCTGTGAAGGTCATCCTGGATCGCCCTCCTGTCCTCAGGTGTGGATGCTTTACCCCAAAGTTTGGTGTCCTTGGCAAACTTGGCCAGTCTGCTTCTGATGCCAATATCCACATCATTAATGAAGATGTTGAATAATACAAGCCCAAGAATAGAGCCTTGAAGGACCCCACTGGTCACAGGGCACCACAGTGATTGACTTGCATCAACCACCACCCTCTGGATCTGACCACGGAACCAATTCCTCAGTCAGCGGATCATGCTGAAGCCGAGGCTGCAGCTGGCCAGTTTTGCTAAAAGGTGATCATGGGATACGAGATCGGAGGCTTTTTTAAAATCAAGATATATGACATCAATCTCTTCCCCCTTGTCCAGGTGATAGGTCACCTGGTCATAAAAGGAAATAAGATTGGTCAAGCAAGACCTACCCATAACAAACCCATGCTGGCTATCCCTCAGGATTTTGCCATCGGCCAGTCTATTGAGAATGGTCTCTTTGATAATCTTTTCTAGGATCTTCCCCGAGATAGAGGTCGGGCTGATGGGTCTGTAGTTTGCTGGATCCACTTTTCTCCCTTTCTTGAAGACAGGCACCACATTGGCCTTCTTCCAATCATCTGGCACTTCACCAGAGCACCAAGAGTTCTCGAAGATCCATACGAAGATCTCGAGTACTCTGGGGTGTAAGCTATCAGGGCCAGCTGGCTTGAAGGTGTTCAGCCTCTCAACGGTGTTCCTTCACAAGGTCAGCATTGACAGAGGGTAAGAAATCTCCCTCATCCGGGCCTTTCTGTCCCGTAATGGGCAGGGGCATCCCTTGGGACTAGTGAAAAACTGACGCAAAGTACCCACTGAGCAAGTTGGCTTTTTCCTGGGTGTCTGTAGTCAACTGTCCCATCTGGTTTAGCAGGGGTCTAATGTTGCCCTTGCTTTTCCTCCAGATGCCCACATATCTAAAAAAGGACTTTTTATTGTCCTTGACACTTGTATCCAGTTGGAGTTCAGTCGCAGCCTTAGCTTTTCTGGTTCACTTTCTGCAGGTTCGGACCAGTGCAGAATATTCCTCTTTGGAGGTGGATCCCGTCCTCCATCCTTTGTAGGCCTTTCTTTTCAGATGCTAGCTCCCTGCAGAGCCAAGGGGGCTGCTGTGCCCTTTTGCTGCCTTTCCTCCGAGATGGGATAGATTTTGCTTGTGCATCCAGGATCGCTTCCTTGAGGAGCGGCCACTCTTCCTAAACTCCCCTCCCCTTGGGGTCATGGTCACTTAGGGCCTCACTGACAAGCTTCCTGAGCTTGTCAAAGTCAGCTTTCCTGAAGTCAAGGATTTCTATACTGCTGACTGACTTGCCAGCTTTACGGTGGATGGTGAAGGTGATCAGCTCATGGTCACTGTCACCCAGCTTCCCTTCAATTGTTAGGTCACTGATAGGGTCGTCCTCCATTGCCAGTACCAGGCTGAGCAGTGCTTTTGCCTCTTGTCAACCTGTAGAATTCTTGCGTCAGACAGAGCTCATCCACGCACGTGAGAAAGCTTTGCAACCATTTGGATTTGGCCAAGTGCTCTTCCCGTGAGATGTCCGGGTAGTTGAAGTCTCCCATGACAACCATGCAGCCTCAGCCAATTCCCTGGCGAACTCCTCGTCAAGCTCTTGATCCTGGGTCGGAGGTTTATAGTAGGCTCCCACCATTCTGTCCCCTGCCGTGTTCCCCACAGATTTTAACCCAGGGGGTCTCCAGTCATAGATTCATAGATTAAGGGTCGGAAGGGACCTAGTAGATCTTCTAGCCCGACCCCCCGCCAGGGCGGGAGAACAACAAAAAACCCCAAAAACAAGAACGGGACTCAAATGAGTCCAGCCAGGTAGGCATCCAGCCTCTTCTTAAAGACCCCCAGGGTAGGGGCCAGCACCACTTCCCTTGGAAGTTGGTTCCAGCTCCTAGCCGCCCTAACTGTGAAGTAGTTTTTGCGGATGTCCAATCTATACCTCCTCTCCATCAACTTGTGCCCATTACTCCTTGTTATGCCAGCGGGCGCTAGGGGAAACAGCGTCTCCCCCAAACCCTTCTGGTCCCCCCTAGTGAGTTTATAGACGGTCACCAGGTCCCCCCTCAGCCTTCTCTTGTGGAGGCTGAATAGGTTCAGGTCCCGCAGTCTCTCACTGTAGGGTCTGCCCTGTTGTCCCCGGATCATGCGGGTGGCCCTCCTCTGGACCCTCTCCATGTTGTCCACATCCCTCTTGAAATGGGGCGCACAGAACTGGACACAATACTCCAGCTGTGGCCTGACCAGCGTCGCGTAGAGGGGGAGGATCACCTCCTTGGCTCTACTCGAGATGCACCTGTGGATGCACGACAAGGTCCGGTTAGCCCTGCCAACCATGACCTCGCATTGTCGGCCCATGTTCATCTTGGAGTCAATAATGACTCCAAGATCTCTTTCTGCCTCCGTGCTCTCGAGTAGGGAGTTCCCCATTGTGTAAGTGTGCTGCTGGTTCCTACTGCCCAAGTGCAGCACCCTGCACTTGTCCGTATTAAAACGCATCCTGTTCCTGTTAGCCCACCCCTGTAACCTATCCAGATCCCTCTGCAATCTCTCCCTCCCTGCTAGCGTGCTCACCTCCCCCCAAATTTTGGTGTCATCAGCGAATTTAAACAGGTTACTTTCCACCCCATCATCCAGATCGCTGATGAAGAAATTGAACAGCGCAGGCCCCAGGACTGAGCCCTGGGGGACTCCGCTACCCACCTCCCCCCAGGTCGAATATGACCCATCCACCACCACCCTCTGAGTGCGACCCCTCAGCCAATCTGCAATCTGCAGTCGTCCACTCCTGGGCACCAATGTCAGCTTGCAGGGTCGCATAGCTTTCCTTGATATAGAGAACTATACCCCCGCCCCTTTTATCCACTCTCTCTCTTCTGTACAAGGTATAGCTGTTTATACCTGTGGCCCAGTCATGGGTGGAGTCCCACCAGGTCTCCATTATCCCCATGACATCGTAATTGTTTGTGTTGAGCAGGAGGACAAGTTCCTCCTGTTTGTTCCCCAAGCTCCTGGCATTTGTGTACAGGCAGGCAAGCATCCCTTTGGGGACACTTGCCTTGCCCACAGATTATTCCAGGGCTGGGGCAGGGGTGGGCTCCCTTAAGTGCCATGGCCAGCTGACTTTGCAAAGGTTGCTCAGAAGGCCAGCAGTGGCGGTAGTCCCCCCCATCTCCCGGCGGGCTTAGTTTAAAGCCCGGTAGAGCAGGTCAGCCAGTCTGACTGAGAAGAGCCTCCTCCCCAGCAGAGAGAGGTGGAGACCGTCCCTTCCCAGCAGCTCACTCCCTCTCTCACCAAAGAGCAGTGTGGCAAGGCATGGCTTGTGCCAGCCACTTTAAGGGCCAGAAGCCACCAGCTGGCAGGTGCTTGATGAGGGCAGCCATTTTAGATTCAGGGCTGCCTGAATATAAACAGGGCATTTTGCTGCTGGGAGGCCAGGCAACAACGTCGCCTGGCTGCAGGGCTCCTAGCATCACCTGGAGGTAAGGGAGGAGCTGTAGGGGATGGTCAGGAGGCTCCTGGGCATGACCTAAAACTGCACCCTGCTGGCAATGGGTGGCCTGGTGAGGCTCTCAGTGGTGCAGGAGCCCCCAGGAAATGCTAGGCCAGTTATCACCCCAGTGAAAGGCGGGTCAGGGTGCCTTAACCCCTAGCCCCCACAACTGGGTGGTTTCCCCACTTTGTAGGGTTTGGAAGGTGGAACCCCAGAGAGCCGAACCCCACGGAAGCCAAAACCTTCCCGATGACACCAGCGCCGCAGCCTTTGGTTCACTACCTCGATCCTCCTCAGCCCATAGCCTGAGACTGGGAGGATCAGAGAAAAAACCACCTGCGCCCCCAACCCCTTAAGCCCTGCTCCCAAATCCCTGTAGCACTTCATGACCCAGCTGGGAGTGCTCCAAGCCATGTCATTTGTGCCCACATGGATAAGGAGCATAGGGTAGTGGACAGTGGGCCGGAGAAGCTCAGGGATCTTCTCCGCAATGTCTCGGATATGGGCTCCCACATTAAAGAGCCAAGCCATACAACCAGCCTGCTAGAGCAGACACTGTAGTGTCCAAAGAGAATCCATAAGCCACTTAGTCATCTATTTCACTGTACAGGTTTCCCTTGAAACGTTCCAAGACCTCAGCTGTACTGACCCCCTCAACTGTACTGAGGTGGCATCCTGCTCCTGGGGCAGCTGCAGTTCCAGAAGCACGTGCATGAGCTGCCCTGAGCAGAGGCCACAAGCACTGCTTCCAGGCGGCTTCATGGCTCATAGCTCCTGCTGATGGGGCCAGCCCAGGCATCACCACCCAGCTCAGCCCCCCAAAATTATTTTTTCTTCCTCCACCTGTGGTGTCACTCCTACAGTACACCACACAAACCATCTGACTGCGGGCTTCCACCACGCTGACTGCATAAGAGTGAATTTACCTCGCATATAATTAATTTTTGGTATGAAAAGGGTCATCACATAAGAGTGAATTCACACATACAGAACCCGCATAAAGCGAGGGAAACCTGTATTAGTACGTTCCGTTTCCAGTATTCAAGCACCACAAAACGATATGCAATAGTCAAGCTCTGGACATCAGTAACAGTTTACAAGCAGATATTAAAGGCTCTTCAATTTAGTCATTCAGTCTAAATCTCTGCAACATTTAAGTTACATTTTTAAAAGATAGTATTTGTATAAGCTAATGCCTGCCAGCACTATGCAAAAATCATTTCAGCTACTACCATTCTAACATCTAACTAGAGCCATTTGAAGTGGGGAGGAAAAAAAAAAAAGACGACAGGGTGGCGAGATCAGGACTAGTGCAAACAGGTCAGTGAGTTTTCAACAAGTTTGGGCATGCTTTTAATAAGAACACCAGGAATGACACATGCTTTCCTGAAATCCTACTCTCACATTGCACTTTCAGAGTTAACTTCAGCTTTCAAGATAATCACTAGCTACAAGAACAATTAAAAAAAAATCTAACCATCCAGGATTATTCATGGAAAATGAACACCACTTCAGCAATCAACAAGCTCACCACGGCCAACGGTACTAGTCAACTCACAGATTCTTTGGATGATCAAGTAAGCAGCAAGATGGAGCACCTAAAAAAAATGCCCACTATTTTGGGGATGGTTTTTGAACTCCTTTGTCTGGCTGGAATCAGCTCAATCTGTCAACAGACAGACAGTTGTTGTCGCTCTCCCCCTGTAGAGTGCCTCCTCATTTATAGATGAGACTCTTCAGAACTATGGGAAGGCCGCGGCCGCTTCAAAAACTCCCTAGCCTTTTCAGAATTATAAATGTTCACCTTAATGTCATTTTAAAGCTCTAAGGGGGGTCAGACTACAATGGGACTTAGATAAGTGTCCCAGTCTTGTCTTGGAAATCACAAACCTGACTTATGGAATTTAAATGCTTACATAATGCAATGGAGAGTCAGGTGCCTAAAAGTGGGAATTAAAATAGGATCACTGAGCAGTGGGACACTTCTGCTAAACAGTAGGAAACACTGAAGAGAGGAATGTGCCTGAAGTTGTACCTCCCCCCTAGACACATCTGCCCCCTGGCAAACCTAAGTTAGGTGCTTTTGTGAGATCAGGAATCACAGCCCAAAATTATCTTATGAACTTAAATGTCTATATCACCCATTTGGATACAAAACACCAGCTCACATTTTTCTTCCAAGACGTAGCTGAAAGAAAAGGAAGTGATGCAGCTTTCCTTTTATATAACTCACTGCCGAGCAGATAAAGTTCTTGCTCAAAGTGAGAGATTTAGGTTCAACATCCTCTTCAGCCTGAAAGGACTCAAACTTGCACCTCCCACCTCTAACCACCAAGCTAGAAGCTGGGGGAAGAGAGAGATGCACCACGCCTCCTGCTGATGGCGTGCCATGTTGCAGAAAAGAATACAAAATTCACAAGGGCAGAAAGGAGCAAGCAAACTTCGACAGGAGGGATGGAAATTTCCCTTAATCTACCCTTGTCTGTAGCCCACTCGTAGAGACCTAAAGTGTGGTTTTGTTCCTCATCAAGTCAGGCAGACATTGACCACAAGTCTCCCACTTCCTGGAGAGCAGCCACTGTGCTCTGCTTTGTGCTGAACTCAAAGCCGTTGGTGTATGTTGGATGTGCTCTGAATGTGCCCATCAGATCAGAGCCCTGCCCATGAATCCCAGCCTCACCCACAAGACAAGCACCAAGATGCAGCAGTTCCAGACATGCACAGAAGCAGAACCTTAGATGCCTAGATAAATTTAGTGATGGAAAAAAAAAACTTTGGTACTGAAGTTGTGCTATGTTCACACGTCACTCATTTGGGCCTAGGCCTTGAGTTGTACTTGAACCAGATAAAGTCAGGAGCTTAAAGCGCTTTACAAATATTAATTATGTTTGAAGCCAGCACCACAAGTTTGAAATTGTAAGGATTAATTGTCACAGTGACTCAGCTGAATAAAGACTCCCTAAATTAATTCTTCAGGACGTGTTAATGAATAGACACACTATTAAGTTCATAAATGCTCCTTTACTGAACCAATCTGAAATCAAAAGAAATTATCCAGATCCACTTAATATACAGCTGAGAAAAATTACTGAAGTAAATCTTAAAAATGCTTAAGATCTGTTTAATGACACCTATTTCCTAGCACTAAAAAGAAATGCTACAATGGCGAATGAGGTTACAACAAAAAATAATATTAGGTCCGTAAGTGAATATTAGGTCTGACTCATGAAAAATTACACATCTGATTTAGTTAGTCTTACATAGTTCATCTCTACCCTGCCTTCTGCCTGACTTCAGACTAAATACACCTCTCCCAGATCCATAATTCACTTTATTTGTTCAAAATTCAGCATACTGTACATCTGAATGTAATACAAGCTTCTGTTATAAAAATGCCAGACAAATGTGAAGTTCCCATATTCCAAATAAAAATGAATTCTGGCTTCATTAAATAGAAATGTTATGGGGAACAATCTCTGCATTTCAACTAGGCTTGGCAGGTCAAAGGCTTAATGAAAACAATGTGAGACAACGGAGAGTATGAAAGGTGATATGTACAACTATATTCAAGTCATCTCAAAATGCTTTTACAAAGTAATGAGTTAAATAGTTGCAGGGCATTACCCATGTAAGACAAAGCTGCTATTTAGCACTCAACAGCTCAGTCTTCGATAACTGGATCTGTTTTAGCAACAGAGAAAGGATTCGAACATCACTGTATGCTCTGGGGCTGTTCACTAGTACTCAAACCATCCCATGGATCTTTAGCTTGCACTTCTTTGGAGAAATCTATACAAGCAGTCTGTAAAGTCAGGGCTACATACAATTCCTAAAGAAGTAAATAGGATTTCTGCTTCTTCTGAGATCTGGGTCTTGGCAGTCCTGGTGTAGCTACACCTGCTACAAAATAAACAACCCTCAGTTCACCACTTTTTGGCATTTCCATTCAGCCTCACACAAATTCTCTTTCCTTGACCAGACTTACTACCCCAAGACCATGTAAGTCATTACTTTTGTAAGATTTCAACTGCAGCTACAAAAAATAAGTTACATTTTTGTTCAAAGGTAGGGACAGAGTACGACCTTTACCCTAAATCCAGAACATTTAGCACTGGTTCACAAAATGGATCATTACTTTTACGTGAATGACACAAAAATACACAATGTAAACAAAGCCTAATGAGAAGTAAAATACTTCTCCATTAAAGTCCACCTTCACATTAATGACTAGCAAATGGCCTTCTTTGGGTACTTTCTAGATTAACTGCCCATCTGTAAACACTCCAACAGAAGTAAAGTAAAACATGGGCAGATTTTCAAAATGTTCAAAGTAAAATATGGACGTATTCTTGGTCTTCAAAATACAATGGAAGAGTGTGTGTTCAAGTTGTCAGAAGGAGCAATGCATCCAGGATGATCCTGCCTTAAGCAGGGGACTGGACTAGATGACATCCTGAGGTCCACTGCAGCCATACTTTTCTGTGATTCTATTCTGGAATTGTAAAAATCTGGTATATAATGCTATCTTCTCCAAATACTACCGTGTTCCTGTTTCTAAACCTCCCTGCCACCCTGCAGTCCAGAGCAAGGGTTCCCAACCCCTGGGCCATAACCTGGTGCTGGGCCACAGGAGGGCTGGCTGTAGGACCAGAAGTGACCATGGACTGGCAACCCTTTTTTATACCAAGTATAAAAAAAGGGTTCTTATACCGAGTATAAAAGAGAGTTGGCTACCTGCTCATAGTATGCCGGTCACTGCTGGTTCGCAGTTTGCCAATCCACAGTCACTTCCGGTCCACAGTTTGCCAGCCATCAGCTTAAAACGGTTGGAAACCCCTGGTCCAGAGTTACTCATCCCTGTCAGACGCAAAACTAAAGTCCTCCTTTCCCTCCCCTGCACCCCCACTCCTTCCATAAAGTGACTTTCCCCCAGGCCAAGATTATATAATCTTCTTCTGCAGTACTTCTGGCCCAGTGAGCAAAACAAGGAGGTAGCTTACCTTAAATTAATAGTGAAACCGGAAAGCCTAAGAAATAGATGGAAGGGAGGAGAAAGTTGCTCTGTTTTTAGAGGCTACTATTAAAGCTGCTTTTTCCAATAATGTTCCTGACTGCTACAGCAGTTGAACTCTCAACATTGTCAAATGCTCAGGCAGATGCAGACAGCAAATAAGGCTTCTCTGCATGGGTTCAAGTGCCAGTCATGTATCTAAAGGGGATAAAAGGAGGTGTTTGGTGAGATTTTCAAAATAAGCTATTGGAGAGTTTGATTACACTGAGCTTCACCATCAACTTTAAAGCTATCCCTCAATCAAACTGAATCATGTGACCCACCTTTTCCCATCCATATCCATATCCTATAGCTCACAATAAGGTCCATCATATCATTCTTCATGAATACCACATTAAGACGTATACCAGCACATTCCTGCCCATCTCCCAACCTTCTAAGAATAAGTATGCACACTACTTGTTTCTCCTGGACTTGTTTGTATTTACCAGGAGGTAAGAGAAGAAAGGGGGTGAAGAAGGGCTGGAACACAGGCTTGAGCAGAAAAATCCAGGACCTGTACTCTACTTTGTACGTGACTGTTTTATAAAAGCCAGAAGCCTTGGCGTGAAACATAAACACAGTCTGTTTTCAGATTCCTCATAAAGGGTGGCCAAATCCACTCTTTTTGGGGAAATTTTGGGCATTCTAAAAAATAACTTTTAGAATAAAGGAAATCCAGTAACTCAGCTCCACAAATGCACAGCTAACTACTAGAACACATGTTTCATGAATGAACTACTGGAAAAACATTCAAAATCCCTTTCTGCCAACACAGAGCAAAGATGAAGCTCTAAGAGCAGTGGCTGGACATTTAAGCTATAGTAGGTACCTGGATTCCTAACTACCATCTTCTTCATACCAGGAAGCTAGTCTGAGAATGGTGTAGAAGTGTCCAAAGCCACCCCCCAATCCTGTGATTACAGGACTAAAACAACTGGGCGCCGCACTTCAAGAGGGATGAGGACAACATGGAGAGGGTCCAGAGGAGGGCCACTCGCATGATCCAGGGGCAGCAGGGCAGGCCCTACGAGGACAGGCTACAGGACCTGAACCTGTTCAGCCTCCACAAGAGAAGGCTGAGGGGGGATCTAGTGGCCATTTACAAACTAGTCAGGGGGGACCAGCAGGCATTGGGGGAGTCACTGTTCCCCCGAGCACTGCCAGGAGTGACTAGAAATAACGGTCACAAGCTGGCAGAGGGCAGATTCAGGCTAGACATCAGGAGGCGCTACTTCACGGTCAGGGCGGCTAGGATCTGGAACCAACTTCCAAGGGAAGTGGTGCTGGCTCCTACCCTGGGGGTCTTTAAGAGGAGGCTAGATGAACACTTTGCTGGGGTCATTTGACCCCAGTACTCTTTTCTGCCATGGCAGGGGGTCGGACTCAGGTCCCTTCCGACCCTACAAACTATGAAACTGGGTTTTCAATTGATTTAAATAGATCAGATACCAGTTTTGAAAATCCCTTTCCATTTGAGTCTGTTTGGCATTCCAAAAGCAATTTATACCTATACAAATTTATTAAAAAAATATTATCTCAGGACCTACTAAGAATTGCCAACTGAACAAATAAAGACATTGCAGTTAGCATGCTGCTTATTTATTTTTACTGAATTACAGGTGAAAGGCAGTTATTTATGATAACACTTTGTCATGTTTACTGAGTCAGGTACAAAGCTCCTTCTAAAAAAAATCTATTCTGACAGGCTTGCTCATTCTCTAAAATACATTATACAACTGCCAAACACACTTTGTACAAGCAACTAGTCAAAACTGGAACCAATATAAAGAAAGAACCCTAGGGTTGCAGATTAACTTTACTAGAAGTACTTTTAAGCACATGTCATGATTATGTAAAAAAAATCTCACGGGGCTGCTTAACAAACAAAGGCTATTTGATGAAAGCAAACATCTCATTCACAAGTCATTTTCACTGAACAGTGGCATCATTTGTTTGGCTCTATCCGTGTCATAATTAACAGAAAGGTGGCCAAACATTTCAGATTCTGAACCACAGCAGTCCCTAAACCTGTTCACCTCTGCACCCACAAGCCTCTGGCCCTTTGCTCTCTCCTTGTCTACTCATTCTAATTCACTTCCACAAAAAGTTTGGGAGAGGAAATAGTTAACACTTTCCAAAGTTTGACTTGTGGCAAGAGGAGCAAACAGACAGAGGCAATTACATGCCTAGCAAAGAACAATGCAGCAGTGTAGCTTGGATGTGGAGGGCCAGATGTGTTCATTTCTACTGCTGTGAAAAGGACCTGGTCCAAGAAGTAATGGAAAGGACCCTTTGACCACCCACTGATAAAACTACAAGGATGAAGTGGAAGCTGGAAAACGCACGTAACAGAAAGAACTTAAAGGGGGAATAAACTAAATACAGATTTGGTGTTTTATATAGTGCTGCAAGACCTTCAAACAGAAATGCCAGTCCTGTGGATGCTTATACATTTGATTCTCTTAACCCACATGAGCCATCTACCCATCTGGAGCTAGACTATTCTCAGTGGAACTAGTCTGTTAGCTACACCGCTCTCAGTAGACTGGAGCTAGACCAGGGGTGGTCAAAATGCAGCCTGCCAGGCCATTCCATCTGGCCCACAGGGCCCCTAAAAAATTTAGAAAATTAATATTTAGCTGCCCCTGGCTGCCTGTCATGTGGCCCTCGACGGCTTGCCAAAACTCAGTAAACCTGAAACATGCCTGAAATAATTGCCCACCCCCTGAGCTAGACCATCTACCCATCTGGAGCTAAGCTGTTCTCAGTGGTGGCAGATGACACAACAAGGAGCAACAGTTTCAAGTTGCAGCAAGGGAAGTTTAGGTTAGATATAAGGAAGAATTTTCTCACTAGAAGGGTAGTAAAACACTGGAACAGGTTACCCAAAGAGGTGGTGGAAGCTCCATCCTTGGAGGTTTTTAAGACCCAGCTAGACAAAGCCTTGGCTGGGGTGATCTAGTTGGGTATGGTCCTGCTTTGAGCATGGGTCAAACCATTTCAGTTGTTCTCAACCTTTTTTATTGCAGGACCCATTTATAAACATCAATGGCCAGTCCAGACACAGTGCCCCTCACTCTTGACCTGCTGCACCCCCCCACCCACCCCTAGCCTCCCAGTGTGTGGGATGGGGGGCAAGCAGCCCCTTGCAGGCTGGAACTCTGTCAACCTGCAAGGGAAAAGGCACAGTTTCCCACATTTTTCTCCTTTAAAGGAGAATCCATTTTTAAAGTTTGTTGATCCATTTTTAAGGTCTGTTCGCAACCCTTACATATATTCTTGCAACCTTGAGGTTGAGAAATGCTGGACTAGATGACCTCCTGAGGTCCCTCCCAACCCTAATTTTCTATGATTCTATACCCTTTTGAAGTGATGGAGATCACTCATGTAAGCAAAGTCCAGCAAGGTAAATAAAAGAAAGCCTATGGAAGAGCTGGTGCCCAGATTTTCTGTGTCTGAATTTTCCTTCAGCGAGTGAGTCCAGGTGCAGACCTGACAAGTCTTCCTTATTTGGGGGTGTTGGTTGTAACTGTGCTGGTCTAAGGACATAGGCAGACAAGGATCTTACACCTGCACCTCCAGAAATGTAATGCATCTCATGCAGTACACTACATGCCCTAATGGAAAATATGTAGGAAAAACCAAACAACTGCACACCAGAATGAATGCACACCAAAAATCTATCAAAGAGAAAAATACCCAGTTACCTGTGGGTGCACACTTCTCACAAGGCAACCATGCTCTCTCCAATCTCTCAGTTCTAATCCTCAAAGGGAATTTACAAAACACCTTTCATATATCAGCCTATACTCTTCACTTGATAAATCTACTGGAAACAAAAACATCATGGACTAAATAGAGACATTGGATTTGTGGCACATTATAACTTGCCTGCCACCCGATAACCCAAGGTAACCTGCCTGCACACTATAACCTGCCTGCCATCCGATAACCCCAGGTAACTTCTCTACTTTTTACCAGCTACATGCTATAATCAGGTCAACATTCCCCCCACCTATCATCTCCTATCACCTCTGATCTGCACTGCCACACATTTGCATTTTTACAGACCTGCATTTTGCATATTAGCTTAAGCTTCTCTTCCACCCAGGAGAGCACAAAAACACCAGCAGACTCTCCCTATGCCTGAAGAAGGGTGTTTGTGCCCAAAAGCTTTCAAAGGACAATGTTTCCAACGATTTAGTTGGCCTAACGAAAGATAACCTCATCTGTCTTATTTGGGGTTCACTAAAGATGATTAAGTTTCTCATTTGCAAGGCAAAGCAATCGGGGCTCATAATAGAGGTGATATCGTTTGCAAGGAAGGATTTGCCAAGTCTTCTGAACAGGCATTTTTCAAAACAGCTTAAGCAGTTTACAGAAACACTTCAGTCGGAACTGGGCACCTTAGCTGCTTAGGTGCCTTTGAAAGGTTTGAATGTCTGGAGTTTGTCGTGTCACTGTTACAAACGCAGCTTTCTACTGACCCCAACAGAACCTTCATATATGCTAGTGACAGAATTATCAAGACCCTCCATTGCTTTGTTTCCTTTCATGCAATCTGCCACAACAGCAAAGGAGCTTGTCAACATCAGCCTCCCTCCTCCCAAAGGAAATCAGCACTGCTTTCCTAGTCATTTGAAGAAAATCTCTCACCAAGCCTCACAAACTGCTGCTGGGAAGGCAGTGCCCTGTAAAGGAGATACAATTTCAGTTGGAATATTTTCCCTGGAGCCCATAGTTAAGATACAGCGCTTTACAAATTACATAATCGGGAGCAGAAAGAGGCACACTTAAAAGCAGGAATATAGATGTTTGAAGAGAAGGAAGTGAGGGCATGTCTCAGCAGAACAGCAAATAACTGTACTCAGAGGTGAACAGCAGATGACTCCCAAGGTGGAGGAAGGGTGCAAGAGGACATCTCAAGTCAGACTAGAGGGAGGACACATGCCCGATGCCTCCCAAAGATGCGCAGGGTGGGAGATGGTGTGGAGGGGGTAGAAGTAGGATGCTCATCCCAGATAAGAGAGAACAAC
>NW_017729032.1:13557706-13587208 GCF_001723915.1 Gavialis gangeticus | reverse complement strand
CGCAACCCCTCCTGCCCCCCCCAGCTCACCAGGTAGAGGGTGCCATAGATGCGCAGGGACTCCGCCAGGGCCCCGTGCGTGATGTGCAGGAAGGCGCGGGTGCAGCGCGGCTCCCAGGTGTGCCCCAGCTCGTAGCAGCCGTGGGGGATGGACTTGCTCAGCGCCGCCATCTTGCCGCGCTGGGGGAGGGGCCGCGTCGCGCCGATGCAGGAGAAAGGTCGCGCGGGGCAGCGCTCCCCCCTCCCCCCACCCCGCCGGGGTCACTCGCGGGCAAACAGCCGCCGCCGGCTCGCGTGAGCCCTGCAGCCAATGGGCGCCCGCGGGGGCGGAGTCAGCCCCACACGTGCCTCCTGGGGACAGGGTGCGCGCGCAGTGGGGAGTTTCGCCTCGCCTCGGATGCGGCCGTTGTTCACACTGGTCCCTAATGACGGGGGACGGGTCTGGCCCGTCCTGAAACACCGCAGGGAAGTGCAACACTATAGTGTGTAATGAAAAGAAAATAAGCTATCATGCACTGAAATAACGTGCGAATAAGTCTTCTTATTTACTTCCCAGACATGGGCGGCGAGTGAGCCGGTGGTCAACTTTGAAGCGTTTCCTTCTTTGGACGTACAATAACAAAAACAAAAAACCAAGAACTCTGGGATCCAACATGACACCTCGTATTAGACCAACTGGGAAATCGCAAGAAAATCGTCCTTTTCCACAAGCTTTCAGGAGCCGTGCACTGAGGCTGTCCTGAGGAAGCGCTGACGCCAGCCCGAAAGTCAGCTGGGTTCTTGTCCCTCAGTGCTGCTAGGAGGGTTTGACGCGTGCCTGGATCAATTGGCTGCCTCCAAAACGATTTGAGCCTTTGCATTCTTATTGGGTGTACATTGTGCAAAGGTTGACATTATTGTGCAAATATGGGAGTTGTTGTACACCCGGTGGCACATCCCTTCCTGCCCCCAGCGGGGCTTCCTCCAGCTCGGACCCACAGGCAGGGTGGCCATCCTAGAGGACAGTCCAGTTGTCCTCTGTCCTCTATTGATATGAAACAGGATGCCTTTATGTCCTCTATTTTTCTCTTCAAGAGAAAAATAGAGGCCATAAAGGCATGCGGTTTTGTATTTTCTTGAAGAGAAATATAGAGGGCATAAAGGCGTCCAGTTTGGTATCAATAGAGGACAGAGTAGCAGAAAACCACAATGTCCTCTAGGATGGCCCACAGGCAGCACAGCCTCCTGCTTGGGAGTGGAGCAGAGGGGGGTGTTTTTGCTGCTTAACCCCAGGCCTCTGCTTCTGCCAGGCATTTGCAAAAAAGGGGAGGAATTTGGCCCCCTTGGGCTGAGCGGGAGCAGGGGAGGGAGCTGCTTCTCTTCGCTGGTTTCCTTACCTGAATCATCACTGATGGGCAGGTGGGGCAGAGGCCCCCTCACTAGGGTAATTAATTCACATTGGGTGAAGCCCCGTCTTGGGCCTGCCTGGGGGTTAAACCAGTTGGCAGGTGTGGGGTAAAGGAGGAAACCCACCCCACCCCTGCTATTAAATTGGCAAGGAACTTTCCCTCTAGAATAGGTCACTTCTCAGGATCACAGGAACCATTTTACCTAAGAAACAAAAAAACCCCGTCCCTTTAGTGGCGCCCCTGTCCCTCCTGCTCACTTCCAGTGGCACCCATGGGCCTTTCCGTAATCAGGTGTCTCATGGTTGCACTGTCAGAGAAGAACCTCAACTGATCGACCTTCTTATGGAGCCTTTTGGACATGTTTCTTACGCAGGTGCCTGCAGCAGTAGAGGACTGGGAGGCTCTTCTCTCTGGCCACCTTCAAGCCCCCTCTGCAGGGTGCAGCATGTTGCAAGAGTGACGTGCAACACTAGTGCAAGAGTGATGTTGTAGCCATGATGGTCCAGGTATTATTCAAGAGGTAAGGATTTCTTAGGGCCAACTTTTATTGGACCAACCACGTCATTGGTACCAAGTTAGACCAGCTTTCGAACATAAGACAGGTCTGACCTAAGAAAAAATGTCTTACATTAGGAAGCTGGTCTAACTATATCAGTGACAAAATTGGGCCAATAAAAGCAATCACCCTAAGAAACCCTTGCCTCTGAAGAGCAACAGCATTCTTCACTTGGCTCTCTGTGCAGAAGTCAAGTCTAGGAGGGCCATAGCAAGAACTGTGTAACGAGAAAACGTGCCCCTAGGCCAGATGGGAAGAAAAGCACCCTCTAACTGAAATAAATCTGAACCATCGGCACAAGTTCAACATCCCAGGCCAAGTATGGATTTGGGACAGTTGCAGAGTGAGAAAAGAATTCCTCCAGTCTGCTTCCAGGAGCTCTCCTCTCTCGTATTCAACAAGTTTGCCAATAGTTTGTGCTCTCCCAGCTTATTTGAGCAAACTTCCCAATTTATCTAGCACCAACCTCTCTCTTCCTTCCAGCAATTTTGCTGTTGATATAAGAGCACTTAATGCCACAGCTCCTGCCATTTGAAAAAACTTCCTTCTTTCTACCTAATATTTTTAGTACTCAGATGGACTGCTTGCATTTGCAACTGCCCTGCTGCATGTCAGAACAGATGTGGTTCTCTCTTAAGGGTGACCCACACAATCAATGTAGTTTGACAACCCTTGCACTACAGCAGTTTTCAGTACTTAGTATGTTTTGTTTAGTTACTATTCCCAATTTTTTTCCCATTATCAGTGAACTGCCAATTTTGTTCTGAAAATGTAAAACCGTCTAATAGGAGACGTCAGGGGGAAAGGGATGCTTCCATTTCCATTAGGAAGCTGTCAATGCTTTTAGCACTGATAAAGCAAAGGAGGCATTTTTGATTAATGAAAAAAAAAACAACCCTGAATGTTAAAATGATTGGCAATGAAATACCAGATAGCTTTAATACTGAAATTTGCATATTTCAGTTTCCCAGTTAGCAGCTCCTGGAGATGAATGGGATAATTCACAGCAGTCACTACTGATACAGCCTTAGGCTAGGTCTCCGCTACAAGCCCTTTGCCAGTGTAGGTGTACCAGTACCTATCTGCCCAACAAAATACTCTGCTGACAGGAACAGCTGCCCACCTGTCACACCCCAATGGGATGGAGCTATAAGCCAGAAGCTCATTTCTCTCTTTATCCCCTCAATGAGACTACCATGAACCTTCCATGCATTAGCAAAGCCACACCTACCTGCAGCATGTGCTTTTTCAGGCAGTGTAATACAAGCCTTATTACCCCAACACAAATTGGGCCCTCTGTACACAGTGCTTATATGTTGGCTCTTTGACATCTTTGGGCTTTTCCCCTCCTCCTAAATAAGCCCAGCTGGGAGACACTTACTCCATTGTAGGACAGCTTACATGACATGTTGCTTATGTGGAATTAGCTTATCACAACAAAACTGCATTTTGCCAGTTTACCATAGTCCAGTTACCACTGAATAATATCAAAGTGACACAGACAAAAGTGCAGTTTTGTTACACTTGCAAAAGACACAGAAGTTTTAGTCCTGGTAACAAATCTCATGTCTAATACCCGTGACAGTTTCTACCACAGACCTGGCTTCAGGGCTTGTCCACATGGGAAAGTTCTACCAATATGCATTAAGGTGCATGTTTAACCTGAAATATTTGGATAAAGCTGTGTGTGGACCCTCTTTACTTCAGTACAAGACCATTTTTCCAGTTTAGCTTAACTCATTTTGGAAGGGATTTACATTAAATTGAAAAAAAAGTCATACAGGAAGGTGAGAAAAGTAACAGACATTTATTGTTTGCATTTTCTCCCTCCCAACAATTTGGGAGAGGCCCTCCCTAGATGATATTCCAGTGCTGCTCCCCCTGGAAATGGCAAGCCCTTACCTTGATTCCAGTCCTGCGTTACAAGCAGCCAAGACTGCAGTTGGGTGTACAGCTTTGAAGTGCAATTGGCACGTTCCCAAGCACGCTGACCTAGGTGGGAATGGATCAGCCTGCTTCTGTGTCCAGCCTGGCATTGGTACTGAGTGCATTGTCTAGCACTGTGATAAAAGACTGCTGAGGGAAGGAAAAGCAGGGAGGGATAGAGAAACAAGGTTCAGGCACTGCTTCCCTTCTCAGTCAGGTGCTTTGACTCTGATGCTCTTGTGGGCTTATAGGGCTTGATGCTGCCTGTTGTATTGGTTCAACAACCTGGGACTGTGGTACCATGCCTTAGACACCTGCTGCAATGTCCATTGCTTGAAGGCATATATCAAATGGAAGATCTTGCAAAATACAAGAAAGAAGTACAAGTACGTGTAACAAAATGGTCAAATGTGTAGAGACACAAGAAGAAGAAGCAGCTGCCTTCTGTTAAAGGAGGGTTTGCGGCTGGTGATTGTGTGCGTGCTTTCGTGGTCAGTCCCAGGTATGGAAAATAAGTGCTTGCTCTATGTAATGAGAAATGAAATAAAACGTCTATGAGGGTGAAGGGGAATCCTGCTACATACACATTGCTTTTATTCACCAGGAGGGTTCATTCAAAGAATGGAAGGGCAAGTTTTCCATTTGTGAACTAGGGGGGTGACAGCTCTTTCCTACATAGAGCTGAGCTGAAGCATTTCTGAAGGGCTACAGGCATTGCATTTATCCCTCAATAAACCATTGTATCACAGGACAAAGGGCAATCGTTCAGATGTCCATGTCCACTGTCCTAGGATAAAGCCTAAGAAGGTTCACAGGATCAAAGGAAAGTAGGGCTGGAAAGGACTTCACAAGATCATCTAGTCCAGTGCCCAAGCTAGATTAGTGCTAAGGATAAGAAGTACTAACAGAACACGTCAATACATGCACATTTACTGCGCAATAACAAATTACTGTGCAATAACTGAAAGTACGCCTGTACTACACAGTAAATATGGTGACTTATGCCAACTTGAGCATACCGTCATCATGCAGGTATCAAATTTATGTTACTGCACAGTAACAATGTGTATGTGGACTGAGTTGGGACTAGCTTAAGTCCTAAGTCTGTCCACACACAGTGTTAATGCATTTTAACACCTACATGTGTAGACGCCAGCCTATTCCCACTTACTGTGCAGTCCCAGGTTATTGAAAGTACATCTGAACGGTTATCCTGGGACCGCATCACTAACTCAATGGCAGACATGCAGTAATGCATTCAGCTGCTTGCCAAAACCTGGTTAGAAAGGTGTTATGTATACATGTCAATCCTGGGATAGTTCTGTTTTGGGACAAACAGACGCAACTGGTTCAAGGACAAATGCAGCACCAGCTCCTAGCCTATCAGATCCAATTCTATCTCCCAAGAGGATATGCTGCAGGTCCATGTGGCTACGAATGTATAGCTGCAGTGCCTGCTACAGACTGCTATGACTGGGGTAATGAAGTAGCAGGCAAGCTTACAATTATCCTCCTTACTAGAGGCTAGGGCACTTTTGAGGGCAGCAGGCTGGCTGGCTGTGGGTTGTGACTGTTGAATCTTCATATCAAAAGGCATGGGCAAGCAAGTACTGGCTTTCCTCCACCATGTCATTTGTTCACTCCTCAGTGCTGCTGGCCAGTCTCATCTCCCATAATGGCCATGATATCCTTTGCTCCCTTGCAAGCCTGTTTTAGGTCCTGGCCTTACACAAGCACTGCATGCCCACGGTTATCTCTGCACTGCCACACTGCTGTGATAATATTGAATTTGATCTCAGTTAATTTTTTCCTCAGGGCTTCCTGCATTTTTGTGTTCCCTCATAGCAAATCAAGAATCTCTCAGCAGATGCACAAGCAACAAATAGGCATCCTCAAAGAAGTAGGGCCTAGTGTTCTTGCAGGAGGGCAACACAGGCTACCTTGTCTTGAGTGCCAGAGCAAAAAGAGGAAGAATCTGAATGCTTGCAGAACTTGAAGTAGAAAGCGGTTGCTGTAAATCCAGGGCAATACAGACCAGTTGGGTGAACAGGGTTCAGGGGAGGGCTCAAAGCAGTGTGGAATTACAGCAGGCAACCAATGGGCTAACTTGAGCGGGGCTGCGTGCACACTAATGCCGTCCAGAGATACCTTGCCCTTGATAGGAGACAGGGAAAGGGAAGCTAAGAGCAGATTTCCCCAGCTAAGGGCAGATTTACCTTGATTACCTTGAGCAGGGGGCTGGACTAGATGACCTGATGAGGTCCCTTCAAGCCCTATTTTTCTATGATCTTGTGATTCAATGAGTTGCATCATGTGTTTACAACTTTTTTCCCTGTAAGATACCTGTGGTTTTCCCAATATGTTCCATTTGCATTTCCAGGGTCATCTACAGGAATAAAAGTGCCCATACAAAGGTTTATACTGATATACTGTAACTAAATTTAACCTCAAAAGGGTGAAAGTTCCCAGTGATCCACTAAGCTACTGTGGTTAAGGCAAACTGGGTTCAGTAATAGTTGGCACCCAGGAGATTGCTGTGACCAGTCTTAGGTCTAACCACATCTTACTTTCCAGCCCCTATGACTAGGTATCCATGTACAGCTGCATCAATTCAGAATAGCCAATGCTACAAATCTAAAGTAAGGCAGAACTTGCATGTCTGGATCTTTAGCAAAAGGCCTTATTGCTGCTGCCACCCCACCCCAATGTAGCTTTGCCAGTAAAATTATATCAATGTGTCATATAGTTTGCATGGTAGTAAACAAAATAAAGCTTTATGGCCCAGTTCTTTTTGGCTTCATCTGGGTTAGCAGCTTGAGGATGCTTCCTTAGCTTGTGCCAGGACTCGTGTCTCTGGGAGAAGTTGTATCCACCTGGTCAGCCTCTAAGGGAGGAGCTGGTAGGGCAAAGCATTCTGTGGATCTTTTTAGCATATGGTGCTAGTGCTGTAAAGATCTCTGGCTGGGACCTGTCTCAAGGCATAAGTATTGTAGCTAACTGGAACAAAATTAGGCTGACAAAAGAGATCTGGAGATAAACCAAAAAAAGAATTGAACATTATTGGAGGTTTTAAATTCCAAATGTAGGAGTGCCTTTGGAGTTCCTCCCTAGAAACATTTTTAAACACCAAATCAATCTGAAAGTTTCTTAACTCAGAAGAAATTAAACCATTTCCCTCCCTTCTTTCACGGCGCTTTCAGCTTGGGTCCTTCTTTGTTTTTTTTCTGTATTGGATTAGATGGTCTACCTCTTTCTTATTACCTAGGGTTTTCTTAGTGCCTGCACTAGGCATTTGCATGTGGCTACTCTTGTCTGTAACTAGTAAAAGGTACTATTTCCAGCAGCATTGTTCTACGTCTTTCATCTTTACTTTTTTCCTGTTTCTCTGTTCCTCTTCATTAATTCTTCTGCTATCAACTTTCTTTTTTTTCTCCCTTGATGTTTGCTCACTCCCCACCTCCCTTGTCTTCCTATTTACCTGCATTTATAAAATACATTGAGATCCTGATTTAAAAGACATGGTATAAGTGCTAAATACATTGTTATAGACCAAATTCATCCTAGTATTACTTAACTAAATTCTGTTGAAGGGGGAACTATGTACACACATGAACACTTAAAAAAAAACAACAACGAACTAATAAGAAAAACTATGGTGCCTTTTTTAGTTATGTTCAGAAGGGCCATAGGGACATTCCCGGGATAACTGTGAGAAAAAGCATGCTCCGCTGGACAGCTTCAGGCCCTCAACAGAGAAAGTCCAGAATTCCACCGTATCTGTAACATATCTAGGGACAGTCAACCTCACCTACCTCTGTTTCTCGTCAGGACGGAGGAAAAAAGACAGGTACAATACTATGTCAGCTCTGCAGGAAATGGCCACAAACTGATCATTAAGGAAACAGTTTCTTTCTTGCCTATATCCTGATGGTCTGTAATGCTTGGGAAGGTAATCTAGAATGGCAATCAATGGAAGTTAATTGGACTGTATTTTAAAATATTTTGCTCCAACAGGCACTCTTTAATGCTAACATTTCTGTCTTCACTCTGAAATTCTTCTAGGCTATAAGTTTAAGCCATTTCACTCTCTTTGTGAGGGTTTTTTTTTGTGGCTTCCAATTGTGCCTGTTACTTGTTCATTTTTTAGCAGGGAATAATCTCAAAATACCCTTGTGTCTGCTGATATTTCAAGGTAAGGGAATTAACTGGCATGTTTCCCATTTTCCAGATGTAATATTTTCCAAAATAAATATAGGGTGAACTGTGGGATAATATCATGTGAACATTTTGATTCGCACACTAATATCCTGCAGTTTGTAGCAATCTGGATTTTTTTCCAGAAATACATTTGTAGTGTTTCTTACAGAGGTACCAAAGATATTTGTAAAACAAAGTCTTTTTGCCAGCCACACTGATACTGCAGTACAAAGCAAGATATATTGGGCTAAATTTGTAGTTGATGCAACTGTGGACTTCAGAAAAATTGCAACACAATTGAATCTGACCAGTTAAGAAGACAGGCTATTGTTCCTGGTGCTAGTAATTAATTCTCCCTCCTAAACACTTGCCATAACTAATAATTAAAAGCTAGATTGAGTCATTTGATTCAATGCTGAATAAAAAGTAAGGGGCAATGGATAGGACCGCTATAAAAATAGCTCAGGACAGGAAATGTAACACAGAAAGTAACAATTTTTTCCCAGTTGCCAAGAGGACAGCTTAGGGACAAAGAAGAGCAACCAAATAATGTAACATAAACTTATCAATAGAGGTAAAAAAGAAACACAAAGATTTTTTTGTTTAATAGGCATGTATGGGTAGGTTCTTAAATCCATATTTAAATGTCCTAATCAATGCCCTAATTTTCAGGTGAACTTACAAATTAGAACCTGAGAAATTAATAGGAGTCGCTGGGGGCTCAGCATTTTTGAAAATCAGGCTATTAGTTTAAGGCTGAATTTTCAAAAAGAATTAGCAATTTCCAGTGCCTTAACTTTAGTACCCCTAACTTGAGACGTTATAAGAGAACTTTATTTTTCAGAAAGTGCTGAGCACCCATTTTTTGAACTGAAGCCTTGTAAAAGGAGTTGGCACTCACACTTGATTTTTTTTTTCTAAAAACTATATATCATTATCAGGAGCTAGAAAGACTTAAATCAACTGTATTTAAGAAAGCCTAGTGCTGACCATCCCTGCTTTTGGGTTTCTTTTCTCTAGAATGTTTTTAAACTAAATGTTATGTGTTTGAAGGGAAGAAAATTAAGAAAAATAGGTGAAACAGCCTGGTAAAACTCTCTATAGAATTGTTTTTAACCTGAAAGACTTCAGAAACAAAAACTCCTTTTCTGACACCCGTGGTTCCTCAAGGTGAGACATTTCTTCTTACATTCCTATTAAATCAAAAAGTCACCAAAGCATAGCAACATCACTCAGCTGCAGTGGAGAAAGCATCAAATATCCTTGAGAAAACTCTGAACAGCACTGAAAGAAAGAACAAATGGTTTATATATGTGGTATTGTTAAGACTCCCAAGTGGCAAAAATATAATAAACAATAGTGAAGGGTGGAATATTTCTTTTGGTTCCACACATAAGATGACCTAACCCACCTCCGGCATGGCTTCACTTTGTGACTTGTAAGCTATTTGATCATTCTGAACTTGTGAAAATAAACAGTATTATTCCACTGTTCCTCATCACGAATTCATTCATCTTCTGTAAATAGACTGTGAACTATCAAATGAAAATAAATTATAATAAAAGAAAGATTAAAATAAAAATGCAGATGAAATGTAAAACAACACATGGAAAATCTGCAATGAAAATGTAAGTAAGGGAACTGTACATAGCATTGATATACAATTTTTTTTCAGGTAATTCATAGATTCATAGATGCTAGGGTCAGGAGCAACTTCAACAGATCATTGAGTCCAACCCCGTGCCTAGGCAGGAAAGAGTGCTGGGGTCAAATGACCCCAGCCAGATGCCTATCGAGCCTTCTCTTAAAGACCCCCAAGGTAGGGCAGAGCACCACCTCCCTTGGAAGCCCATACCAAATTCTGGCTACCTTACCATGAAGAAGATCTTCCTGATATCTAGCCTAAATCTACTCTCTGTCAGTTTGTGACCATTGTTTCTTGTTACCCCAAGAGATGCCCTGGTGAATGGAACATCTCTGGCTCCTTGCTGCACCCCCTAACGAATTTGTAGGCAGCCACAAGATCACCTCTCAGCCTTCTTTTGCAAAGGCTGAAGAGGTCCAGGTTCTTTAGTCTCTCCTCATAGAGCTTGACCTGCAAACCCTCAACCATACAAGTGACCCTCTTCTGGACCCTCTTGAGTCTATTAACAGCCTTCTTGAAGTATGGCACCCAAAACTGGATGCAGTACTCCAACTCTGTCAGCACTTGAGGGCGAGGGACAGACATTCAAAAAGCCTGAGCCTGAATTGATTCAGTCTTTTAAGGTTACTCAAAACTGGCTAGGCTGAACTGGTTTGTAACCACATAGACATCCCCTCTGGACTGGAGAAATGCAGGCACATGCCTGTAGTGGCTCAGGCTAGAAGTCGGGGGGTGCTAGAACAGCTATCCCTTCCCTTCCACAGTGCCGAGCTGAGGCAGGAGATGTGACTAGGCCCTGATAGCATGCTCTGATTAGGGAGGGGTTACCTGCCTCCCCCCACTAGCAAGGGAGCCAGCAGGAGGTTACACAGCATTTACTTACACAGCAGGGAGTTTATACAGTGTTTATCAGCCCATCAAGAAAACAAAAGCCTCTCTCATTAGTTCAAGCTCTTCTTTTAGCTTCAGAAAGACCTAAATGTACACTGTCCTGTCTGCCTTTGTCCTGTCGTGCCTTACACAGACACCTCTCAACATTAGCTAATATACCACATGCTGGCAATGGCTGTGGGAGAGGGGAGGGAGAAATCCCTGCTTGAGCAGGGAGAGAGGGGGGAGGCGGGGCACAGGGAGACACTACTGTGCCTGCTGTCTCTGCCAGAGCTCCAGCCAGAGAGCAGAAGGGAGGGGCCAGCCCAGCCCTCTGGAGCAGAGAGCCCCACCCAGGGCTGCAAAGCACCTGGGATGCTGGGGGACTCTGGTTTAAGTTAAACCAGGAAGGGGTCTGGGACAGACATTGCATAAACTGATTTGACCCAAATCAGTTAAGTCTGATACTACATTCAACCAGGTTTATGTCAAGCCCATTTTCAAACTGGTTTGTGTGCACTGAATGTCTGTTCTGTTACAGGTTTAAACCAGTATCTGATCACTTAAACCGGTTTATGTATAATGTCTGTCCCTAACCAAGGTGTCTGCTCTCATTGAACTTACATGAGTGCTTCTGCTGTTGGAGCCATCATAGTTGAGATCAGGATCTAAGGTTTTAAGATCTAATATTTTTAAAAGAGCCTAAGGAAGATTGGCACTTACAAATATCATAGATTTTGAGAAATAGGCACTTAACTCTTTTAGTCTCCCTTAAACACCTCATCCTTAAAACCTAAAATTAGTACCCTTGCTGAAACAGGATTGTTCCATGGAGCATATTTTCTATTGTTTTGCCTTATTCTAAATAAATCTGCAAAGCAGTGTTGTCTCAGGGTGTGAGCATCTAATTGAAAGACAGGAACTCATGAACTATAACTATTCATCCGCTACAGACTCACTGAATGAGCTTGACCAAGTTTCCTAAACACTCTGTAAAAAAAGACATTATAATATCTGCCTAACAGGAATGTTCTGAAATGTTTGCAAATGTCAAGTGCTGCTATGAATTATTATCGTTAAACAATGTTTGTGATTGGACTTCCACCTGTCTCTGTGAGGGGTTATTCCACAGCCTCCTAGATCTCACTATCAGGAGGCATGTCTACACGTACATTAACATGTTTTAGTTAATGCACATTAAATCTAGTACCTCCATTGTGAGGTACTAAGCAAATTCTCATTAGCCTGTCTCAATGTACATTAACTAAAGAGGATGGGCATTTTTACACATGTCAGCACCACAGTGCCAGGCACTTTGAAAAGCGCCCAGTGTTGTGACACTTGCAGATGTATAAGTGGCCTAATACACGTCAGCCCTGAGAAAATGGCGGTGGCACGCTTTTGAACTAAAACACATATAAGATGTTTTAGTTCAAAAGCACACCACTGCCATATTCTGCATGCTGACATGCATTTTGCTACTTATACAACTGTATGCGATGCAATGGCAGATCTCCAGCATGTTGTAGGACCAAAAAGTATGTGTATAAATGCCCGATGGTTTATAAGTGACGCTTAATGCACATTAGCCTATTTTAATGCACATTAGCCTATTTTAATGCACATTAGCCTATTTTAATGCACATTAACTAAATAACCCATTTTTACTGGTGTTTAATGCACAGTAAAATAAGCTAATGTGCATTAAAGTGCATGTGTAGACATGCCTGGAGGTACTAGATTTAATGGACATTAACTAAAGTGAGTTAATATACATGTAGACATGCCCAGAAAGTTTTTTCCTGATATTTTATTGCATTTGTCACCCAGAGAGCCTACAGCATTTTATACATTTTACAAATGAAGGAGCAAAAAACTTGTGGTTTGAGCTAGAGTCCTACTGTATGTGTATGGGTAGGAGGTTTGGGGGGAGGGGGATGGTTTCATTTTATTCCACTACCTTTTCATACCATGGAAATTCCTTTGTGTACATTCTGTGCATGTGCAGTCCTGTTTTATTTAGTGTAGAAAAGAAGTACCAAATTCCTGCTCTGCTTTGTCAAAACTGCTGAGAGACAGTTTTGACCTGGGAAGATGTATTATGAATGAGAATATTTCTGAGAATCTCAGATATGTGAATAGACGTAAATCTGGGGTTCATGTCTCCAGTACAATAAAGCAACATTTCCCCAATGGAATATGGCAAAGGGAATTCTATGAGTTCAGGGTTGTACATCTTTCTACTTAATTTTACATGAGAGGTTGGGATACATGCAGGAAACGATTCATCCTGTACTGAATTGTGGAAGACACCAGACTTACCTTCTGAGAGTGGAGGGGAATGTTAGGTAGATAGAGTACAGTGGTGCAGTGAAGTTTATCCACAAAAGGCAATTTTGCACCATTATGTTTGTGGAAACCATAGTGGGATCATTTCTGGCTAACAGCAAAAGGTCGGGATCTTAGATTTACTGTCATCTCACCTAATCATCCTTCAACACAAAAGCCGTTGGTTCAGTTTCTAGAAAAAATGAAGTTTTGCCTGAAAGATAGAACTACTATGTACTGAAACCACTTTCAAGGAGTAACTTTCAGAATCCTCTTCTCATTTTTGTTTCCTGAATAAATGATTCCTTGAGAGGGGTTGGCTGTCATTGGAATCGCAGGTTCAGGTCCTGGCAAGCTGGACTCTGCCCTTTATCCTAAGAAAGATACTTTTAGTTCTACGTTGTAAATATGGCTTGCAGAAATTACCTTCAAAGTGAGATCCTGTCCTACTTCCAAAGGAAAGTATTATCCTTAAGTTTAGAATGTAGTTAGATTTCCCTGGTCAATACCTCTTCAACCCATTTTTATTTATTTCACCCAGTCTTAAACTGGATGCAATTTAGTAGTACATGCACTGATTCTTGTATATGTTTAGAGCCTGATTCTCCACTGCTTTGCAGGTTTCTGTTTCAAATTGGCATTTTCCACAAGTGATTCCTCCATATGTGGAATAAGAACATGTCCCCTTCTCTTCAACAATGATCTTTATTTTTAATACAGAGTCATTTGCATTTTAGCTAATGATAAGCTTTTTTTAAGGCTCTTTATCTGGGTTGAAACCAAGTTTGCATTTAGATTTTTCACAAGCTTTTCAAAAATGCCCCAGGGCCAAAATAAAAATGACCTGTACTTCCACGATCCAGCAACTGAAAATACCAAAGTAATACCAGTTCTCATGTTATTTTTGTCTCTAAGAAAATTTCTCTGAGGAACCAAAATGCTTGGCAAAACACTGGAATTCACATATGTTCTCATTATAGTTTAAACTAAGGGTTCTAAAGGATTGTAGATGAATTGAAATCCTACAGCTATAAATTATACTGTATCAGATTGGAAGAACATTGCACACTCAGAGGTACAGTGATAATGATGATGATTTTACGGTTGTGCCTTTCATGTCAAAATGTTTTATACTAACATACCACAGTGATCAGCATTATGGCAAGACTTACGTTAGATACAGATAGATTAGTAACTATGGGCCTGATTCTTCAGTTGCCATCTGCCTGTTTGCAAGGAGTACAAAATAGATGTGAAATGACTGGAAGAGGTGATGGTGAATGATTTTGCCCTCTGAGCTAGGTTGCTATAAAAAGGCTTGTAATGGGAAAAATGCTTCTTGATTATAAATATTTTAGAAGGATTTTTTTGATTCGCTATTTAGTGCTCTGCTTCATCCCCAGGTTAGTGTTTGGCAGAGCTAAGACAAATCAGTTGCCTCTGGCTATTCTCGGACCAGCCCAGAAAAAGGGCACCAGGCAAAGATGATACCAGCTGTATGTCTTCTCAGCTGACTGCCTGGAATGAGACTCAAGGCACAGAGTAGAGGTGCTCTTGGGAGCTGATTAAGGCCACTGCTCCAAGCTGTCAGACATGGGCAGGAACAACAGAAAGGTCAAGTGAATTAGCACAGCTGCAACTCCTGAGCTCCTTTCAGCTGTGTTACCAATATGGCTCAAAATGACCTGACTTAACAAAAACCATTTACAAGACGCCTCGGAACTAGTGCCGTTTACCAAGCAAACACAATTCTTCTGAAGCAGTCTGACTACCTTTGTGAACATATAAAGGAGTAACCTGTACTGCTTATGGGTACTGAATGTTTCACCAGCATTTTAAGTGCTGCAACCAGTTCTGAAAAAGTCAAAATTCTTTTGCAGACACAGGCCTTCGATGGGAATAACAGTGACCTGCAAGATTCATTTATCAGTTTCAATGCTAATTAGGAAATCTGTTCGTCCCAAACTGGCCAAACCAGTCCTACACAGTACCTAGCATCAAGCCTGTGGATTTACCTTCACATAATAGTGGGAATGAATTGCTTTAACTACACCAGAATATTCAAAGTCAGCCAAAGTAAGACAACGTTGCTCACCTGGTGCAGACCCAATTGTAGCAGTTTAATACTGGTATGGTTCTTTCTGTATAAAAAGGGGAATCAACTGCATGGAAATAAGGGAAATAAAGCAGGCATGTTTATGCCATTATTACTGCATCTACACTCAGGGTTGTAGTGATATAACTATTGGGGTAAAAAATGCTTGTCCCCCACCACACACAACAACCTAAACAGTTCTATAAGTTCTTGAACTAAAGGCTCAGTCCTAAAACTCCAACCATGGCCATCCAAAGAGAGAAGGGGTGTTAAAAAAAGTAAAGAATCCAAGAACTGGTACAGATATGACTCCAGAGAAGAGGGGAAATGGAATTTGGAAATGCCTGACATTGAAACGGACCCTATTTAATAAACAATCCCCCTGTAAACTGAACAATTGCTCCTAGGCAATTGGAAGATCCCGGGGTTAATTTTCATCTACACAGCTCTACACAGCCCCCAAACTGTAAAGAGGCCTTAAAATGGGTGTAAATATAAATTATATCCACTTTAGAGCCACTTTATGCTGCCAGAGCACTGTAAAGGGGCTTTACTGTAAATGAGTCAGGCCTATCATTTCTATCAGCAGGGGATACAGTTTAATATTGCATCAAGTTGCCTCTTTGTGTATTCATAATATCTGCTAAGGGAGTGTGCATTTGACTCAGTCAGGCTTTTGGCAATGGTAGGACATTCTTCCCAGGAAAGTGACCCACCACCTGCCTGTGATATAAAAAAGTTTGCTTTCAGCTATGCCCTGCAAGTTAATATACACTCTTATGTAATTATGTGTAGCATATGAGTTCACATACTTTTTTTTTATGGAAAAGCAGTACAGTTTGAGCGCTACAGCCAGATTCACCAGCGTGCTCAGACTGCTTTGTGCCACTCCAGTGACACAAAACAGCCATAAACCTAGAGTAAGTGCCTGGTTAAAATAGCTTATGGCTGCTTTGTGTCAATAAAGTAGCATAAAGCAGCTGGAACATGCAGAATCAGAGGGTTGGATGGGACCCCCAGTCACTTAATTCAGCCCCTGCACAGATGAAGAGTTTGCTGTTCTGTCTTGGAAATCTGTCTTCTAATCTACTATTCATTATGGTGTTTCTATTCAGCATAACTTGTTATTCAAAGTCTAATAATTTGTTTAATCATTATACAATAGGTTGCAATTTGAAGGAAAGCACCCTCTGACACTCTCAAGTACTACTTCTGTCTTCATGCTATGGGCAGTTAAAAATGATCTGAGTGACAGTTGGATTTCTACCCTGTTGCAAAGAGGACATGTATAATTTAACCTTGGGGACAAATGTAGTAATATAATCAAACTAAAATGGGGAATATGATGGTGGCTTGGGAAAATTGAAATTGGAGCAAATTTACAAAAATGACATGCAGTGACCTATCAGAGAGAGATAATTCAATTTCTTTTTTTTTTATGTTGACATTATATAACATACTGTGAATGATGGATCTGCTATTTCCAAACTTCCAGCCAGATTTGCTATTGCAAAATTAAATTTCTTCAACCAAGGCAAAAAGTACATTCCTCCTTCAGGACTGTTCTCTGTATATGCCAAATCTGAAGTTGTAAAACCAAGCTGGTTTTGAGTTATCTGAGCATATAAAAGCCCTGAACAAGTTTCTTAGATGAAAAATGGTTATCTTTTCCAAACAAACAAACAAAAAAATTCCTTTGGGCTAACATTAAGCGTGGGAAATTTCAGTCCAAAATGTTAATCTTTGAGAAAGTTACAAGTAAATGAAAGTAGCAGTTTAGAGTGAAAGTGATATTATGGAGCAGAAGAATTCATTCCACACTTCAGGCTGAAATTTGCTCTCTGTTGTATGTCTAATTTTCAAACTGCAGTCAAGTCATTTCCCCAAACAGAAACAGACCCTCTTGAAATTTGGCATGCTGCTCTAGGATAGAGTTTTCCTAGGAAATTTGGTAAAAATTAGACCGGGGGGCAGGGGGAAGTGTTATTATTATTATTACAGTGTTTTCAAAATTCAGCTGTAGCCTATTTAAAAAAAAGAAGTTGTCTTAATGCTTTTTGGAACATCAGATCCTGTCAATGTCTTGGCCTCAACAACCCATGTTTGTTTGGCTGGCCTCACCGGCCATGCCTTTTAGTACTTTGAGGTGGGGAGGCTGGTGGAGGAATTAACAATAAAAATGATCTGTGAGTGTATAACATACGAGTGTGCAAAGAGGAATGCCTATACCAGGGGCTGGCAACAATTTTGGGCAGAGTGCCAAAAGCACCTGTAACCTCAGCTTGTAAGATTGAAGTGCTAGGGGCAGACATCAGGGGAATTTCAAGGGGCCTGATCTTTTTTGTGGCAGTGCAGCCCCTTTCCCATCATCCACCTGGAAATGCATGTGCCAAGCAAAATATCTTTATGTGTCATGCCCTGGCACCTCTGCTGGAGGGTTGCCTACCCCTGGCCTATACTAAAAACACCAACATATATAGATGTACACTGACGTCCTTACTTAAAATGCTGAGCTAAGCCAAAGGGGGGTGGAAATAGGGACCACGTGGTGAGGCAGGAGACCAAAAAATGCTGTGCAAAGGGGACTGGGAGAGTTGCGAACTGGTATTAGTAGAACATCAGTGAGGCACCAGGGTAAAATTGTTCATTGGTTAGTAACTAGACAAAGTACATGGGAGGTGGGTGAAGGGACCTAGGAGAGGCATATAGTGTATATGTATGGTTGACCTGGAAGATACAGAGCAGTACTGGGGATGGGGATGGACTTACAGATTCCAATGTAAGTAGAAACCTTCTACTCTGTCTTCCTCACCATCCAGTACAACCACATCCCACACCAGTACAAGTGCCAGCCCCTTACTCACAGCCTCTTACAGGCATGCCAGCTTCAGAAGAGGAGTCCTGCTTTGGTGGGCTCACAAGATATGTTTCTTAGGGCTCTTATCCTGCAAACCATATATGTCAATCCAGTCTAAACAAAACAAAATGAGCAAAGATGTTCAGTAAGTAGTGATTCAAAGTTAAAGTTTTTATCATTGAAATATTGAAATATCATTGAAACATTCATGAATAACAATGAATAGGTAAGGAACCCAGCAACTTTAAGTATAATGCTCCACAGTTCACTACAGGCCATCTGATTTGGATTGCCTATCTAATAACATTATTCAACGTTTCTATTGCAGGACCATCCAAAGTGTAGCATATGCTAACCAGAAGCAGCATGCTATTGAGGTAGGCACCATACAAGCATATAATAAAAGATAATCTCTGCCACAAAGAATTTCTAGTCTAAGGAAGGAAGAGTCATGCAAAAAGTTGTGGGGAAAGGGAAGAAGTCAAACTGGGCACTGACTTCTGACAATATTCTGAAAGCAATCAAGCAGCTCAAATGAATAGAGGCCAGATTCAAATATCCTTGTCCACAATGAACACATCTACATGTGCACTTTAATGCACAGTAGCCTATTTTACTGTGCATTAAAGCATCACATCAAAAATTGTACTAATATGCTAATGTGCAGTAAAAATAGGCTACTGCGCCTTAAGCCTCAGCTAAAAAGCATGCACTTTTTCTACTGTGCATTAGGACAGCCATATGCACATTTATTTAGTACCTACATTAGAGGTACTAAATTTAATGCACAGTAGCAAAATGTCATTAATGTATGTGTAGATACTCTCACTGGCCGCATCTACACGAGACGTTGACTGTACAGTAACCCAAGTTAGTGCACAGCAGCACCGATGAACACCTTTTATGTGACGCCACTGTGCAGTAGCTTGATATTACTGTGCAGTAGCATCATGTCATAGTTTTTGCCATGCAACACTACTGCGCAGTAGTATCGGGCTACTGCGCAGTCAGAGTCTTGTGTAGTGGTCCAAGGGATTTCAGTATAACTGCACATGGAATAATGCACAATTCAACATAAATAAAAGTGTCTAGCCCAAAGAGATTATAAAATTCCACTTTTCATTCACGGGAGCCATTTCCAATAATTTCCTGGCATAAAATTCATTTATGTGCAGATGGCTGGGACAAGATCTGGACAATTTGCATTACTTCAGTTTCACAAACAGGCCCTAGTCCACTGAGAAAATGAGAAATACCAAACCCAGTACATAGCACTAACTTGCTCTACTAGTAGATGTGGCAGTTTCGTGGCAGCAATGGAACTCATAATACACACAAATTTCTGCCAGTAACTCACAGTTTCAGAGACCTGCCGCAGATGTAGAATATTACTTGTACCTATATTATATATTTTTTGATCCTGCTATTTTGTGTCTAGCATGTGGCAAGTTATTGCATCTACACTAGAAAAGCATTAAATCACTTCCTGCATCCACATTTCTATGCAGGGCCACCACATGCGAAGTCTATAGCGACCTATCTCAGGAATGTATATTCTCAGAATCACTAGCCAAAATTCCTGCTGAGCTATCATAAAAAGGTAAACACTTCCTAATTCATGTACCTAAAGGGAGGAGTCCAAATACACAGAAAAGCATACTACTTTCCAATCAAAAAAGACCTTTCCCTTTCCAATGGAGCATATAGGCACAGCAAAGCAATCATCTGGAGCCAAGAGAAATATCACATTTTCATGAATGTCAGGAAGGTGAGATGAAACATAATTTCCAATTAAACAGATGGAACTGGAAACAGTAAACAAGTTCCCAAATTATCCCATCTTTGAATGGCCTCTAGGCTCTTGGAAAAATAGAAGTCAACTTTGCTGCTAGCAACATATTATGAACTGTAGTGTGTCATATATACCACGGTCACTTTGTAGTGTGTTGTACAGTCCAGTGGAAGCAATCTGAAAGATTTTGTGTTTTATCAAGAAATCAATACTTTTGTGAAAACAAAGAAGGTGACAAACTGGAGCTCTGTCTCACTTGCATTGGCATGGACAGATATCCCATTTCTCTCACTTATAACACCAAAGATCCAGGAGTCTGGGCAATAATTCTGCCACCCCATTTAAAGTGGTTGAACATTACATCTGTTCACAGCCTATGCTCAGACTGCTTTTCTGTTGTCTAAGCCAACACTGAAAAAACACCTGTCTGAGCATTTATTTTGAAATAAGTTGGATAAAATCCAAAACAAACATCAGCCTGACAGATAAATTATAAGCAAGGCCAGTGCTTTAAAACAAATGGAGAAGTAAGAAAATAAATGGTGTTGTGGCCAAGGCCCTAGGTTGCTACTAAGGGGGATCACTTTTTTGCTATGCCATAGACTAGGGGTGATAAAGACATGGCTGGCAAGCCATATCTGGCCCACAGAGCCACATCACCTGGCCCCTGGTGCTGGCAGCACAGAGACAACCAGTCCTTTTACAAGCATCTGAGGTGCCTATGGCATCTGCTTTGGCCAGTCGGGGACTATGCCAGACCTGGCACCTCCTCTGGCTGCATCAGGATGTAAACACCTTGTGGCACCTGCTCCAGCCAGTTCAGGACAGATGCCATGTATAGTACAGGTCACAGAGAGGGTGTTGTGTGCAACACAGTTCCAGACCGCAGAAAGGGCACTGGATCCAGCCCTTTCAGGAGGGGAGGCTCCATGGGTCCCCTCATGCCAGATCCAGCCCCTGCTCTGGCCAGTCCAGGACTGCACTGAGCATGGCATCCAACTCAGATCAGCTGAAGCAGGCATTGTATGGGGCTCACGTCCCAATCCAGCCAAAGCAGGTGCCACATGTGATGCAGTCCTGGACCAGCTGGATTGAGCAGCATAGGCACTAGATCTGGCATCCAGGTGAGAAGGCTGTGGGCCCTATCTGGCTCCTGGGGCTGAGCCTGCACTGTTCATTTGGCCCTGGGACCAGTCTTGTGCCCTGTGATAGACATTTTGACATCCCTACCATAGACATTTGCCATGAGTTGTGACATGTCACTTAAACTTCTTCTACACTAGAAAATGTTGCTGGTATAGCTATATTATCACCCTTCCCATGTGGAGGCTGCTCTTACTAGCTAAATAGTGCTGCTATGATTCAAACTGAGTAAGCTATATTAGCTATATGGGTTCCCACTGGGAGATTCTGATCTTGGAGTGACTCTCCAGATCAATGAGGACCAACCTGACTGATGGCAAGACAGAGCTGCCTTTGCAATAAGACCTGGCTGGACTGGTAGCTGCCTTGAGTGCCCTGGTCTGTCGAACCAACAGAAGTAGAACTAACATTACAAAACTAAGTCAGATATAGAAAAATAGAGCTGGAAGAAGGTCATCAAGTCCAGCCCCTTGCTCAAGGTAGGATCATCTCTGTGTAAACATTCCAGACAAATGTTTGTCTAACCTGCACTTAAAAACTTCTAATGATGGAAATTCCTACCGCGCTACATAATCTGTTCCAGTGCTTAACAGCCCATATAGTTAACAAAGTTCTTCCTAATGTCCACACTAAAATTCCCTTGTTGCAGTTTCAGACCAGCACTTCTTGTCCTGTCCCTTGTTATAAAAATGTGACTTAAAAGAAGAAAAAAAATAACACCCAACAATGTTAAATCATCAAAAGTTTCTAGAGCAGACATGACCTTGATCTCTTTGTACCTCAGTAAAATGGGGATAATAATGCTTCCTTTCATCCAGGCTTTGTCTCATTTGTTTATTTAGATTGTAATAAGGAAATTGTCAAGGCACAAAGCTTTGGCACATTTGATGCACTGAAAATCACGATTTTATCTGGAAGTTGGCTACCTAGCTATCATTTCTGCCTTTGAAAATTTCCTTCTAAATTCCCTGGAGAGAATTCTCATATTATGTGGATATACCGTATCTCCCCTCCACCTCCCATCCAGGGGCCTTAATCTTGGATAAACCTAAACAAGGGCACATTGTTGGCTCATATCCAGCTTACTGTCCACTGTAACCCCCAGGTCCTTTTCTGCAGAGCTGCTGCCCAGCCAGTCAGTCCCCAGCCTATACTGGTGAGCAGGACTGTTCTGTCCTAAGTGCAGGACTTTGCACTTGTCCTTGTTGAATCTCATGAGATTCCTTTTGTCCCAGTCTTCCAATTTGTTGAGGTCTCTCTGAATCCTACCCCTATATATCTACTACTCCCCACAGCTTGGTGTCATCTGCAAACTTGCTGAGGGTGCACTCCATGCCATCTTTCAGATCATTGATGAAGACATTGAACAAACCCAGCCCCAGCACCATCCCCTGGCAAGTGGCCTGGGGCACTCCACTTGATACTAGCTGCCAACTAGACATTGAGCCATTGATTACTACCCTCTGAGCCCAATGCTCCAGTCAGTTTTCTATCCACCTTACAGTCCATTCATCCAACCCATACTTCCTTAGCTTGCCTGCGAGAATGTTGTGGAAGACCATAACAAAAGCCTTACTAAAATCAAGGTATATCACATCCACCAGTGTCTCTGCATCCACAGAGCCAATCACCTCCTCATAGAAGGCAAACAGGTTGGTCAGGCATGACTTGCTTCTGGTGAATCCATGCTGACTGCTCCTGATCACCTTTTTCACCTCCAAGTGCTTAGAAATGGATTCCTTGAGGATCTGCTTCATGATTTCCCCAGGATCTGAGGTGAGGCTGACTGGACTGTAGTTCCCTGGATCCTCCTTTTTCTCTTTCTTAACTATGGGCACTATGTTTGCCCTTTTCCAATCATCTGGGACTCTCCTCATCACCATGAGTTTTCAAAGATGATGGCCAGTGGCTCTGCAATCTCATCAGCCAACTCCCTCAGCACCCTTGGGTGCATCCCATCTGGCCCCATAGACTTCTATATGTCTAGCTTTTCTAAATAGTCCCTAGTCTGTTCTTTTGCCACTGTTGGCTGCTCATCTCCTCCCCAAACTCTGCTGCCCGGTGCAGTACTCTGGGAGCTGACCTTGCCTGTGAAAAGTGAGGCAAAAAAGGCATTGAGCACTTCAGACTTTTTTGCATCCTCTGCCACAAGGTTGCCCTCCACATTCAGTAACGGACCCACACTTTCCCTTATCCTCCTCTTGCTACCAACATACTTGTAGAAAACCTTCTTGTTACCCTTGACATCCTTTGCTAGCTGCAACTTCAATTGCACCTTGGCCTTTCTGACTTCATCCCTCTATGCCCACACAATGCTAATATTCCTCCATAGTTATTTGTCCAGGTTTCCACTTCTTACAAGCTTCCTTTTTGTGATTTAGTTTACTGAAGAGTTCCCTGCTAAGCCAAGCTAGTCATCTCACATACTTGCTGGTCTTCCTGCACATTGGGATGGTTTGTTCCTGCACTCTCAGCAAGGCTTCTTTAAAGTACAGCCAGCTCTCCTGGACTCCTCTCCCCCTCAGTCTGGCTTCCCAGGGAAACCTGCCCATGACTTCCCTGAGTGAGCTTAAGTCTGCTTTTCTGAAGTCCAGGGTCCTTACTCTCCTGCTCTCTGCCTTTCCTTTCCTCAGGATCCTGAACTCGATCATCTTGTGGTCACTGCTGCCCAAGTTTCTATTCACTACTACATCCCCCACCAATTCTTCCCTGTTTGTGAGCAGCAGGTCAAGAAGAGCATGGTAACATTGCAGCTAACTTAAAATTAAGTTGCACTTATTTATCTTTTATTTTGGATTTTCTTTTAGTAATAATATTGGTAGTAGTATTAGAACATGAAAAAATATGTCTAACTGCAATTGGCTTTTATGTTAGCTCCGAAATTATTACGAATTTCATGTCCAAATTATTCATAGTGTAACACACAGCCCTGAACTACTCAATTTCCATAGCTATGGGGCCCAGTCCTCCAACTCTTGTACAGACTGAACTGCTGCTGACTTCTGACAGCCACCAAAGAAGCATGTTGTTGTACCCCCATATCAGTATGCAAAAAATTATACACATACATCCAAACATGTGGAGCCTGATTCAGCACTCTGTTGCATTGGTTTAATGCTAGTGCTCCACTGAAATCAATAGTGTACGATCACTGTAGTATTAGTTTGATGGGGGAATTAGACCCATTGGCTGGGGACAGCTATTACACATAAACCAGTGTAAGTGATTGGAAACCAGTTCAAATCTGTAATACAACAGAAGTTCAGTGCATATAAACCACTTTCAAAAAGTCCAAAACCAATTTAATATAAACCTGGATAGATTTAGTATCAGACTTAGCTGAGTTAAGGTAAATCACTTTATTGAACTTCCATCCCAGATCCCCTCCAGATTCAAGTTAACTCACAGTCCCCCATAATCCCAGGATGCTTTGCACCTGCCCCTCAAGCCTCCCCTTGGAGGGTGGTCAGGCTAGCTTTGGCCTAAGTTGTCTTTTCCAGCTGAGCAGGGAGGTATTCTCTAATGCCCCCCAGCTTCCGCCCTGGGCCACTGCAGGCAAGTGGCTGTATTTCCAGAATCAAAAATTCACTTGCTTATTGGTTCAAGTTAAGCAGCTTAGACTAACCTGCAAAGATTGAACTGAATCATCCTCAGGTTTTTGATTGACTGTACTTAGCCACTAAGTTCAGATACATATTCTCCCAAAGGTCCAGGCCAACTCTCATTGAAGCAACCCAAAAAAGGTCTAAAATTGAAGGGCCTTTCCCATCTGAGATGAAGGAGGAAACAACTTTGCCTGCTATCAGTAGCTTATGACTATAACTAAATTGGATTTATCTTTTGTGAGCTAGAGTTTACTTCTTCAGATGCTGTTTATCATTTTGCTGCTGAGAAGGTGAGCTTCAGCCCACAGCCTGCAAAAGCTTGTGTTATATTTATATATATCTATATATTTGTGTGTGTGTGCATGTACTTTGGTCAGTCCATAAGGTGCAAAAAATATCTTGCCTTCAAACTAACACAGCTAACTACATCTCTCTTGAATCTATCTAACAATACAAATGTCAGGAACTTGTACACTGCTGCATCACATTGCAGTATATTCATTAAATGCACTGTCTGTAATATAAAATGAAATTGTTAGACAAAAGCCAGTCACAGATCTGGAGCTGAACCCTGCCTCATTGAAGTTAATGGGAATTTTGCCATTGACTTCAATGGGATCAGGATTTCACCCATTAACCTGCATTCCTGTCCAAACTGATCAAGCAACTCTCTGCATCTGTATATCAATTCTTCCTGAAGTCACAGCAGGACTCATGTTCATTTGATGTGGCACAAGCAGATAAGCACATAGCATTACTTGTGATTAATACTCAAATCCAATCACATTTGTTATATACGACGGAATAAAGTTTGAGCCAGTAATATATATGTTTATGATTTTAAAAGCCAAGTTTCACAAAGCTAAAAAAACTTATGAGCCAAATAAGTTGGGTTTAAAGATTGTTTAAATTAAAGAACTGTGAACAATAGCTGGGAAGTGTTCAGGAACATTTTATTAGATATCGTATAAGCCACAATCCCACAACTGAGGGAAAAAAAAGGCTTGTTGGTTACAAATTCAGCCTAGCTTAGCAGGGAAGTGAAGACAGCTATAAAAATAAGAAAACTGCACATAGCAAATCAGAAAAGAGAAGCTGAGCCTAAAGAATATAAATAGGAAGCTAAATATTGTGAAAAATAGATATACGGAAGCAAAAAAATGCAAAGAGAAATCTTTGGCCAGCAGAGACAAGGGCAAAAAGAAGGAACTTTAAGTGTATTAGGAAGAAAAAAGTTCTAATAAAAATACTGGTCCATCACTAGACAGACATGGTAGAGTTCCTAATAATAATGCAAGAGACAAGAGTGTTTAATAAACTCAATAAATTCAATAAACTGTTTTGTATTTGGGATAAAGCAAAATACTGTAGTCATATGACAGGAAGATAATGAAACCTTTTCTCTTCCAATAGTAACTTGGGAGGAAGTCAAACAACAGTTACTAAAGATAAATATTTTTTAAAATAAGCACATAACTGGCATCCAAGAATATTAAAGGAGCTTGCTGAGCTCTTGGGACTGATCATGTTGACTTTCGGTAAGATCCCTGGCAGACAATACACTTAAGATGCAATTAACTTGTTAATTGTGCCATAAATAGTAACCCTGCCACATGTTCAGGCAATAAATGGTGCAACAAAACAGGAAAACAGCCACAAAAATATTTCACAAAATAGTAACATTTTGGTAGCTGGTTTCCATCTCAACTTAAATTGAATGTCTGGCAGGGTAGCCTCACCAAATGCAGCCTTATGCTGGCTGTACGGTGGGGCTTGGTTAACAGCTCCCCCAGTGTGAGCAAGTTGACAGCTGTGCGATGCTGCCCAGGGTGTCAAGTGGTGGGAAGCCAATCAGCTGGGCTGGGGTTGCAGGGAGTAACTAATTGTCAGTCCTGGCCCTGGGACCACACTAGAGTCTCAAAGCAGTCCTAGTGCAGCTTGGGGAGCCTCCCCGCTGACTTGAGTCATCTGTGGACAGCAGCAGGTGGCAGAGGGGAGGGGAGGCAGAAATGGGAGGTGAGTAGAGTCTTACCAGCTTGAGAGACTTAAAAAAGTCCTTTGCTGCCACTCTTGCAGCACAGTCTGCATGCCCTGTTCTGGGGATGGGGAGGCTGGAAACCAGAGTGCAGCTATCTCTGCAATGCAGGTCGCTGATCTGGTACATGCCTTTCCAAAAACCTGGATCCACCCATGGCTGAAGCTAAACAAATTCAGATTAAAAAGGAGTAAAAAACCACTAGTGAGAGTAAATCATCCTTAGAACATTTTATCCAAGTAGCAATGGTTTCCTCATCAGTGTCAATTTTGAAATCAACATAGGAAGTTTTTTTTTACAAGTTATGGTGTAATTCAAGCAAGATTTAATTCAAGAAAGTCCCCAAACCTGTTCAAATTGATCAAGCTAACTGATCTAAACAGTTCATTCTAGCTCTACATGCTATGAATCTGCAAGTCCACCATCCTGGAGTTTTCCTATTTTGATCTATTTAAAGATGCCATTATGCATGTTGTGCTATTTAAGCACTGTTAATATATGCATGAGGCTAAAGCAGGGTAATTACCATCTTTTCCAACTGAGAGCTCTGGTATGATCTGCCACCACCTCTCCCAGTGTTCTTGTTTAGAAAGCTAACTCACATTTTCAAGATGACTTTCCAAAATAAACATGGCAATGGAGCACTTTCTAACACTTATTTTATGTTCCAAGCATAAAAACAATAATGGTAGCTCATACTCTGAAAATATATTCTTGTTCACTGTCACTTAAACCTCCTGCTTCTGCCATAAGTTGAAGAACCAGTTCCATGGTGAGCAGTAATTTCACTGTGAAACCCGCTGAATATGCAATAGCTGAATTGTTTCACAGGAATTAAGCAAGTGGCCTGTTATGGAAGCAGCAAGTGCTATGTCAATGCTGAACTGTGGCAGGAGGCTGCAAATGAAAAGGGTTTTACATTACTGAGACAAAGTTTCATAGATTTTAAGGTCAGAAAGGAGCACCATGATCTTCCAGCAATTTCCTGTATAACTCATGCCAAAACATTTACCTAATGGGAGGTTATTTCTCCTGCGTCTTTCTTCTGACCGCATCATTTTACAGTTTTATATATTGGCCAGTTGCTTGCATGTGTCTGATTCAGACCATAAGCTCTTTGGGACTGATAACATATCTTCATCTACAATTTTAAGGTACCGTGTCTGCTCACGGCACTATATAGGCTGTTGAGGATAATATTCATAGTTCACAGCTTCGTAGTTTCATAGTGCTTAGGGTTGGAAGGGACCTAAACAGATCATCAGGTCCGATCCCCTGCCCTGGGCAGGAACGGGTGCCGCAGTCATATCACCCCAGCCAAATATCTGCCCAGCCTCCGCTTGGGAGAGCACCTCACTTGGGAGCCCGTTCCAGAGCCTGGCAGCCCTAACTGTAAAGTAATGTCTCCTGATGTCCAGTCTGAACCTGCTCTCTAACAATTTGTGGCCGTTATTCCAGGTAACCCTGGATGGTGCCCAGGGGAGCAGAGCCTCCCCCATTCTTGCTGGTCCCCCATGGTGAGTTTGTAAATAGTTACCAGATCCCCTCTCAGCCTTCTCTTGTGGAAGCTGAATAGGTTCAGGCCCATTAGCCTCTCTTCGTAGGGCCTGCCTCGCTGCCCCTTGACCATGTGAGTGGCCCTCCTCTGGATCCTCTCAATGCTAGCCATAATCCTGAAGTGCGGTGCCCAGAACTGGACTCGGTACTCCAACTGCAGCCTGACTAGCACCGCACAGAGGTGGAGGATCACCTCCCTGGACCTGCTTGTGATACATCTGTAGATGCACAAGGTGCAGTTAGCCTTACTAACAGCTTCCTCGCATTGGCGGCTCATGTTCATCCTGGAGTCAACAATGACTCCAAGATCCCTTTCTGCCACCATATTGACAAGAAGAGTGTTTTCCAGCCTATAGGTGTGTTGCTGGTTCCTTCTCCCTAGATGCAGCACCCTACGCTTGTCTGCGTTGAACTCCATCCTATTCTCATCTGCCCACCTCCATAACCTGTCTCGATCTAGCTGGATTCTGCCCCTGCCCTCCAGCGTGCCCACCTCGCCCCACGACTTGGTGTTGTCAGCAAATTTGGATAGCATGCTTTCCACACCCACATCCAGATCACTGATAAAGATGTTGAATAGTACAGGCCCCAGGACCAAGCCCTGGGGAACTCCACTGTCCACATCTCTCCAGGTCGAAAATAACCCATCCAGCACCACTCTCTGGGTGCAACCATCTAGCCAATTTGCCACCCATCTGACTGTGTAGGCATCAGTGCCTCAGTCACCTAGTTTTTTTGAGGGAATGTGGTGGGAAACTGTGTCAAAGGCCTTCTTAAAGTCCAGTCATACAACACCCACCCCGACACCCTCGTCCAGGGACTTTGTGACCTGATCATAAAAAGAAACCAGATTAGTCAGGCAGGACCTGCCCTCAATGAACCCATGTTTGTTGCCCCTGAGCATTACCTCCCTGCTGAGCCCTTGCAGATATGTTCCTGGATAATTTTCTCAAAGGTCTTCCCAAGGACCGAGGTAATTATAGGACTGGCCTATAATTGCTAGGGTCCTCCTTTCTCCCCTTCTAGTTAATGGGGACCACACTGGCCCTTTTCCAATCCGCTGGTACCTGGCCAGGGCCCCACGAGCACTCATAGAGCCATGCCAGGGGCCCCGCTATGACCCCCGCCAATTCCCTCAGCACCCTTGGGTGAAGAACATCTGGACCTACTGATTTAAACACATCCAGCCACTCCAAAATTTCCCTAACTAGGTCGTCCCTGACCCTAGGCATGAGGGTGCCTCCCCTGGGTCCATCTACAGTTCTAGTGGGGGAAATGTCTTGGTCCTTATTCAGGAATATGGAGGCAAAGAATTCATTAAAGAGGTCAGTTTTTTCATTTGCCGCAATCACCAGATTGCCAAGCCTATCCTGTAGGGGCTCCACATTACCCAGTGCCGCCTTCTTACTTCCTATGCATTTGAAAAAGGACTTTTTATTATCCTTAATTCTAGTCGCTAGCCCTAGCTCCATCTCAGCCTTGGCCTTCCTAACAGCCTCCCTGCAGTCC
>NW_017729032.1:13545061-13552706 GCF_001723915.1 Gavialis gangeticus | reverse complement strand
TAGCTCCATCTCAGCCTTGGCCTTCCTAACAGCGTCCCTGAAGTCCTGAGCAACGGAGGTGTAATCCTCCTTGGTGATAGCCCCTTGCTTCCACTGTTTGTATGCCTCCTATTGGAACAAAGCTAACTGCAGCAGACAAAATGTATGATTAAAGAAGGGACTAAGAAGACCTGAGTTCATTTCCTGGCTCTGTCACAAATTCCCTGCGTGACCTCGGGCAAGGCACTAAGCGTTGGAACCAGTTTGATCATGTAGGTGCCCACATGTAGGCACTTGAATGCCTAAATCAGTGGTGGCCAACCTTTTTGGCAGGCATGCCACAAGTTAAGCCCCACCCTGAGTGCTGCTCTGATCCCTGAGCTTTACCTGAAAACGTTTACACCCTGGGACCCTAGAATGGAGGCCAGCAGGCTTGAGTCACCAGCCACAGATGTGTGGAGCTCAGTGGGTGGCAAAATGTGGCTGCAAAAGGAGAAGTTGGTGCCAAGAGCTAGGTTAACCCTTTCCTGGCCCCACAGCCACTGCAATGTTATATGGTGAGCAAGAATGCAAAGCCCTGAATCTAGCAGTGAATGAAGGACCGGAGAAGAGTTAATCTGGCTTTTGTCACTCTGGATGCCTCCTCTCTGTGTCTTACTCCCTACCTCCAATCCAGCACCTCCCTCGACTGAGTGCCTGGGGCTCCCATACCATACACAACAGCTGCCTGTTTCACTTGTGGCATGCATGCCACAAATAGGCCAACCCTGACCTAAAACTTCTATGCCTGGCCTAAGGAGGGGACTCTAATTTGACAGGGCTGAGCACATATAATCCCTATAGAGTCAGTGGTTATGTCTACAGTGCCATCTGAGGTCACACCTGAGGGCTGCTTTTAACCAACCTATGCCACACGTTATCCCCTTCTGTTCATATTACCATGCCACAGCTACACACCAAACACAGAGTCTCTGTTCCCAAGACTGTTCGTGCATTTTATATGCAATGGTGACTGGTTAAAAAAACAGAATAACCCTGGCAGCAGGGACCAGAACCTAAGTCTCTCCTTTAGGGACTCAGGGGCCTCCCCAACATCAGTCTGGTTTGTTACAGAGCTTAAAGGGAAGTTAGGTGCCTTTGTAACTAAACTGCCCAAAACCCCGAGTCTGGGCACCTAGACAACTTTGCAGTCCAAAGAGGAGGTGCCACTTGAGCTCAGAAACCTAGCAAATGTTGTGGCTTGTCGAACAGATCCAATCAGGGACACTCTTTGAAAGATAGATGCCTAAACGCTGCCTAAGTCCCTTTCCTTCACCCATATAAGTGAGCTGGATATGCCTTTAATATCTTCACATCTGGAAAAAGGAGATGATAACAATACTTGCATTCCTCACAGGGAAATTAGAAGACTAAATTCACTGCTGGTGGTGGCTAGTGGTTGACAGGCGCCATATAAGTGCCTGCATAGATGAAAACCTACTTAGAATACCACTCAGCTCATTAGATACAAACAATTGTAATTACTTTTAATTCCTTGAGCAATCTTACTAATAGCTTTGTTTATTGCACCTTGGATAGAGACAAGGGAAACAGCAACAGGAGCAGCCAGCATTGAACTGAGCTGCTGAGGGGGACCTACAAGTGGCCATGGCCAGAGCTAGTCACAGCATGACCTCTGCTGAGCTTGAATTCTCATTGATCACCCACAGCCCTGCAGAGGAGAGAGGCAACTAGCAGTGCTCTGGTATATAACTGTACTCTATTGACTGGGATGATGAAGAGACCTAAAAGAGAACAGAGACAATTTGGGAGTACAGTATATAAACACACGTGCATAGATCACAATAATCTTCATGTTGAGAAACACATATGCATGTTACAAAGCCATATATGTGACATATATACACACAAACATACACACGCAAGCACGCAAGACACTTAAATAAGGCCTTACAAATATATTTACCGTATTTACTCGATTAAAAACCAAGTTTTGCTCCCCATTTAACACAGGCAGCATGTGGAAACCTGCCTGCCTCTCTCACTGTCTGCCCCCTATCACCTGCTCCCCTACTGCTTGTTCCCACCTTCTCCCTCCACTGCCTGCCTCCTTACAGCCCCCCACTGCCTGCCCTACCATGTGCCCCCATACTGCCTGTTCTCTACCGCCCCCAACCCGCCCTACCATGTGCCACCCTACTGCCTCTTCCACTGTCTGTCCACCCATAGCCTGCTCCATTACTGCCTTCCTTATCACCTCGCTCCCCACTGTCTGGAGGGAGGGACAAATTTAAGATGATCCTCCAATAATTAGATTTCATACATGGAAAATTATAATAAATGCATAAATTTTCCATGTATCCAATCTAACTGTAGGGGGATCATCTTAAACTCAAGGTCATCTTGTATTCAGGTAAATAGGGTAAATTGCTGTGCAGACAGTTAATTAGTAGATGACACATTTTTGCTAAAGGCACAACCAGGTTCACCAGATTTTATTACAAGCAAAAATAATCCTGAGAATTTCCAAGTATAACCACATTTCTCCAGTGATTTCTCTACTCTTTAACTTTTTTTTACTTGTAATTGTTATACTTTTTATACAGAACCACAGACATAGAAGTAGAGATTTGAGACCAATCTCTCTTCAGAGGCAGAAAGACCTATTAGATCAGTGGTATGCAATTTTTCAACCCTTCTGGACAGATGAGTGATGCAGGGTCAGTCCATAGACTGGATCCAGCATATGGGGCTGGGGCTCAATCCAGCATGCAAGGCTAGCCTGCCCATGGCCCCTTCTGGCATATAGCCCTTGCCCCTGGATCAGACGGTGCACTAGATTGGCAGCTAGGGATCCAGCTTGGGTCCCATACACAGGGCCATCTCATCTGGCCATCTCATCTGGGTTAGAAATTTGATGGTGGGGGAGTGGTGACGGTGTTAATTGCCAATACTTTCCCACTGTCAAATTTCCAGACATATGGAAAACCCTGTGGGCTGGATGACATGGCACTGTGGGCCAAATCTGGCCCACAGGCTGGAGGTTGAGAACCGCTGTACTGTATTACATCATTCACCTCTGTTAAGACAAGGATTATATTTTCATCAAACATATTTATTTTAGTTATGCAAAGGCCAATAGTTATATTTATTAATACACTCCGGTTTCCTTGGCCTATCTTAAAAGTACAATGAATTTAATACCCGGACATAACTGAAGTGATGTGGAGCAATTTAACCCACACCCAACAAGCCAAAAAAAATTAAAACTACTCAAAATCCTCACCACCATCTCAGTCACCTGACCTAATTTTCACACATCTGGGTCAAAGATGAACTGTATAGTGTCCTGATGGTCATTAGCTTTGCCCTACTTGGAATGAAGGAGGGAGCAAATTTCTGAATGGCCAGGAACCTGGTCTTTTAGGGTGTGTCTACACATGCACTTTAATGTGCGGTAGCCTATTCTACTGCACATTTAAGTGGAGTGTAAAAACTGTGTTAATACACTAATGTGCAGTAGAATAGAGTACCACACATTAAGTGTCACCTAAAAAGTGTGCACTTGTGCTACTGCAACCTAATATGCATTTATTTAGTACCTCATATTGGAAGCACTACAATTAATGTGCATTAGGAAAAGTTCATCAATGCGTGTGTAGATGTGCCCTTATACACCAGCAGGGTTCAAGCTTGAGCATCTACCAGTTGCAACTTGAGTGATGTGCCCTGTCAAGCAGGTAGATTTTAGTCTACTTGGAGTCTTATGGATGAAGCACAACACCTTAACTTTATCCACAAGCCCATGCAGATCACAAAACACAGACTGAACAGACTTGTGGCAAACAATCCATTAAAATAAAATTCTGTGTGAGGACATAGTATTTTTTTTCTGTGTATGTCTGATTAAGAGGTGGATGAAGTTCTGTGCTAGAAATACTGGCATTTAGTCTCATGCCCTTACACTTTTGTACACTACAGTGTTCTTGCAACTAGAGTTGGTTGAAAAATGAAAACACATTTTCCTGAAAAACTGAAAAAAAAGTTGTTTTCAAATCCAAGCTTTCAGCATTGGCTCAGTTTTCATTTGTGTCATTTCATCAAAAGCATTTACAAAGAGATTATCAAACATATTTGTTTACTCAAAATTCATTTTCAGTGAAGAAAAGCTTTTGATTACTGTTTTGAAAATGTTTTCAATGAGGTTGATAAATAATTTGAGAAAAAAATCCCATAAGTCACTATGTTTTTCAAAAAATAAATCATTTTTGGAATTTGTCCAGTTTTTTCTAAAAAAATAAAACTTTCAGAAAAAAATGACATTTTTGAAGGGAGAAATGTTACATATGAAAAATGGTAACCCTTTCTGCTCATAATAAAGCTAAGGGAAAAGGTACTTAGCAAACCGCATTTGGCCTTGAAAATATACTTACAGGATTTTTTTTTTTCCTTTTCCTGTGAACAATGCCACTGACTTGAAATTATTGGTACTAAGGAAATACCTTAGTCATGATCACTGGGCTAGGCACTGTATAAAAGCAGAGCAAAAAGCCTACTTCAAACACTGTACAATCTAATCCCCTTCCTTTCACTTTCAACACAACCCCGGCTAACCCTGCGTGTACTGGGACATATTCTACGTGGCCAGGGGTGTCAAACTCAGAAGCAGCTGGACAGCTGCATTTCCTTCTTTTCGGGTGTCTGCAGTGGTGCTGGGGCGGTGAAGTGGAGGAGAGAGGAGAGGAGGAGACACCCGGACCGTGCAGGAACATAGTGCATGTGTGAGAGAGATTGTGACCCCGCAGTGACAGTGAGTGCATGAATGACCCCCGAGGAAGAGGGAGAGAGAGAGTGAGAATATGTGTGTCTGCCTGCGTAGGACCTCAGGATGCAGGGTTAGCCCTGCTGCTGCAGGAAGTCCTGCTATCATGGCCAGAGCCAGGACAGAAGTCCATGGCCTGGAAGACCCCATTCCAAATGCTTGATATCCCCGATCTAGGCCGAGTGGTAGCATGTCTGTCTTCACTCGTGCCATGTATCTCCATTTCTTGCGTCTGATGATTTGCACAGGAGAGGTGAGAAAAGATGAGCTTCCCCAACAGATTGCTCACTTCAGTCTGCTTTCAATGCTCTTGGGACAGGAAAAGAAGCAAAAAGAAGCAAGTAAGTAATAAAATGCTTGGGCAATTTCCCCCAGAGCTGCCTTTGACATCAGCCTTCAAATTTAGGAGATTGGCGAGTGCCCTGGACCTCATTCACTGCTCAGGCCAATGCTGACAAACTGCTGCGTGGCCAGCTACCATCCAGGGGGAGATAAACTGGGCTGGGAAGTGGTGGGCAGCAATAGGCGAAGGAGCCTTGGGGAATGAAAAGGGGTCATGGGGCAACTCCCAGGCCCATAGGCTCCAAGAGAGGGAAGGGATGCAGGGAAGATCAAGGGGTCAAGGTAATATCCACATAGTGCTAGAAGGCTGCCAGTGAGCAGACGCTGAGGAAGGGGAAGCAGCACCCCCAGGGTGGTCCTGACTTCTTTGGGAGGCGGCCCCCCACAAAAAGTATGATGATACTGAAAGTATCACCATGCCCTTTATAAATCCATGGTGTATCCACACCTTGAATGCTGTGCCCTGTTCTGGCCTACACACCTCCAAAAGGATATGGAAGAACTAGGAGAGGTCCAGAGAATGGCAACAAGGATGATTAGTGGCACGGAGGGGCTTCCTTATGACGCGAGACTAAAGAAGCTAGGCCTATTTCATTTAGAAAAGAGGTGCTTGAGGGGAGGTGTGATAAGGATTTACAAAATACTAAATGGTGAACAGAAAGTCAATAGGGATTTTACAGACTCTCTCACACAAGATGAGAACTAGGGGTCACAACATGAAGGCAGGCAAGCACTTTAAAATGAACCAGAAGTTATTTTTCATGGAGCAGGTCCCTCAAGGGTGGAAGTCCTTGCCACCAGAGGTGGGGGGAGCTGGGAGTTTAGCCAAATTCAACAAGGGAGTGGACACATTCTTGGGGGAAAGGGGCATCAGCAGCTATTGAGCAGGGAAGCGAGGGGCACTGAATCAGAACATCCTAGACCTTAAATCGTATCATATCATAGACAAGTAAAGCTGGAAGGGGCCTTGACAGATGATCAAGTTCAACTGCGGAATCATGCTTTAAACAACTGTGCTGAACAGACGGTGTTGAAGGCTGCAAGGGAGAGAGAAACAGTGGGGACAAACCCTGGTCAGACCCAGGCCACTCTCCCTTTCAGCACCCACTCAGCCACCATGTGACCCAAGACTTCTCAAGTCAAGCCAGTCCTGAGGCTGCTGCACCCATTGGGGCACCTTACCTGCTGTGCGTCATCGGTGATTCTTCGGGCGAAGTGACCTAGTGACGCCCATCTCCTCTCCAGGCATGTATGTCCGTTGGCTCGCAGGGAGCTCATCCACCTTTTGACAGGTCTTGTTTGTAGTCCTGCTGGGCATCCACACACCCTCCTCGGCCAGGCTAGCCTAGGTGGGGGCACCGGTTTAGTCACTGACAACCCGACTGTGGAACTGACTGCAGTGGTTTGCATGGTACCAGACAGCCGACCAAGAGAGGTCCAGCTTGACAGAGCTAGGACTTCTGCTTGACTCGAATTTTATGCTGCTCCATGCAAACAGAGCGCCAGCACACACCACCCAACAGCTCTCCTCCTGGCTGCAGGAGCACCTTGGCCATACCTGTGCCAACTGCTGGGAGTCTATCTGGACTAGGCTTTTAACACCATCCTTAAAGGCAAAATCCATGTGGTCTTTCTTTGGTGCAAAATGATGTGGAGCCCACAGCTGTCTGTGCCAGGGCTTTCCCCCCTTGGAGACCCTGGGCTCATCCCCATCCAGCAGCCTGGACTTTGTGAAGGCATCACCTGCATGGAGCAGCAGCACTGGAGCCCTATAGGTGCCCTTATGGTTTCAGGGAAGGAGGAGGAAGGGTGTTGGGGGCTGCAAAGCCCTACCTGTGGCAGGGGGCTGGGGTTGCCAACTCCAGATCTATTCTGAGAGGTTTCATCACACAGTGCAATGACATGAATTACGGTGCATAGACTTGACATCAGGAAGGCAAATGCACACAGCTATAGGCAGTCTTCTACTGAAGACTTAAGGTGGCAGTGAGTGGGGAGCTCCTGCAGGCGGCTGCAGCGGTGTTGGTGGCGGGGGGAGGGGGGTGAGCGCCCACCAGTGGTCGGCCACCACCTGCCGACGCTGGCGGCAGTGTTGGCAGCGCTTCTTTCAGGGGGTGCACCTCCAATCTATGCGTCACCAATGCTAGAAAGGTAAGACTACTGATACGGGCAGTCCTCCAACTTCCAACACAACTGGTTCCTCAAAACCGCCTCTTAAGTCAAAACGTTGTAACTGGGAACCAATTTTGTCATAAGAAACAATATTATAAATGGGCGATCAGTTCCTGAACCAAGGCCCGATATCCTATTTTCACCAAAAATACCCCAGAATTTTGTACTTGGTCAATTATAGATGAGTAACATAGCGACAGGAATGTATTTACATTGTAAATAGCAATCCTATTGATTTGGAAGGACTTCTTTGAGGTGACTTTGCTGGACTTTTTGTCGGGCTGTGGGCTGGAGCCTTCTCCGGAGTCCTGGCTGCGGGCTGGCCTGGCG
>NW_017729032.1:13539605-13540061 GCF_001723915.1 Gavialis gangeticus | reverse complement strand
TCGGGCTGTGGGCTGGAGCCTTCTCCGGAGTCCTGGCTGCGGGCTGGCCTGGCGTCTCGTCTGCCGGCTTAAAGAAAGCGTCCCAGGACGCTTGCACAGACGTTCTGCCGGGACACGAGCGAGGCGGCCAGCGCGGTGTCGGATCAAGTGTCGGTAAGTTGAACCCGACCGGGGCGTCCATGTAGAAACGTGGCAAGCGCGAAACGCCCTAACTCGTTAAGTCGAGGACTGCCTGTACTTAATTAGGAGCTGCGTGCTTTCGTCGTAGAAGCGTATTTTTCAGCAATTTTCAAGTGGTCCGGGGGGGGGGGACAAAAAAGCTTGAGCGCCGCTGCCGGGCGCGGCTCTCAGCAGTCTCCAGTCCCCGGAGGCCCGGCAACCCGCGGTGCGGGGAAGGGGCGAGGAGTCGCTGCTGCCGGGCGGGACCTTCCGCGGGGCTTGTGCGGCTGCGGGGGG
>NW_017729032.1:13536633-13539525 GCF_001723915.1 Gavialis gangeticus | reverse complement strand
CGCTGCCGCTGCCGCTGGTGCTGGCGCTGGCGCTCGGCGGGGCGCGCGGCTTCGGCGACGAGGAGGAGCGGCGCTGCGACGGGATCCGCATCGCCATGTGCCAGAACCTGGGCTACAACGTCACCAAGATGCCCAACCTGGTGGGCCACGAGCTGCAGGCGGACGCCGAGCTGCAACTCACCACCTTCACGCCGCTCATCCAGTACGGCTGCTCCAGCCAGCTCCAGGTGCGTGCGCGGGGCGCCCCGGGCAGGGCAGGGCAGGGCAGGGCGCCCAGCTTTGTGCCGCTGCTCCCGGCTGCCTTCCCGGGGCTAGCTGGTGCACCGCTGCCCCTCTGCAGCCCTGGGGGGGCTTGGTCTTCCCCGGGCACCCGCTGGCCTCTGTAGTCCCTTCCAGCCCCGCTCCCAGCACTGAAATCAGGGATCCCCCTCTCTTTCTTGGTTTCAAAATGTCACGACGCTGCACAGAGGGGGCTCTTCCCACAGGCTTAAACCCCCCCACCCCATCTTTCTCCGTGAGCATGGGCCAAGTACAAAGGATCCCGATGGCACAAGGAGGTACTTTCCAGTCCAGATGCCAGCATGTGAAAAAAAAATAATTAAAAGCCGCCCCACGTTCAACACTATGTCAGGCTGCTCGCGGTAGAGCGGGGCGTGCAGGGGGGAAGCACCGACAAGAGGAACCGGTGCTGTCCCTCCGTTGGGGAAGTGTGGCCCTTTGCAAGCGTTTCCCGCTCCTGAGGGGGTTTTTGTAGATGTTTTGTCATTTAAAAAAACAGGTGGATTTGGGCCCCGGGTGGGAAGGGGAGTCCCTCCAATAATTTCATGGCAGGAGCCGCTCTCGCATGTTAATGGCAAGAGCTTTATTCTCCCCCAGCTTAGATTTTATCAAACAAGAACGAGTTTGTTTCTTCACACACAATTCCCAAACTGACCCTTGCTTGCCTTTCTTAAATGCTTTTTTTTTTTAACCTTCTTACATTTCATTTACTATGCCGTATATCAGAACTGTAAGTGCACTAGCTAAACATGCTGCAGTACTCTAACTTGGTTTAAATGCACAGGCACTCTTACAGAAGAAAATGTCTGCAATACTTCTTGTAGCAATTCAATTCCCACTTCCATTTGAGTATAAAAAGCTCTATACCATCTCCTAAGTGAATCTCTATTCTTTTCTTAAAGTTTAGATACTCCGCCTTAGTTTGCGTCACTGACGTTGAGATCTAGGGCTGAACTGTTCCCAGCTTTGGTAAGGCCGATCTGGTCAGTAAAACAATTGAGTTTTGGCCTCAAATGTTTTTTAATTGAAAAAAGGGATGATCATTTGAGGTTTCTGCTCCTTGTTGGCTTAGGCAAAATCCTCAGCTCCACTGCGACAGAAGACAGAAAGGAGACACGTTCAACCTACCTAGTTCTCTCTTTCTCTTCTGAACACAAAAATGACTGTTGTTTCTCTCTTCCAGTTCTTCCTTTGTTCAGTCTACGTTCCCATGTGCACAGAGAAGATTAACATCCCGATAGGTCCCTGCGGTGGCATGTGCCTTTCTGTCAAAAGAAGATGTGAACCTGTCCTAAAAGAGTTTGGATTTGCCTGGCCAGACAGCCTAAACTGCAGTAAATTCCCACCTCAGAACGACCACAACCACATGTGCATGGAGGGCCCGGGGGATGAAGAAGTTCCCCTCCACAGCAAGATGCCCTTACAGCCAGGAGAAGAGTGTCATGCCATGGGATCTAATTCAGACCAGTATATCTGGGTGAAAAGAAGCTTGAACTGTGTCCTTAAGTGTGGCTACGACGCTGGTCTCTACAGCAGATCAGCTAAGGAATTTACTGATATCTGGATGGCGGTGTGGGCAAGTCTTTGCTTCATATCAACTGCGTTCACAGTCCTGACCTTCCTGATCGATTCATCCAGATTTTCTTACCCCGAACGCCCAATCATATTTCTGAGTATGTGCTACAATATTTATAGCATTGCTTATATTGTGAGGCTGACTGTGGGCCGGGAAAGGATATCCTGTGATTTTGAAGAGGCAGCAGAACCTGTTCTTATCCAAGAAGGTCTTAAGAACACAGGATGTGCTATAATTTTCCTACTGATGTATTTTTTTGGGATGGCTAGCTCCATCTGGTGGGTTATTCTGACACTGACATGGTTTCTGGCAGCCGGACTCAAATGGGGCCACGAAGCTATAGAAATGCACAGCTCCTATTTCCATATTGCAGCCTGGGCTATCCCTGCTGTGAAGACCATAGTCATCTTGATTATGAGACTGGTCGATGCGGATGAGCTCACTGGTCTGTGTTATGTCGGCAGCCAGAATCTAGATGCACTCACTGGCTTTGTCGTTGCTCCACTTTTCACTTACTTGGTTATTGGAACTCTATTCATAGCAGCAGGGTTAGTGGCCTTATTTAAAATTAGGTCTAATCTTCAAAAAGATGGGACTAAAACTGACAAGCTGGAAAGATTGATGGTCAAAATTGGGGTCTTTTCAGTGCTATACACTGTCCCAGCTACCTGTGTCATTGCCTGTTATTTCTATGAAATCTCCAACTGGGCTGTCTTCCGCTATTCGGGTGACGATTCCAATATGGCTGTGGAGATGCTCAAAATCTTCATGTCTCTGCTGGTGGGTATCACGTCTGGCATGTGGATTTGGTCAGCCAAGACTCTGCACACATGGCAAAAATGCTCTAACAGACTGGTGAACTCAGGGAAAGTGAAACGGGAGAAGAGAGCAGATGGCTGGGTAAAACCTGGGAAAGGGAATGAGACTGTGGTATAATGGAAACCAGTGTGCTGACTTCCCTCCCCAGAAGGACTGCTCAAGTATAAACATTTGCAGTAGAAATGTTGCTGGGGGGGCGGGGGGGGGGGGGGGGGGGG
>NW_017729032.1:13528777-13536473 GCF_001723915.1 Gavialis gangeticus | reverse complement strand
GGGGGGGGGGGGGGTGAGGAGATTAATACAAACATTTGTCTCTGAAAAAAAGCCTTAAAGAATAAGCAACCATTTCCAAAGCCTTGCTGCAAACAGAATAGCCATAAACAATGCTGCCCGATATAGGAAAGCCCAGGGAGGCTTTAAAAGCTGTGAAAAATCTGAACTTTTTGTTTCAAGCAGGATGCAACGTACTTATGTCTTCAGAAGCTGCAGGACCTTACATCTGCTAGGTGCTGGGTTCCCCAATCACTTCGTAGTGGGCAGAGGAAAGGAGGTTTAGAGCCAAATTCTGGGCTGGTTTAGGGTCTAATTCTCCGAGGTGCGGGGTATTCTGCCCTTCACCTGGCTGCCTTCCCACCTTTTGAATTCAGTGCCCTGAAGGAAGTGATCAGACTGTGATCAGGAAGTGATCAGAGCCTGTTAAGATTTACCCTGATGTCCTGTGCCTTGATTAAGCCAGCATATTTCGTAACGCAGCCAAAGATTATGTTTTCAGACAAATGCCAGGTGGGGGTTTGAGGTGTGAAAGCAACAAATGAACAATGAATGGTAGGGCTTCCTGAGGTATTAAGAAGGATGGCTCTGTCACTCATTTAACAGTCTGATCTTAATGCCTGGGATGACATGCAATGTAGACAATACTCGCTATAGCGTCAGTACTTTTTGGACCTTTTGTAGAAGAATAACCACTTGGACTCTGAAGCATAACAGCAAATGTGTAGTTTGCGATTTTCTCTCCCTCTCCGTCCTCCCCCTTTTTGGTTCTTTCAAGATAACCTTGTTTATTTCCACACACTGACTACCTTATTCCTCAACAATTACTAATTTTAAATGAAGTCTTATTTTTATAGTCCTCCTTCCCACTGCAAGGTGGAGCTAATGAGGGAAAGTGAAGGAAGGGTCACTTCAGAATAACACACAGCTTTTTTCCAAGTAAGCTTATCTGGCTCTCCCCAGAGACCCATTGCATTAAGCAATTAAGACTTAATATATTTCGCTCAGTGTGATTGTATCTGTGCAGACGCCAGTCTGGGAGAAGTGAAATGTTAAGTTTCTTGGCAGCTTCTTGTTCACACAGACCTTTTGGTATAATTGTGTGTGTCAGATACAATTAAAAGAACATTCTCCAGCCATGACATAGCAGTACAGCTGACTGTCTTAAAAGGATGGTCTGGTTGCTCGCTGAGAATGGCAGAACTTTGTTATATATATAAGAATGCTAGCAGGCATTCAGCCATCTTGAACAATGGAGACATTTTCCTTTTTGTAAAGGGATCCAAAGAAAAGCAAGCCAGCGTCTTGGTGAGTAATATTGTTTCATAGTAACCATCAAGGTCTGTTATCCTATTACAAGAAAAGGCTCTAGCTCCTTCTCAACAAGAAGCCAATGCCTCGTGCCAGAGGCCTGTTTGTTGTGGAGTATGATGAAACTAAGTAACCTACAGACGCCTACAAGACAATTCTCCCTTGAAGGACCCCTAAGTTCACCTGTGTACCCTAAAATACTGTTTTGTGGTTTTTATACAGAGGGCATCATGGTGAGGTGCTGAGAACTTGTGAAGTGCCTTCCACTCCAATAGATTTAAATGGTAGAATGGGGTACAAATGGCCTTATAGGAAACGTCAAGCTTTAAAACAGGTACCCCCTGGATTTCTCAAACATCATTTCATTCAGAGAGTAGCTTTTTTATGTAGTGTTCTTTCGTAGAGATTTGTGTTGTTCTTTGTTAATGCCAACACATGTGCTTAAGCACATGTAACACTCCCCTGTCCCTCCTTCCAAAACCTAATTGCAGTCTTTGGTTGAGATCACTCACTAGCAGAGCAAGTGACAACTTGATACATCCTACCCAAAACACAAGCCATTGTTTTGACTAGCTCTGCATACTAGTTGAGACTCCTGATCCTTTCTGTTATGTCTCTGCTGTTACATTCGGACAGTAATGTTATGTTTGGAGCTATATTTTCTGCTCTGGAAACGAACTCCAGCAAGCTTGAAAATTTTGACTGCGCTGTGAGGTGATCTGATCCACTCCCCGACAAGCGGAGGACGCAGAATCAGAAGTTAGCTTTGAATTCTGAGGGACCGAGGAGCAGGATCATTTGGTTAAGATAGTGGGGCCAAACGCATCCAGGTCTCCCTCCACTGATAGGGGAGATCAGTGACCCAGACTGACAGACATACCTCGGACTTCAGACCGTTTAGCACAATCATTCATTTACATTTTTTTTGTAACCATGTAACTTACACAGAACTTAACGGTCAGCGGTGCCTTTTCCAAGTGCCCTTTCATCTCAAAATGTGGCTGGATAGAGCCTCCTGCAGTGACATCGCCACTGATCAGTGACATCCAACAGTAAAGCAAATCAGGATGATACTGAATTGTCCCAAGGGAGCATGTGGAGGGTATATCCGTTAAAAATTGTGAAGTGCTCAAAACACTACAGCAGGAGGCATATTAGTGCCCAGAGAGAGAACTCTTCCTGTACTTTTGGAGGCGTTGTGCTAGCCTGAGACCCGGTGAGCCCAGATTCTTCAATTGCAGCAATGTAACAGGTCGATTTACTCACCCATGGGCTGTTGTAGTCCAGGGATTTGTGTCTAGTTAAAGCTTGAGGCCCAGTAGTTATGAAGGACGAGTGTCTGCAACTCTCATGTTCTCTCACTACAACGTTGTTATGAATTTAAAGCCAAAAAATGTGTGACTAATCCTTCCTCGGAAGTGCAGTTGCTGTGGTTATATAGAGCTAGAAACTTTACAGCAGTTACCTTCCCTGCTCTGTCCCTCTTCCCTTTCTTTCTCAAGACAGTCCCACCCCAGGCCGTGTTTTGTGCTGACCGCAGGCTTCTGAAATGCCTGACAGAGGTACAAACTAGGCTACTTCATGTTAAACAGGCAAATTAGTTTTTCTTTCTGAACTTAAGAAACAAAGAAATAGACACTGATTATTTTTGAGTGTACAGAAAGTATATCTACATTGATGTATGTACTGTAAATTTCTAATTTATCACTGTACAAAACTTTGCTATTTAATTTTTGTATCAAAATAAATTTTTAACCCTTGTGAATTAGTACTAGATTCTTACTGAGCATTGGGTTTTTTTGCCAGGGGGTGGGGAGAAGGATCCCTCCTGTTTTCCCCTCGCTGCCCGCTTCCCCCCACCGTAAACTGTCTCATAGGTATAACCATAGTTCTGTCTTTAAATGCATACGACTGAAGAGTTCAACTTAATAAATAGGTAGCTGTGGTGGGTTAAGACACTAGTCATGGCACCAAACTTAGACGCTAGAATCTTTGGGGTGTGCAAATAACTGAGTACTATAATCAATGGAAACAGTTAAAATTTACGTCTGCTTCAGCATTTTGGGCTGGCTTATTCCTGAAAGCCTCAAGACTCAATGAGAGGGACTCTCCAAAGGTGATGCTTGGGATCCTGAATGGATAGGCAGAATTAGCTTCTTCAGCTGCAGATATGCACAGGGGCAAAAAGAGATTGTGTAGTTGGTTTTGGGAACCCAAAGATCAAAAGTCTTCAAGCAGGCCCTTTTACTTCAAGTATGGCAAGACAGCCTAAGACATGAAACATGTTGAGAGCCTGAAACAAAGGTAGATAACTCAACCCTGCCCTACCTTCCAGGAAAATCATTTTTCTGTTAACAATGGGTCACTTAATACTTTGAGTGGCTTCTGTGACAGCCAGGTTCCCTTTGTAGCATCCCTGAAATCCAGGGATTGCTACTATGGCTATTTTTCAATGTTACTGAGGACATACCCTTTTCAAGTTTCACTGGGGCTGCAGCATAAAGGAAGAGCATTCATGAGCACTTTGGCTTTTGGGGTTTTTTAAAGTTTTTTTATGTTACTATTCCTGTGTTTGTGTTTTCACTAGCTGGTTTAAGATTAGAGTGATTGTTTATGATTTAATTGTTATCTTAAGATTCTCAAATCATTTATACCAGTAGGAGTTTAGCATGGAGGATTATTTAGATGAGCATAATCTTAAATCTTACTTTAATATTTAAATAAACTACAGCTTGTGTCACCCAGCATCTATTATAAAGGAGACAACAGGTTTTATGTGATAATCTGCAGGGATTATTGAGTCAAGTTTTCAAGAACAGTACCCAAATCTAGGTGCCCAAAATATGTGAGGAGATCATTTAGGAGAGTGCTGCATGCAGGTCACTCAGTGTCAAACTGTTCTGTTTAGATGCCTTAGAATATTACTGGTAGCCCCCAAGTTAATACCTGAACTAACATGACCCCCAAAGTGGAAGGCAGCTTTCAATTTAGAGTTGACCCACTACAACAAATCAGGCCAGGTCTTCCAAAAGATTGGGCATGAAGTGGCATGAGAGCCGTTGTTGTGAAACAGAACCCACAAAGAACTTGCCTCTGATTCTTAACAAGTGTGTGTATGTGCTTGTGTGTGTGTTTTCAGACCTATTTTGGGGATCATGATAAATGTTGGGGACTTGATATCACAAGAGAATATAGTCTGTGACCAAAGATGTCCTGAAAATGGGAAATGGAGCGTATTTCGGGCCACTACATTAGGGTGTTTTGAGCCTGACACGGAGGGAGACAGAAATAGGTGAGAGAATCTCTCTTTCCCCATGAGTATATATACCATGGCCTCTGATAAAACATGCAAGCTCAGTAACTTAGTTTTATGAGGCAGATACTTTGACATGTAAGAACAAGACAAAAAGCTACCTGTTCATTTCATAGCTCACTACACCCCTTTCAGCTTGCAATGACTTTTAGTGGCAAGCCAGGGTAGCTCTGAAGAAGTGACCTACAGCAATCTCTGCTACTTATTGTTCTGTCTGGTAAAAACATAGCTGTTGGTTTATGCAGGAGATGAAAATAATGCACATGAGAGCTCGCATCATTTGCTTCCTCCCAGAGAGTTCAGTGAGATCGCCAAAGCTTGGTGGCATTTGAGCACAGTATGGAACAGCTTTGTAAAGCTATAGTCAAGCTCCATTATAGTCAATACTGCTGAGAGCTTCTACAGGCACAGAAAGCCCTGATTTATAGCTGTGTTAATGCCATATTGCTGCTTCACCAAAACCAGCCTGGGAGACTCATCATCACTGTACAGAGGACTCCTCTGGGGTAGAGCTGCTACAGGAGATACTAGACTGCTGCTGCTTCCTGCAGTTGGATGGGGTCCTTGTTTAGGAGGCCTTATACCCTGGCAAATTCCAGCTGCTGTAATAGCCTTTGGTTAATAGCCAACTGTTTTGATTTATGCTCTGGGAACAGCCCAGCACACAGACAACTTCACTTGGGTAGTGCAAAAGTAGCTAAAGGAGAGAAGCAGCAAATGAAATCTGATCTGCTAAAGATAACTCTGCCAGATCACTGCTCTTCTGTCTTCCTAGGGCTTTCTTTTAGCGTGACCATCACCTTGGAGTCTGGGGGCCCTAGTCTTAAAGGCTTATATGCAGCACCAGCTGAAAGGTACAACAACAGAGCAAACCATTTACATCAGGCTATACTCATGTGCCAATAAAAGGTTAATCTTTGTGGCTTCAGTTAGGATTTCTATTCCTGGATTATTTTCCTGCCAGCAATCTGACAGCAAAAAAGCTGATTTATGAAGTTAAATTTCTGAGGAGGTGTCTATCGTCATTCTTTTACTTTCTAAATCAATCATTTAGAACGTTTTAAGACAAATGAAAGCACCCACTGTTTGCAGACATGCTGGCAAGAAACAGACTTTCCTTTTGTATTTACACCAGTATTGAGCTAGTTTCCTGACTGCGTCTCCCATTTCCTGAATTTACTCTGAGGAAGGAAAAACATCCTTCCTGAAAAACAAATGCAAATAATTTGATAATCTGCTCTCTCAAATAACTCCAAAGATTGCAAAATTAAATCTTTTTGGATGCTTATTATACAGACCTGGAGACAGGTAACTGAAAATGTTATGAAGTGTTTTCTGAAATTTTTACTTATAATGCTTGCACAGAAAGGCCCACACAATAGAAAAACTAGCACTTCTCAACTGCCTTTTTATACTCAACATCACTGTTTTAAAACAAGGACTGGTTGACATCTAGTGGTAGCTCTAGGCAATATCTTTCTTTCTACCCTCTCACTCCACATCCATACCTCAGTCCACATCAGTTACATACATTTTTTCACCAATTTCAAGAACATTGCAGCATTTTCATTTGGAACTGTTAAATAAGTGAAGATTTACTTACTGATATTAGAGGGATAGAGAAATATTTGGGAAATTAAACCCCTTTACTAGAAGCATACTTGGGTACTTCTGCACCTTATTTTTTTTTAAAATGGTTCCTAGTCAACAGCCAAATGGCCCGGGCCCAGAGTTGGGCTACTCTTCCCCTCCTGCTTTTCCCTTTTCACTGACTTTGGGAGGAAAAAAAGGAGGGCAGGGGATTAATCCAGGAAAAAAAGATTGTTTCTCAAACTCATTCTGTTTTGCTCTGCTCCCGACCCAGTCCACAGCCTGTTAAAAAGGGGTCTTCAGTGGTAATGTTAACCTCAGGGCCAAGATACTCTGGTAAAGCTAAAGTCCCTGCTTTCTCTGTAGGAGATAAGAGAAGTCATCTCTGACCAGCTTCATTTACATTAATTAAAATGTTACAAAATTCCTGCTGTCAAGATATTATTGTTACTTTGGTTGGAATTTTTAAATTGTATTATTATTATTAGACATATGCATTGTCACGCATTACATAATGTATGATAGACTACATAATGTGTGCTCATAATGTATGCTTATGTTAATCATATAATATGATATACCATGTATTGCTATGCATTGTATAATTGTATAAATATATGACCTATTATACGTATGAAAGGGTAGAGACATTGCATAGGACATTCCCTAGGATGAATGGATCCCTCCTGAATTATAGGTGGTGAACTCTGATTCATTAACAAAACTGAACCTCAGCAAGGTGTGGTGGGGAGAAGGTCTCTGTCTTGAGGTCTAGGAGCAACAAATTACAAGGGCCTGGTATTTTCTGAGGTTCTTGTTTTGCTGTGGATTCCCCACCTGAGGTTACCATATTCCTGAGCCTCCAGCAGAGCTGTAACCAGGCACTTGAGTATCCTGGGAGGTACCCACACCCAGGGCAGCAGCAGTGACAGCGCTGTTGGTGGCAGCCAGACACAGCTGCTGTTACTTTTGTACCATCCCCTTCCCTTCTTGGGTCAGTGTCCAGGATTGGTGCCCACCTACCCCCTTTTTACATTACCAGCCCCTAATTTGGGTTGCTCAGTATCTTCTATACTGAGTGTGGTAGGTTTTTGCGCTTCTTCCTGTTTGTTTTCCACATATTCCCAAATAAAGGTAGCTGGAGGTCTAGACTCCCAAAGGAATAGAGTGGTAACAAGCGTGGAAGAACCTCCTGCAAAAACAACCAGAGAGGTTTTATACTATTTTTCTAGAGCCATCATTGTATTTGTTGCTCAGAAAGAAGAGCCCTTCAACCAGCTGAACCCACATCTTGGTACTGCTACTGCCACATGGCAAAAGGGTTGAAGTAACATTGAGTCGGCAATGTGGGGAGGCGGCTAGGAAGGCCAACTGCACCTTGTCGTGCATCCACAGATGCATCTCGAGCAGGTCCAAGGAGGTGATCCTCCCCCTCTATGCGGCACTGGTCAGGCCGCAGCTGGAGTACTGTGTCCAGTTCTGGGC
>NW_017729032.1:13505676-13528548 GCF_001723915.1 Gavialis gangeticus | reverse complement strand
GATGATCTGCTCAGGTCCCTTCCAACCCTAGAAACTATGAAACATAAAAGTGTGGCATCCTATTAGTGTATTTACTTGATTCTAAGATGAGCTTTTTGTCCCCATTTAACATTGTGGGGGGCGGGGCAAAGTCCTTTGTCTTAGAATTGAATATGGGGGCAGGTGGCTGCTGTGGCTCAGCCTCCAGCCACTACCAGGTGTTGGGGCCATTGCCGCAGCTGATGCCTTCCCCCTACCCCTGCCAACTTTGGACCCCACCATCTCTCTCCTGAAGCCTCTTCCCTCCATCTCCCCTCTTTCCATGCAACCTCTGTTCCCTTGCCTGCCCCTTTCCCTATCCCCCTTCCCCTTGCTCTGCACCAGCAGGCTCCATGCATGCTGCAGCCTGGGGTACTGAGCACAGTCCCAGCTCGGCCCCCCCAGCAGTGGCACACAGCCCACATGGCTGCTACAGGGGTAGGACTGGGGCCATGCTCAGTGCCCCAGGCTAGAACAGGTACGAAGCCTGCTGGTGTGGAACGAGGAAAGGGGTGGGAAGTGGGGAAGATGAGGCTGGGGGGGAAGGGGGGCAGAGGCTGGCAGGAGGGGGAGCATAGGGGAAAGGGGAGTGGGTAGGGGGCAGAGGTAGCAGGGGGACAGGCGTGAGCAGGGGGAAAGCTGCTTAACCTCCCCACATCACCTGTTCTCCTACTGCCTGCCCCCCTGCAGCAACTGGGCGGGGTGGGGGGCTGAATGTATCTCACATCAATAGACGAGTATGGGTTTTACTATGAGACCAGTAAGTGAAAAGCAAAACAAATTTAGAAGGAAACAATAATTAGATTCTATACATGGACAATTATAACACATTTATTATTTTTCCATATATAGAATCTAATTTTGGGGGGGTCATCGTAAATTCAGGTTTATCTTCAATATGAGTAAATACAGTATTGTATGTGGCTGTACACCTCGAGGCCTCAGCTTAAATTAGGAACCATGTCCGGTTAGTCTTTCCCTATCAGTTGTTGCTGATTGCCTGAAGATTAACAAGTATAAGAGTTTAAGAAAGCTTCTCCCAGCATATAAAGACTCATCGGAGCCCAGGAGCTTGGCACAAATACTCGGTCCAGCTTCCAAAGACTGATTTTAGCCTCACAGAGGCTGGCATAAGTCTTCCGAGACAGATCTTCCTTTAGCTTAGACAAAGCTTATTCTGGCTCTGAAAGTCTTTACTGCACAGACCTCGTGTCCTACTTACAGGTGGATTAGCACAGAAAGCAGAGTCTCTGAACCAATGGCCAGGGCAGGAACTCGGGTAACAACCATCATTTCAAAGTTTCATAGTTGGTAGGGTTGGAAGGGACCTAAGCAGATCATCTAGTCCAACCCCCTGCCATGGGCAGGAAAGGATGCTGGGGTCAAATGACCAGCCTCCTTTTGAAGACCCCCATGCCCATGCCTTGGATTAGAAGAGTGTCCTTTCATGCTACTGACCGAAACCACGCCACACTTTCCCTGAGGCAGGAATCATACTCCTCTGTCCCTCAATGCCTTCTGCAGAGTTGCTTCCTGAAACCAGAGGCCGTCCCACAGTCCTTCAGGGATTGCTGGCGGTGGCAGTCACAAAAGCAGTCTCAACATACCCTTAAAATCTCAGCTACTCTGGTTAGTGACAACAATCAGACCATTGTACTGGTTGCTCCTGTCACCCGTGTAGGACCAGCTGAGCTCCTGGACAATGCACAGGCATGACTGAGTCCATTGCCTGCTTCACAGTCTCTGAAAGCAGCGGCACATCAGGTTGCCTGTGCACCTGCTCTGACACATTCCAGTTACAGCGCTGCAGCATCGCCGCAGTGTCACATGTATTACGCTCCTGCACATTTGAAAATGGCTGTGATGTGGTTTAACTAAACCTGCTCAAACAAGGTGCAACAAACCATTCCACAGCCATTTTTAAATGTGAAGGGGCTTAATACACATGGCGCTGTGGCATTTTAATTAGAGAAGGTGGCAGGAAACCGCTCTAATTAAAATGCTCCTCCCCCTCCCCCTGCCCAATCCCTACCTTTGAGCATGTGTATAGGTAGTCTTAGAGTCTAGAAAACACAGCTTGACTCCCAAATCCAAGCCCTGGACTGGTAGCTAGAAAAAAGTCAACTTTTTTTCGGAAACTGAATAAATCTGGCACTAACTCACAGCCCAGCTCCAGAGCAGTATTTGGATTCAGGGGAAGTGCGGGCTGAGCCCCAGTTCATAGGTGCTCAGTCAACTCTTCGTAGCAGTGATGTAGCAACCCCATATATTTGCTGGTGCTGCAGCATTATGAAGAGGATGCAACTCCTTCTCTGTAGTGATGTAGTTCTTTTTCTCTGTAGTGTGACTGCAACTAGGTGGATCTCTGTTCTTCTAATTGTGACCACCGGGCTGGGGTCCTCCCCGTAGGTCGCTCGTCTGTGGGAGGAGGACCGCCCCCGATGTCCCTGAGTTACCACTGAGTGGGAGTGGTTGTTCTGACGTCCATTCCCCGCCCTAGTTCTCTCCCGCCACGACTTGTTGTTAAGTTCAGTTAGGACGGTTCCTGGGTACTCCGCGGCCCGTGATCCCTCGGCAGTCACGATGCGGGGCTCCACCACCCCCTGCACCCCAGCCTTACGCCTCTTTTCGTGCTCCTGCGACTGAGGGACTGCCCTCCTACTGCCCCTCCGGCCCAATCGGCCCTTGTCGTCAGGTCCCTTGTATGCCGGTTGACCCAAGGTGGGGTCCCGGAGAGAATCGAGTTTCGCTATGGGGTCCCTGGCCCTATCGCCCCGGCTGTACCCCTCAGCCGGGGTATCCCTTTACTGGGAAACAAAAACCTGAACGGAACTGAAAGCTTGGCCCTTTGGCCCCTTTGGCTGGGCCTCCGGCCCGGACCCTCCACAGCCCCTGCTGGGAGAGACCCTGCCGCACACTTAGTCCATGCGCGTGGTCAGGATGGCAACAGCCTCCACCCCTCTGTGCCTCCTTAGGGCCCTTCGGGGTCCTGACCCTCTCAGGCAGTGTCGCATCCCTGCACCAGCATCCCAGCCCTGAACCTGCAAGCCTCGTAAGTTTCAGGTTTGCAGTCCCAGAAGTCCTCTCCGCTGGGTTCCTCGTCCTCGGAGCCCGTCTGCTGCTCCTCCATCGTTGTCCTGCGGTTGGTCGTCGCAGGTATCTTCCTCGCCATCGGGGCCGGTAGCAGCTCACCGCCGGAGCTCCCTGCCTCGTCCTCTGGGAAGTCTGCTGTTCGCTTGGCTCCGGAGTCCTTGGCTCCAAGTGTGGAGCGGTTGACGGCTCGTCCTGGTCAGGGTTGCCTCGCCCCTCCTAGGGTGGGGCCCGTGGCCCGTTCCCTTTCGGGGCCTCCAGCCTCCGTGGGTGAGGAGTCCCCAGCTCCTTCCCCCTCCTGTTCCTTCCCCGCGGCCATTTTTATCCCCGGCGGCCGTCTGCCGGTGCCGACGCTGACTTCCGGTCGCGTCGGCGTAAACACGTGGCAGACGCCCCGCGTGGGCTTCTCTGCCGCCACAGGTAAGTCCTGTCCCGGTTCCCCGGGACACTAATATTTAACACTTAAATGATGCTCATTTGGGGACATTATTATTGTTCTTTGCTCTAGTACGGCTAGGAGAAGGTGTAAAAGGAATATATAAAAATGTAAGTATTAACACTTATTTGAATATACTTGGTAAGTTCGCTTCAGTGGCTGTGTCCCTTTAAATTGACTTTGCAAATCTGTACAACTGGTACTTGTTTGCAAGAATGATCACAGGAAGACAGTATTATGAATTCTCCACAAATCACTAGCAGTGGTACAAGTGCTTGCATGGATTCGTTTGTGCAAACATTCATATCAGAAGTGGCTTATTAAAGCCTTCCTCCTTTGCCCCAGACTACCATCCATCAAAGGATGAAACAATACCATATGACTGGAGCAAGGTATGAAGGTGGCCAACACTAATCACAGCAGACACTTGGGGAGCCATCAATCAGAATTAATTGGATAAGGATAATAGTTTCTGCAGGTAATGCCTTTTTTCTATTCAGAAATCAAAACTGTCCAATGAATTTACTGACATAATCTGAATAACGCTAATCAGAGTGATAGGATGCGAGTTAATTATTTGCCTAAGATTATGTACATTCTGATTGGGATGATAGGAGTGAATACATACAAGGAAATGCACCTGTTCTGTTTCAGGCAAAAAGAAAGGCAGTTTCTTCCATTATACAACTTAATTTGAAACATACATTGAATTTTAGCCCTGAGGACTGGGGAATGCAATTTTTTAAAAAAGAGGGACAAAACCATCACATAAGGGAAACAATGAAGGGAATCGTGGTTTGAATGAGTACACGATTCCTCAGTTCTTGGTAATTCTCTAAACATCTTTGCCATTCTTTTAGCAGGATTTTTGAGGTTGGTGTCTGGATATAGCAAGACACAGTTTGGCTAAATCTGACAGTGACTCAGAGTCCTTTGCTATCTTCTACCTATTCTCCCAGTTCATCCCTTGACAGCTTTATTATGGTCAGTCTTATAGCTGCTGGTTTTGGAAGGAGGAAGGAAATGGTTGCTGGTGGAACTAGCATCGCTCTAATGTATGATATTTGTAGGAGCAATGACTATGTGCTAGCAAATAAACAGAAAGAAAAATACTCATGTCATGATTTACTATTGCTGCGAGGCCTAATTACAGCAGACCCAGCAGCCTTCTGAAATAATGTCTTTTGAGCATTGGCACACTATCTGTACTTGGATCCCAGATGCTGTGAAGTCTGCAAAGGAATGAATTGGGAACTTCACATGGCTTTTGTGATGATCACTCTGAAGGATAGAAGACAGCAGAAGAGGAGCATAGCCACCAAGGTCTGGGGTTGAGGGCTGAGGGATTGGAAGGATTATTATGAGTAGCAGAAGGGGCAGAGCAAAGCAGGAAGCCCCACCTGCATATAGAGGATCCACACTGAATTTGTGCTTGGAGGGGGAGGGTAGCAGTGGCAAATACCCAAATTATGTTTCTTTTCCTGAGCAAGACAATGAACTGAAAGGATGTGATTAAGAAAGGTGATGGCAGCTAGGCTGTAGGAAACCTAATATTAATTTGTGGATATAGCACTTCCACCTCCCTTTGGTTCCTGCTCCACCCAAAATTTAAAACCAAATACCTGCCAAGGGCAGCAGCATTTCTGGTCAGGCAGTGCTAATTGACTTCATGGCTCCTTATAATCTACCCTTTCTAAACTCTTTATTCCACAGGTGTGAATGACTGTCTTCATTTTAATGGTGTTGATGTTTCACCAATGAAGGTAGCCCTTGTTTTGCTATTCTGCTGCTGGTTAGCTGCTCCTGGTAGTGAAGCTTCTATTCTACAGCCCTGCAGATTGTTTTTAACTTATTATAATGAAGTTATATTGTGTTTGCTTCAGGGGCGGCCGGCAGGGAGCATATGCTGCTGATTGGCTGAGAGGCAAAAACTGCAGCAAAAAGTAAAAAAGAGCAGAAATGGTGCTGCTTGCTGTGGGACACTGCTGTGCTTTCAATAGGTCATGGGAAAATGTGAATTTGGGGAGGGGGGGGTTAATGGAGATTTTTTTGCTTTTTTTTCCCAGGGAAAATTAGGATCCCTGGTCCTGACTAACCCCTGCCAATATCCTTTGTAACTGGGAAATGGAGTTCCATGAAGTGCATGGCCCAAAGCTATTATCACAGCCCACCTGTGTGGAGTCCATATCAAACAAGAAGCTAAACATCTTCTCTAGGTCCTTGGCCATTTTTGACATGAGCAAGTCACTGGGCAGGATCAAAAAGTAGTTTTTGTGGCTTTGTTTGGTTTTGCTGAGAGGTTATTCAGATGGAGATTTTCTCGTGATCACCCACTCCAGGCATTTCTTTAGTCAGCTGCGCTTCAGGCCTCTTGGTCTTTCTTCCATTGCTGGAGGTTAATTGAAATCTTTTGAGATGACAGAAAAGGTTGTCAGCCCTGAGCTGTTCTACCAAGAGAGTTTCAAAAGCTTGGGAAACAGAAGTCGATCTTCTTATGTCTCGTGTTTCAATTGTTTTGCTGAAGTGATATAAAGAAGGCTGAGGTCCTATTATTCTGGATACAACAGAGCTTTTCCATTCTTCTCTGCTTGTAAATTTAACCAGATCAGCATTCAATCCTTCTCACCGTGTCTTGTAATCAATTATGGCTAGGCCATCAAGATCACAGCAATTAAACAGCATCCTACTGCAAATCTATGGCATAGAGGAGATTAAATCTGTGCTCCCTTCACTCCTAGGTCCCCATCATAGACTGAAAGAAATTTTCATCAGTGCTGAAAGTATGAAGTATTCGTGCTCTGTTCTACTTCTTTCCGTCCTTCAGTTATAAAGCTTTTCTCTCAGGGAGGGGAATGGGTGGTCTCTCCACCTCTTTTGGCTTTGGTCAGACTACAGCTGTAGAAACATAATTTTTCTGGAAGTGTAATGATCTTTTTTGCCATACTTTCATGTACTGGGCCTCTGTAGCTGACTTCAGACGGCTTTGTGGACTCTCTCTCTGTGAAGTCTTGCTCTGTACTTCCAGGCCCTTGTCTGTACCCCTTAATTTTCAAGAAGATGCAAGGATTTGTTTGATTTCATTCCTTGTGCATGTGTAAAATGGTACTTGGCTAAGCCAGCTGGTTCCTCCCCACCATTTGAAAGTGGTACAAGGACATCCTGTGCCAGGGCTCTCTGCTAAGAGACCTTCCTTCTACCTCGGTTTTCCCAGACTTTTCTGTTTAAAAGGCATAGTTTGGTGGGGAGTGTATTCAGTCTCAAATAAACTGTGTTCTAGGTGCTGTTCTGCCAGGTGCAAGTAGCAAGAAGAAATTCCTGCTATTGTCACTATGTACTGTGTCAATTGTCACCAAACTTATATTTCTGAGCAAAAGTTTTATGTTCAGTACCTGAGAAGAAAGCATCAGACACATGACTCTGCTATTCACACTATTGAACAAAAGAGATGGTAGTCCTTCCCCAGTGATGGGTTCATCCCCAAAGCAGATAACCTGTTTTACTTATGCAAAGAGTTAGGAACACTGTCAAAGGAAGTAGCAGAGCTAACAGGAGGGAGCAGCGCAACTGGGACACCAACTCTGGGCACTGAGTTGCTGTGGAGATGCAAAAATAGCGGCCACTGCTATTTTCAGATTTTCAACCCAGTCTCTCTCCTTGGGATTGGCATATTGTGCCTGCAATAAAGGAGGACACTTTGAAAAGCCAGCCCTTTTGTTTGCCTTTTCTTCACACCTCTTCCCTTATGGAGCTTAGCTTTGTACACCATTTTCCTATTTATCTTCATGAACTTTTGAAATTAAATTTGCAATTTAGAGGTACTGAAAATAACTACATTTTGATGTAGAGTCTCCTTTTTAAAGTATTGTTGAAGAAGGGTTATCATATTTCCAGTTTTAATAAAGAGAATACCTGTCAGTGGGGGGATATATGATTTGGGGGGTGCAGGCAGTGTGCCCTGCCCCTCACCTTCAAGGCACAGTACACCCTCCCCCCCCCACCCTGTTGGTGCCTCTCACTCTCAATCTGCTTGGGGAGCAGCCTGTCCCCCCGAGCCCTGCTGCCCATGCAGTTCCATGCTGCCCCTTAAGAACCACCACCCCCTTCCCCACCAGAGAGGCAGGCACCTCCCCCACCACCTCGCCCTGTGCCAGCCCCAGCATTGGCAGCCACTCATATCCACACACACACTCCTCACAGCCCCACAAGCCCTGGCCCTCCAACCCCTGCCCCCCACAGACTTACCTGTGTGCAGCTGCCAGGGCCATGTGCAGACACACATGATGGCCCTGCCTCCAATCACCCTGCCCTTATGCCCCCAACCCCAAGCAGCTCCTTGCTAGGGCAAGCCAGGAAGTGCTGAAAAAGCAGAAGTAAAGCAAAATCCCAGACATTTGCTGATATTTTAAAAAACTGCCTGGACGGATATGGGAGGATCCAAAAAGGTGGCATGTCCAGGAAAACCTGAATTTATGGTAACCCTAGCTGAAGCCTTTAAAGTCATTATAAAAGTTTTCAGAAGTGGTGAAAACTTTATTCCCTATGAGGCAGATAAGGGACAGAAAAGGACATGTGTGCAGTGCCTTTTTCTTGACATTTCTTTTCTTTAACTCAGTATTAGACTCAGTGCTTTTTGAACAGCCAGAATTCTCCAGCAGCATAAGCCTGAGACAAAGAGTGTAGGCATGAAAAGTTTCTATTTCAGTTCTGTCACTAATTCTGTGTGACACTGGGGAAATCACTTGGGTTCCAATTTATCAAAGCATTTAAATAAGTGTCTAACATTCTTTAGTCTCAGTGGACACATCTACATGTGCGCTTTAAGTGCAGTAGCTTATTTTCCTGTACATTACAGCATCATATCAAAAACTGTGCTAATATACTAATGTGTGGTAAAGTTAGGCTACTGCGCATTAAGCATCACTAAAAAAAACATGTACTTTTGCTACTGTGCATTAGGGCACCTAATTAGATAATTAGAAACCTAATTAGGGCACCTTAATTAGTACCTCACAGCAGAGGTACTAAATTTAATGCACAGTAGCAAAAGCACATTAATGAATGTGTAGACACACTCAGTGATTTCAACAGTAGTTAATCACAAACTTAAATGTTTGGAACTTTAACCTTGCAGTTTTCCTGTCTGGAAAATAAACAAGATTTATTAACTTACTTTTTCCATTACAGGAGCATAAGTCTAGAGTAATGTTATCAGCTCTATTTATTCAGATTAGCTAGGACAGCTCTGATGAGAAATCTGTTATAGCAACAGTGCTGTTACATATTTTAGGAATATTCTATACCTTCCTAATTCAGTCTTTTTAAATGAGTTTTCCTTATTCAACATTGTGACAGATCCATCAGAAATATTTCTTCTTGGATTCTGAGGGTCAAATACCATATCTGTCCAGATGCTTGAAATTTCACAGAAGTGTATTTTTGCTACTGCATTCACTTTTTTTTCATTTGTGACCACTTTCATAAATCCTACTTTTGATTCAGAGAAGACTTATTTTTCCTCTTTTTGTGCTCTTTTATTTTTACTGCTGTATATGGTGCCCTACTTTGTGACTTTATACATTTTGTGTGCATTTCAAGAAAAGCTTTTAGCCAAATTTTTTTTTTAGCAGAGGTTGGCAATTTGGTTGCCTTGATATTCAGAATGTGCTGATCACTCGTTCTGAAAATCAGACTTCTATAAAACTTCTCAGATGTGGCCCCCAAAAATCATTAGTTGCTCTTGAAATTGTCGGACTGTATTTTCAATTTTTTTCTTTGCCCTTTGGGACCTGTCTCAGTTATTGAGCATTCACATTCCTGCCAAAACAGGACTTCTGAATTGTATACTCTTTAAAACTTCCCCCATCCCTTTCTACCTTGCTCAGACCTTGTAAATGTTTCATCACTTTGACTTAGATTCTACTACAGTACATATTCACCAAAGTCTGTGACCTATTAACTATAGCCAGTCATCTCCCCAGAGTCTAATTTCTCTCTCCTCTCCCTCATCATATTGCCTTGGTCTATTAAAGGATTACTGAGCTCTGCAGAACACTGATTGTATCCTCTCAGATACACTCACAAATACATTCCCATTGTTGCTCCTTTTAATATTCCCATGTTTTCTAATGTTTTATTCAGATCTTTCTTGCCCTCAGGAATATTTTCATTTTCTAATCATCCTGAACACTGCAGATTATTGGCTATAGCATGCAACTGTAGCACATTCAGGGACACATGCAGCTGTGCATGCGCACGCACATTCTCTCTCTCTCTCTCTCTCTCTCTCTCTCTCTCTCTCTCTCTCCCCCCCCAGAAAGTGTGCAGTCATGATAATTCCATGCATTGCTTAGGCACTCAGCTTCATATTGCATATGCAGTTCAATACCTTTAGCATTAGAAAGCCTGGACCCATTTTCTGAAGCACCCACAATAAAACACACTTGAGTTTTTAAAGAGTTTCTCTCTAGGCGCATCTACATATGCTGTTAATGTGAAGTAATGTTACTGCTCATTAAAGCCAGGTGCAGTAAACTGCACCCAGGAAGGCATCAACATATATGCCCATTTGGAAGCAAATTTGCTCCCAACAGGAGCAGTTGAGATCAGGGATGCTCCTGCCCCGCTCTGCCCCACTGCAGTAGCCAGGGCATAATGCTGGTCCCGATCCCCACATGGGTGGGGGAGAGCTGTCTCAGCAGCTAGGACTGTTGTGTCCCATCCACAAGGCGACTGGGTCCTGAACCAATCCCCACATAGCTGGGACAGGCATACCCACCTGGCAGGGATGCCCTGGCAGCCATGTGGGGATTGGGAGGGTCTTGGCTCCCAGCTCATATGAAAGGCTGATCAGAACCTAGAAACTGGGCTTTCACTGCCTATTGTGGCCTTTAGGGATTGACTGAAATGGTGTGCTCTGAAAATGCCTATTGCAAGCACCCTCCTTCCACCCTGCTGAGGTGCAGAAGTGCAGAGTCAGGTCTCTCTGGCCCAGAAAAACCTTGATTTTTTTTTTCTGTACACCAGCACAGCTTCAACGGGAGGGGTGGAGAGTGCCTCATCAGCTGTTCCTGCAGCCTGGAGTTTAGGTGAGCTCTGGGGAAATAGAATTCCCTCATGCAGAAAAACAGAACATAACTTGGGTTTCCCACATTTTGGGTGAATGCTCCAACCACTGAGCTCCTGGATAAAAGGAGTTGGGAGTAGCAGCGTGACATCTTCCTCCTATCTTTAAAATAAAAAGTAACATCCCCACACCACCCGTTTTCTGAAATAAAAGGCATATGTGCTTACCTTCAGGAAACTTCTTCAAACTGGGTACTGGAGTTCATTGTTATGCTCAGCATGGTGGCACCTATGTCTCATTTGGGATCTAGTCTTTGGTCCTAGTACCAATTGCATTCATGAATTCTTGGTGGAGGTTGCCAGCGAGGAAGCCAGTAAGTGCCATTTCTGATGGTGCTATAGGATGTTAAATGCCTGCCTTTTAGGAACTGAACTGAAACTAACAACTCATTTCATATGAAACAGTGAACAGCCTTCCAATGGCCCAATTCCTCTCACTTTTGACAGAATGACTGCAACATTAGGGTGTCTTGAAAATAAACAGACTGCCAGAAATGTACATTTTGCTAAACAAAGTGAGTCTGCTTGTAAAAGCACCCAGATTTACTGAAAGAAGCCACTTGGGATTAGAATAAGTAGCAAGAGTGAAAGACTACCAAAGCTATCCTGGCACCACAAAATTGCATAGAACATATAGCATTGAGTGTTTGACTGGTAGTAAAGTTTGGTAAATGGACTGGTCAAATATCAGTAAAAAAATTGTAAAAAATTGCCAATGCAGTCAAACAGGAAAAGCACAAATTTTCCATTAAGAAACATGTCAATAAAAATTTTAAAAAATCATTTTTCTGCCAAAAAACTGCAAAAATTATATTCAGTCTGCATAAAATTGCTATAATCTTAGACCAGTCAAAAAAATTGTAGTCAATTGACGATATTTGACCAGTCAATTGAGTGACTTGCCCAGCCTAGTAAAATACCAGCCACCTTAAGCAGAGTAGATAAGAGAATTCTTGAATTGTAAAGTTGTCCCTATAACAAAATGTTCAGACTGAGACGGCTGGCCACACATCAATGTGAACATGAGTTTCATGATGCATTCCCATTGTTGAGGTGGGGCCAAGTATTCGAGGAAAGTATCTCTGTATGCGCAAAGACAATATTTCTGAATAAATTCCACAAACGTCACCTCCTGAACAGATCTCAAACCCAGAACGGGCAGCTCACATCTGGAGCTATGAGAGTGCTCCTTGATATTAATGTTGTTTGCAGGCGTTGAAACTGGACAGCCTTATCCGCAACAAAGGATGTATTTGTCGATGAAGAAGTGAGCAGGGATAAAAGGCACTTTTATCCAGCAAGAATCTAGGTCACGTGAACTCTTCTTTAAATTCGCTGGAGACTCTTTGAAAACATATACTCTATCCTATTTACCCTGAGCCTACATGTGAGCTTGTGCTCCCTTTCCTTGAGGGGAGTGAGCTGAAATGCAGCCAAACTGAATTCAAATGAGGTAGGGGCCCCGAGTTCTTTTACAAAACACCATGGGGCACTAGATGTCACTATTGCTCCACAGAAATAATACTGACTCAGCACAAAGGTAGAAGAAATAGCCAGCCTTTTCTTTGTGGGCTACCAAGTCAGATCAGACCTGCTAAAAACATGCATGGAGGTCAGAATTTGTGCGGCTTTATCCATCTCTACATAAAAACTGGCGGGTAGATCAGTCTCCTTCACAGAATTGTCCCTAGGCTCTGTGACCAACAGGTATAAGCTGGCAGCTGGGGGAAAAATCCTCTCCCTCCAGCCCCTCTTGGAGAGCACCAAAGAGTTAAGACAGAATAGACTTCTTCACAGCCGGTCCACCCCAAGGGAATGCCCCTCCTTTATGGAGAGCCCAGGAACAACGACTTGCAGATCCAGTCCTGGTAACAGTTCTGGTTCAACATCTTCATCGGCGACTTGGACGAGGGGGTAAAAAGCACGCTGTTCAAATTTGCTGACGACACTAAGATGTGGGGAGATGTGGGCATGCTAGACAGGAGCATAGGCTGCAATCAGCCCTAGAGGGGTCACAGGAGCGGGCGGATGAGAACAGGATGGGTTTCAACACTGAAAAGTGCAGGGTGCTTCACCTGGGGAGGAAGAACCAGCAGCAGACCTACAGGCTGGGGAACTCACTTCTCGTCAGTGCAGAGGCAGAAAAGGATCTTGGTGTCATCATTGATGCCAAGATGAATGTAACAGGGGGCCTGCTCAGAGCCTATCTCCACGCAGCCCGCCCACCTGTTCTTGGGCTGATCGCCCACTTTCTCACCCGCCGCACCTTGATCTTAATAATGGATTAATAAATATAATTTAAGCAGGAGGCTGCCCATTTTCTGCCCCGCTGCTAGGGGGCGCTATCTGTGGCTCCATTTCTCCCCTGCACCACAGCCCAAGCCTCGCAGATGACCTCATGATGCTCTCACGCGCCAGCCCCCCACGATGGGGCCCAGAATCCTACTGTAGGACCCCACCTGGGTTCCTCCCTTCAGGCGGACTCTGCCGCCGTCATACTGGGCCACATATCTCCCTGCCATCGGTTTCCCTTTGGGTGTGGTCCCCTCACTGGGGCCTTTGGCTCACACTAGTCCTGGCCCAGCCCCAAGCCAGTCAGGACCCCAGGGCCCCTGGCTTTTGGGCATCCCTCTTGGTGGGCCTCCTTGCCTTTCTGACCCTCCTGGTACTGGCTCCCACCTGGGCCAGTCAGGGGAAGCTCAGGCAAGCCTCAATATATGACCGTTACTCTTTCCCTGGGGTCCCCCTCTCTGGGGCCTCCTTCACAGATGTGGGGAGCTGCGGTACCTCACACCATGACTGGTGCCTCAGGGTCTCACAAGGGACATCCACTTCCCTCCTGGCAGCAGGTCGTGGTCCTACTACCAGTGTTATCCTTGACCCACACTCTGCCTCCCAATGGTGGAGGACTTATCGGGGTCAGGACTCAGCTCTCGCTGTCTGGCTGAGCCCCCGTTCTTCCTTCACTGGGCTCCACATCTCTGCCCCTCACACTGGGGCTTCTACTGGGGTTTCTCATTGCTACCCCCTCAGTTCCCCCACTGCCCCCCTCACCACTGGGGGTTTCCCCCACTCATAACACCCCCTTTACTCAGGGTCTTGGGGCTTTCCTCCTCAGGTGGGCTCAGGTGGCCATAGCCGTGCCTACCCCCAACTTTCCTCTTAGGGGATCTCGAACCCCCGCAGGACTCAGGCGGCCTCAGCCACACCTGGCCTCTTTACTCTCCTCCTCAGGGCTTGCACCCCCACAACTACCTCCAGCGTACACAACCCACCCTAAGATGAGGGCTAGGGGTTAAGGTGCCCCAACCCTCCTTTCACCAGGGTGATCACTGGCCTGGCATTTCCTGGGGGCTCCCACACCACTGGGAGACCCACCAGGCCACCCACTCCCAGCAGGGTGTAGTTTTAGGTCATACCCAGGACCAAGAGCCTCCTACCATCCCCTACAGCTCCTCCCTTATCTCCAGATGAAACTCAACAGCCCTCAGACCAGGGGGTGTTGTTGCCTGCCATCCAGCAGCCAAACTGCCTTGTTTATATGGGCAGCCCTGAAATGGTTGCCTTCATTAGGTACCTGGAGGCTGCCAGCTCCAGGGCCTTAAAGTGGCAGGCACACACAGTGCCCTGTCACAATGAACATGGGCTGGCAGTGTGGGGATGCAGTCAGGAAGGCCAACCACACCTTGTCGTGCATCCACAGGTGCATCTCAAGCAGGTCCAAGAAGGTGATCCTCCCCCTCTATGCGGCACTAGTCAGGCCACAGTTGGACTACTACATCCAGTTCTGGGCGCTGCACTTCAAGAGGGATGTGGACAACATGGAGAGGGTCCAGAGGAGGCCACTCGCATGATGAGGGGGTAGCAGGGCAGGCTCTATGAGAAGAGGCTACAGGACCTGAACCTGTTCAGCCTCCACAAGAGAAGGCTGAGGGGGGATCTAGTGGCCTGTTACAAACTAGTCTGAGGGGACCAGCAGGCATTGGGGGAGTCCCTGTTCCCCCGAGCACTATCAGAAGTGACTAGGAATAACGGCCACAAGCTGGCGGAGGATAGATTCAGACTAGACATCAGGAGGTGCTACTTCACGGTCAGGGCGGCTAGGATCTGGAACCAACTTCCAAGAGAAGTGGTGCTGGCTCCTACCCTGGGGGTCTTTAAGAGGAGGCTAGATGTACACCTTGCTGGGGTCATTTGACCCCAGTACTCTTTCCTGCCATGGCAGGGGGTCAGACTCGATGATCTGCTCAAGTCCCTCCTGACCCTAGAAATTATGAAACTATAGAACATGGGTCTAGACCCACAGATCCATTTCTTTCTGTATGTACCTTGTAGTCACTTTGAGGCGGAAGATGCCCTCTTGGGTATCTTGGGCAAACAACTTCTTTGGTATGATGTCAAAAACTGGAAAAAATCAAAACACTTCATAGAAGATTTTTCCCCAAATACTCATTGTTTAAAAACTTTTTTTACTGAGGAAAAAAAAAAGAGGAAGCACAGTCCTATTTAACTCGATAGCCATTGTTTGAGAGACTAGCCCAGGTGGCTGTCTGCTTCAAATTTCTCCTTTGCTTGAGCACATTTGAGGACAGATCCCAGGAGACTTCCCTAACCCCGTACCATCATGTGCCCTGCATAAGATATTCCCATTCTCTCCTTTTGACACTGTTCCACAGTCTAGAAAAATACTTCGATATTCATGGGAGCAAGGATTGGGGCACAGCTGCGCCACCTTCCAGCCAAACTACCAGGGCTAGTTCTCTTCCTGGTCCCATAGATACTTAACTAGTTCATGCAAAAAAGAGCATCGTCAGCAAGAGAGACTGAGAAAGCCCCATCCCAAAACGCTGTATGGGTTGATGGTTTGGGTGCTCTTCTGGGAGGTGGCAGATAGAAGTTTAGTTTCTCTTGGGCAGAAGAGACAATTGAACTTGGGTCTGAGGTAGAAGGATGCTAGCACCTTTTCCCTCAGTTTTGTGAATTTAACCCTGCAACATTTTCTCCAGCCAAAAAATATTTAGGGCAGATTTCTGTGTCACCTAGTTGTTGACCAAAGTGAAGCTTGAGGCTATCTCTGACTTACTTGAATACTGCAGACGTGCGATTCTTTAGTCTCCCACTCAGAATAGGATCACCCTCCAGAGACACACAGACATCTCCCTATCCTGTAATGGGAGCAATAAACCTGCTCGGAGGAGTAACTGAATGGTCATCCACTAAGTGAAACTACCCTCCAAGTTTGGTGGCTACAGCTCAACATTTGCAAGCTACAGCCAAATTCACCCTCCAACGTGTCAAATTTGCAAGCTACAGCCAAATACAAACAGACCTCCACAAATTGGAGGACTGGACCAAAAGAAATCTCATCAGGTTTAATGAGGACAAGTGCAAATTCCTGAACTTAGGATGGAACAATCCTGTGCACCAGGACAGGCTGGGGCTGACTGGCTGGGCAGCAGCTCTGCAGAAAAGGACCTGGGGGTTACAGTGGACAGTGAGCTGAATATGAGCCAGCAGTGTGCCCTTGTTGTGAAGAAGTCTAACAGCATACTGGGCTGTATTAGTAGCAGCACTGTCAGCAGATCAGGGGAAGTGATTCTTCCCCTCTATTTGGCACTGGTGAGGCCACATCTGGAGTACTGTGTCCAGTTTTGCACCCCCTCTCTGCCCACTACAGAAAGGAGGTGGACAAATTGGAGGGAGTCCGGCAGAGGACAATGAAAATAGTGAGGGGGCTGGAGGACATGACTTTTGAGGAGAGGCTGAGGGAACTGGGCTTATTTAGTCTAGAGAAGAGAAGACTTTTGGGGAAGGGGGGGTGGGGTGGTGGCAATGATTTAATAGCAGCTTTCAACTACCTGAAGGGGGCTTCCAAAAAGGATGGAACTAGACTGCTTTCAATGGTGGCAGATGACAGAACAAGGAGCAATGGTCTCAAGTTGCAGCAAAGGAAATTTAGGTTAGATATTAGGAAAAACTTTCTCACCAGGTGGGTTGTAAAGCACTGGAACAGGTTACCTAGGGAGGTGGTGGAATCTCCATCCTTGGAGATTTATAAGACCCTAATAGACACAGTTTTGGCTCGGATGATCTAGTTGGAGATGGTCTCACTTTGAGCTGAGAGTTGGACTAGATGACCTCTTGAGAACCTCTTGAGCCTCCTCCTGATTTCTAGCCTACATTCATTCATGGCTAATTTATACCCATTTGTTCTTGTGCCTACATTGTCCTCTAACATAAATGGTTCTTGTTCATCCCTGGTATTTGCTCTAATATATTCATAAAAAATGAATCCCATCTCCTTTCAGCCTTCATTCTCCTGTGCTAAACAAGCTATGGCCTTTTCAAACGTGTGCACGTCTACTCGACTACACCAGGCAATGCTATACTGAAAGCTCCTGTGCTGCTTCATGAGCCCTTTGTCCAGCGTCAGAAGCAGTGTAGCTGCTTTAGTGCAGCACTGTGGGATAAATACTTAGTTCAGCTGGTAGGGAGAGAGAGACAATCAGTCTGGCTGCAGTGCCACATGATTGTGGTTGGGGAACTAGTGTGTGCAGAGCAGCATGGCACTGCCTGGCATGCTAAGCTAGCAGTATTAAACATGCCATTGATCTGCTCTTCTAAGAAAGGCTCTCTGCTCCCATGATCCACCTATGACTCCTTCTTTGTACTTACTCCTGTTTGAGCTGACCTTTTTTAAACACAGGAAGCCAGCACTACGTATATATTTCAGAAGAGGTGTTATCAGTACCATGTAAAATGTGGATCTTGACCTTTCTAGATTTAAGGCAGCCCTCACTGGACTCAAGGCACCCCTCAGAAAATAACAGCTCTGAATTTTTGCTTATTTTTTGACCACAGAAAAATACCAGAACAACTCTTCTGTTGCAAAGGACTCAGAAAAACCATAACAGGTCAGAATGTTTTTAATGCTGTGGATTTCTATTTGAATCACTGGGCATTTTTACATGTGCTCTGGGATGCAGCACTGGGTGTTTAATTAGTTAGCTGCACTAATTAAAGGCATCCACACATCAAGTATATTAGCAACCCCATGCATCCCTGGGCTGAAAAAATGACTGTGGGGTGTTTTGAACTAAAGAGAATTGAATGTGTTTTAATTCAAAGCACTATGCTGCCATTTTTTCAGTGTGGGGACTCAGAAGTATGTTCATACGTGTGATGCAGAAGCCTGCCAGGATACACCAATTTCCATGTAATCGAGTCTGCTGTGATGTGCTGGATTTCCAGTGTGTTGGAGCGGGCTCCCTGCATGTCTGTAGGAGCCCTCTGGGTTTATCTTGTGAATCAAGACTGCAGCATCCTAGCTGAGAATCACTGCATTAATCTTTCCCCATTTCTGTTCTTTTTGTAGTGTATTTTCATTGATCAGCTTTGTTTAATTTCTTCTTAGTTCTGCTTATATATGAAAGAAAGCATTGCATCCCCAGTATTCATATCTAGATTACAAGGTGTTTCAGAAAAAAATGGTTTCAGAAAAAAACTGCTTTCTGATCAAATTTCTGCCACGGGCTGATTAAGGAATAATTTCATCCCTGACATCAGCACCTGATCACTGTTTATTCAGACAAGTGTGTGGCTGGATCCCATTGTGCTTCTGAGAGAGAGAGGGGAGCCTGCTTAACACTTTGCTGTCAAGAACCTGTCTCTGTTAATACTAGGCCTTCCCCAATGTTCCTGTTTTCCATTAGCAGGGTGTATGTACATGTTCCCATGTTCACATAGCCCTCTCTGTTTGCTTTTTAGGTGCTGGAGCTTTGGTCACACTGCTTAGGATGAGGCCAGCTGAGTCATGTTGGGTCATTCGCTTCCCATTGTGATCTACTTAAATCCTTAAACTTTCTCCATATATGTTTTCAAGAGTGTGTGGGAAACAAGTGATTGCTCCCATTAAAGCAATTTAAGATTAACTGGAGCGGTGCAACTGAATTCCTGTGCATTGCTTTGAAAAGATGCTGCTGGAAAAGTGGTACTCAACCTTTAAGCCTCACTGGACAAATGTGTGGCCTGAGGCCAGTTCGTGGGTCAGATCAGATGCTGCACCCCAGGGTCAGGCTTGCACTTGGATCCAGACCATGCTGCCATTGCCAAGTCCTACATGTTGTGATTGGGGCCACAGGGCCCTGCATCGCTTCTGCCCAGTCCCACATATAGGAATCAGGCTCTGGAGTCCTGCACCACCTCTGCGGAGCCCTGTGTACCAGGATCAGGGCCCTGGGACTGTGAACCACCTCCTCCCCAATCTGTGCACCAGGACTGGGGCCCCAGGATGCTGAGTTGCCTCCGCCAGGCTCTGTGTGCCAGGTTTGGGGTCCCAGGATCCCATGCTGTCTCCACTGGGCTCCACACACCAGAATTGGGACCCTGGGGCCCCATGCCACCTCTGCTGTCTCTGTGTTGGGATCACTCTGCCTTCCAGATCTAGTGTACAGGGACATGGCCTACATGGTTCCCCACAGGCTGGATGACAAGGCCCTGGGAGCCAGGAGTTGAGCACCCCTTTTCTAGAGCATGTCAAGTAGTTAAAACATGTCAGTCACTACATCTGAAAGAGATTCAAGGAGAACAAAGCCATCCTTTGCTGAGCTCTGTTGGCTTTAAAGGACTTAAATCTAGGGGAAATTTGAAGTCCACTGTTTAATATCAGCCAGGTTTGTCTTTAAAAAAACCAACTGTTTCAAAGGTAGATAAGCTTTGCCCAGGCTGTACCCAATGAGCTCAAGTACCATTCAGGACACTGGCAGGATACGGTGACTGATAATAAGGAAGTTGCTCATTAAGCTTCTGTGAGCACGTTAGTGTTTTAATGGTTTTTTAGTGTTCTAGAGTAACAATTATAGGAAGAGAAACATCATTTTTATTCTAATGTGAAGGATTACTAATGGGACCCATTATTATGGATCCATGGCAAGAGGCTTTTATCAGCTGTCCAGGCATTGTGGAACAGAAAAGGAAGAGAAGCAAGGGTCTCCTATATGGAAAGCACAGGCAGGGCTCAATTTCAGTGTTTTATTCTCTCATTGATTTTACAGGGAAAATAGGCCAAGAAGCAATTGTGCAGAACAGGGCTTTTGTGCAGAACTAAAAGACTGTAAAAACTTATTCAGATCTGAACGCCTTGCAGGTGAATACAATTCAGCTGATCCTTTCACTTAAGTGAGAAAAGAACCAGCAAAACTTTGTGAAAACCATTTTGATTCTGATTTACCAGAAGTGTGGTATTAAATCATGAAAAAAACCCAGGAACTTTCTGAAATAAGGCTGCTTTATACAGAGAGTGTCTTCACTTAATAGTGAACCTGAATACGTGCATTTGTGTTTAGTTCTTTTCAGTTGTGAGTTGTCTTACTTTTTTATGTGTTTATGTTAAGTTGTTAAAAAGCATTTAAAAGTAGATGTGTGTGACCCCCTGGCATGCCTCACATACCTGGCTCATAAAAAAAAATCTCACTGGAATTTGGTGGAAGAAGTGTATTAGTGCAAGGAGTGAGCAAAGCTCCATTAAGTGAGCAATGTTTCATTGTCATAAAATGAATGTTTGTTAAAATTAAGCAGCACAACCTTACATTACTGGAAATGAATTTATAAAGTTCAGAAGGCAGCTGGCCCTAATGCCAAGCAAACAGCTTCAAGTTCAGCACATAAGCACTGTGCTAGCTCTCAGCAGGCTTTGTACTCCAAAGTGCACAATCTGTTATTTCATGATTTTTTATCATAATCTACCACACCTACAGCTCCTGTTTAGCTTAGAAAAGTCTATGCATTTACATTCAGTGCACAAAATCAGGAAGAATAAATAACACCATTTGTTTAAGACTCAAGAATGGTTGTATTTAGTATTCACTGCAAGGATGCAAATAGAGAGATATATAATAATGTGGACTTGATTATAGTTCCTCAGGGATTTCAGCTGTGCATTTCAGTTACTAATACTTAGCTGATTTAACAGATGGTATATAAAGAAGCATCACATTTCTCAGCCATGATAAATTGAGCAAAACAAAGATTTACTTCGATTCTGGAGGCTGGTTAGCACAGCGGGTTAGAACTAGAGTGGGCCAGGAATTTTCCAGTGACTTTTATTGTTGGAAAATGCTGATTTGACACAATTGAAGATTTTTTGCATGAATAAACCCCATTTAAACCCATAAGACTCCCCATGGGTGCAGAACGACATTTCTGATTAAAAACCAGAGGGACAATTCACCCCAGTATAGCCCACTGGTGAGGACACTTATTTGGCATGTGGGAGACTCATCTTTAAGTTATTTCTCTGCCTGACTCCAACCAGATGGTTTGAACATGGACCTCCTACCTCTGAGGGGAGTCCTAACCACCAGGAGCAGGGGTGAGGGATTGGTCTCATTTCTCATGAAAAACTTCAGAATCACTCACTTTTGCCCAAATACAGACTGGGAATAGTTTTTAAATTTTAAAAATGCATAGGAGTGAAAAACTGTTTCCCATCAGAACCCTCTGCTGCCCTCCCCACCCCACTGCATCACATCCCATCCCGTCCCATCCCACTGCATCTTTTGATCTTAGGGTTCATAAGTGGAAGTGCTCCAGGATGCTCGTTTGGAGCCCAGACCTGCCACGTGCAGAACACTTTCTATCCCCACTGGGTTTAGTAATGCCTCAGGTGCATACTAGACATCTGCCAGTCATTGTTATTGGCATTCACCATAGAGCTTGTCAGGAAGAGAGCCATTCAAGAAGGAAGAGACAGCACTAGAAAATTCATGCCAGGGGCCAAACTATCCCTGGTGCTTGGAGACAGGAGGGCTCTCAGATACCCAGGTGCAAGTGCGGCTGATATTTCCCTCTTTATGCCACGGCTGCTGCTAACATGGGCCATGTTGGGTGATACAAATAGAGGGGGAAATGGCAGCTGCCCCAGGCCCCTTTGCTTACTTTCTGTTCCCGGATCCTTTGCTCCACTTGCTGCTGTAACCCACCTGGCCAACAAATCCCTGCAACAGCAGACAGAGCCAGCCTTAGGGAAAATGGCACCCTGGGTGAACTTTTGCTTTGGTGCTCCCAGGCCCAGGCCCCTCCCCAGGACCCAAGCCGTCTCCCAGCAACCGTCCCCCCGCCCCAAGTCAGTGGCACTGCAGTGGGTGGGCAGTGATGTGGGGCGTACTGTGGTGGAGAAGCTGACCAGCATGGTGCTGGGAGACTGGCTGGGCTGGAGGACAGGCTCTTCAGCCAAGGGGGTAGGCAGGTTTGGGCAGTGGTCCTCCTGCCTGGGGTAGGAGAAGAGTGCTGCTGTGATTGTGGGCTGCTCACACACCTGTGTGCATGTGTGTCCATGTGGCACCCACCCTGACCACAATGCCCTGGCCAGTTGTCCATCTTGCCCACCCCTAAGGCCAACTCTGCCAGCAGGGTTTGGAGCCTCACTCAGCACTACTGGATCCACTAGTGGTCTTCTGAACCACTGCTGGTGCCCCCTCCTATTGCTCTCAAGCCATAGTTCAAGGGCTTGCAGCCTGGATCTGCTTTTTTCTGAAGCTGGAGGAACAGAAATGCAGTGTAGCCTGGCTGCCCACTCAGATTCTCACCCCCTCATGCCCATGATAGCTGCATTCATGGGTAAAGTCAGCCAGGAGTCACCATAACCAGACCTGTCAAACAGAACTGCTGCTTCCAGAGGCAGGCTACCTGCCAAACTTGGCAGCAGTGGAGAAGTAGTCTCCAAACCTTCAACTGACGAAACCCATTGAGCGCGTCCACACATGCAAGCATGTGCACTTGCGGCAGCTCAAATAGAAGTGGTGCAAATATGAGCTGGAGCTTTTTGCCTCAGTTCACATGCCCAGTCATGTACTTTGTTGTGGAGCAAATTGTGCCACTTGGGGCAAAATAACCCTGCCTGGCTCCTCCCGGATCTTCAGCCAGGGGGAGCTAGAGCCCGGGGCCAGTGCCTGCGTTGTCCCCTGCAGTATAAAAAGCTGCCCTGTCTTGGCCCCAGCAATATAAAAGCTGCCCTGGCAAGTAGCTCAGAGCTACTTGCTGTCAGGAACTTCTGAGGCCCAACCATTTGGTACCTGTGGACACTACCCTTTGTGCCAGCTGGACTGCTGAAGCAGCCCTGAGAGTTCCCTGCACCCTCTACCCACTGCAGCAGTGTGGCAGTGGGGGCTGCTGCCTGGCTGTCACCTGCTGTGCACCTGCCAGACTCG
>NW_017729032.1:13494528-13494774 GCF_001723915.1 Gavialis gangeticus | reverse complement strand
AAAAGCCTCTGCTTACCTGGGCAGTGAGGGGGGGGGGCCTCTGGGACCTCCTGGAAGAGCCCCTCGGACAGCACAGGACAGTGCAGGGGCAGCAGAGCCCGGGTTGGGGGCCGCTGGGGCTGTCAGCCTGCCTCGCACTGTGCGGGCGGGGCTCCAGGCAGACACACGGCACCTCCAACTGCTGGTAAGTGCCAGGGTTTTTTGGGTTTTTTTTTAAGTATGGGGGGGCAGGGATGGTGGGTTTTG
>NW_017729032.1:13489060-13489528 GCF_001723915.1 Gavialis gangeticus | reverse complement strand
AAGTGAGACAGAGACAGCGAAAAGTTGGAATGTTTTATTGATATATCTACAGTGTTAAATCAAGCCTCTTACCATAATAATAAAATGAACTCTAAATACAGGTTTCATGAATTCATGAATACATATTTTGCTGCCCTCCCACAGGGTGATGGCTCCCACACAAGGGGTCAGCCCCCCAACAGAGGGTTCAACCCCCACACAAGGGCTACACCCCCCAACTGGGGGCTCATCCCCCAAAAGGGGGTTCATCCCCCACACAAAGTGTTCAACCCCCCAAAAGGAGGTTCAGCCCTACAAAAGGGGCTCAGACCCCCAACATGCTTACAAGGAGTATGGCCTCCCAACGAGAGCCAAATGGCCCCCCAAGGGCTACCACCCCCCCGCAAGGCCCACATGCCCCACCCCAGGCCAATTGCTACCCCACCTGGCCCCATCCCCCACCAGCTGCTGCAGGCCCCCCAATGGCTG
>NW_017729032.1:13486729-13489049 GCF_001723915.1 Gavialis gangeticus | reverse complement strand
AGGACCCAACCTCCAGTTGCCTCAGGGCACAGTCGGGGACCATGCCCTGCGCCACTTTTTTAAACTTTGGTTTTTTTAGACCCCTAGATATCCAGGAGTCTAATTTTCTCCCCACGCTGCACACGTGCCTATTGCCCCACCTCAAAAGGGTTTGAGGTGGGGCAAGAGGCACTGCACGCTCATGTGGATGCACCCATTAAGGCTGTCAGATGCGAATGTTAGGGTGGTAGCTCCCTGGGATGCTTTCAGTATAGCTGCCCTCTTCACATCTAGTTTGATAGCTGCCCATAAACAAGCCACAGGAGAGACACAAGTAACATCAACCTTTTCATCACATTTAATGGACTCAGAGCAAAAAACTCCAAGCCTTTAAAACTCCAGGTGTAGCACTGAGGTACATGTAATGCTCGCAGAATGAGAAGCTGCTTGGATCTCCAGCCTTTGGAAGGAGGAGATTACATAGTACTTTTTAGAAGAGTAAAATTAATACAAAGGGACAGGAGGTGTTATGCCTGGGATTGAGTTTAGCTGCAGATGCTAGTATAGAAAGAGGGAAAAATCCTAGGAGCCTATTGGGAATCAAAAGATGACAGACCCTGTCCAACTGGGCCAGCAGTTCAGATACCACCATCCCCTTCATTCCCTATAACATGTGCCTTCAGATTGAACAGAAAATGATTGAGAGAGAAAGAGAGTGCATGCATAGGTGCACCAGAAGGCAGTCCAAAAATATTTTTTTCCATGATTAAATAGAGCCCCAAATGATCCTGCTCTTCAGAGCTAGAGGGAGAGTCCATCCCAGAGTCCTTTTCCTAAGGTTTTCCATAAAACAACAGCTTAAGAGCTCTTCCACATGCCTTCTTCATAGACTCTTTCATCACACCTGGAAGCCCATTTCAGCTTTCCCTTTTCCCACATTTTCTATGCCCTAAACATGGAGGCTATTAAGCTCCACACAATTCTGTTCCCCATGAAATCAGTTGGCAATAGCTCAGAAACCTCAGGCCTCCTGATCTAGTCTCATTTCTGAGAGGTTCAGGACTCATATAGAAAATATATCTAGAGGTGAACAAGAATTTTCTAGCAGAATAATTTTGGGTTGAGAAGTAATGATTAGTAAAACAGAAAGTTTTCTCAGATATAGATCAATTACAGTGAAATTTCCACAGGGAAAAATGTGTTAGGTTCAGGGTGAAATTTCTGGTCAAACCAGGAAAAGTAAGACATCTTGCTAATTAGCTGGTGATCAGAGCTATAGCCTGCAGGTTCCTCTGCAATTTGTTCACATCCCAAATGCTGTAGCTCAAACACTGGATTACAGACTCTGCTGCAATATCTCCAGCTGGAGAATACATGTTCACTGAGTAAGACTGATTCTCTAGCCTAGGGGTGTGGGGGCTTACTTTGCATATTGGAGAATGAAGTAAATGTCTCTGTTCCAGGAAAAGTTTAACTGTTTATATGAAGTGGAATAACAGCAAGAGGAGAGAGCAAGAGTGCCTCATATTAAAATTAACCTGTTGGTTATAGCTGTCACCTGGGAGAATGGTCGGAGCGGAGCAAGAGCAGGAGGCTGTGGCTGGATCTCCAGTATGTCAGGCCAGTATCATTGAACTATTGGCTGCACCTTGGTGGGTGAGGGTCTGTCTGCTTCTCCTTTTTTTCTCCCCTGGTGCAAACTGAAAAGTGCTAGTTTTTTCCTGGTGAAGAAAGAGAACATTTTTGAAATTGTAAAAATTTGTGCAAGGTGGGGAGGTGTTTCCTATTATTCAGCTATAAATATCCCATCTCGCACACAGACTTACACATGACATATATACATGCATATAGACATACATAGTTATGGATGTATGAGATGTATGACAGTGTATATAAATGGTTGGTTGATTAAAGCCTCAAGATGGTTCAAATTCTGACTCTTGTCTCAGACATTCTGTGTGATCTTGGGAAAGCTACTTACATTCCCAGGCATGTCTACACGTGCCATTAATGTGCAGCAATAAACTCTGGAAATTATTGCTTCAGAGTTTATTGTTTGCAGGATTTACACATGCACCCAGACCACAGCGCATTGAGCCAAATCAGAGCAGCCCCAACTAGCAGGGGACTTGGGGGCCAGCCTGCCAGCCTGGGGCTGCTCTGGCCTGGCTACATGTGCTGCAGAGGGGCTGGCTAGGGTACAAAGGTGCTTCAGCATGGGGCTAGCCACCAGGCAGTGTCTATATGTGCACTGCTGCACACAAACCAATGGACCGGGACTTCCCCTCTGTGATGCCAGAAGGACTCAAGGGGAATGCCTCCAGACCTCAGGTTGGGGAGG
>NW_017729032.1:13482651-13486652 GCF_001723915.1 Gavialis gangeticus | reverse complement strand
AGGCGGGGGGTCGGACTTGAAGATCTACAAGGTCTCTTCCTACCCGACTTCTATGATTCTATGATTCTATGAAAAAAAACTCTGCAGCAGGGTAGTACTTATAAATACAAGTTTCCTGTGTCCTAATAGGGGCGCATGTGTAGACACTGAGATGTCTACCGTGGAGCTAATTAGTCGACTGCACAGTAAACATCTTGTGTAGATGCACCTCCCATTTCTCAATTCCTTATCTATAAAACAGTGGATATACTCAAGATGCTAACTGCACAATAGCTGAAAAATACTGCGCAGTAGCATGTCATAGCACAGAGAGTGCTAATACGCTACTGCACAATATTATTAGGCCACTGTGCAGTAGCATCACTTAAACGACGTTTGCTGGTGCTACTGTGCAGTAACTGGTTACTGTGCATTTGCTGCTAATACAAGCATTACGTCAATGTGCAGTAATGACTGTGCAGTAGTAGCATGTTGTGTAGCTGCACACAGTGATAACAACCCTCACCTTCTCACATTCCTTAGCACTTAAGACCAGTGGTTTTCAAACTATCTTCTGCAGAACACTAGGCCATCAGGGGTGATAGCCCAGTGTTGCACCACCATTGCTGGGTCGGGTCACTGGGCTCCATGTCAGCTCACAGGGTGGGGGTAGAGGTTCTGTGTCAGAAGATTTGATATGAAAGGCTACTGTGACTTTAGGAAGTTTGAAAACCGCTGACGTAGACTATTGTTTTCAGATTCAGAATCTGTCATTCACTGTACGTTTACTGGGGGGCTTTGATCTCACCTAGAGGCTACCGGAATCCAAATAATGAACTATAATAAATAAAAGGAAAACTTCAGCTTTCCCCGTGGGTGGACGTTACAGCAAGCAATGGCAACTCAAAGCAATGCACAATTCTTTAAAGAGTGAAATAGCATAACATCATTAATCACTACTTGTCTGCTACCCTGGAGAGAAAAAGGGTAAAAGAAAAAATAAAATGACTGGCCATTATTGCTTTTACTAAGCAGCAGAAGTGCAGGTGGGTGAGTGAGGTGCAAGCTCCCAGTGTTGCCTGAGGTGGGGTGCTGGAACGGAGGCAGGGGGCCACCTCTGTGACAGCCAGAGTTTTCTCCAAGCAGAAGCCACTGCTGAGGGATGGGGGGAGAGGAGGCAGTAGCATGCTTAACTTTGAACTTTGGTTTCCACAGCTTTTAAATTGCTCATCCGCAGACAATTCAGCAGCATTAACCTCTGTAGCAGCAGCTTGCCCAGAAGCAAAATGTACCAGTTATACCTCTGCTTCTACCTGTTCAAATGTCACTTCCTTGCCTGGTATGTTGGAGAAAAGTCTGTGCACAGAGGGTTTCTTTCAGCACCGCCAGGTTGCCCGTGTCACCCTCTGAGCTGTTTCAGACATGGAGCAGGAATAGCTGGGCAAGGACCCATTCATGCTAATAGATCGGGGGGGTTTGTTTTGTTTCACATTTATATGGTTCCTATCTTTAAGAGAAATCTACTTGGAAAAAGGGTTGCAACAGGCCACTTATATAGAATAATGAATAGAAGTGTGATGGCTGGCCCACTGTTTTATCTAGCACACTGATGTTAATTGGTATATTTAATTAGATACCATTCATACAGTCCTTTGATATTTGTACTGCCCTCCGTTGAGATTTATCCTTTATGCTGGGAGAGGCAGTATCTTGCCAGAACAAAGTAGGGACAGCATTTTGTGCATTACTGGTGGCATGAGAAGCAGGAAGCATCCTACTTCGTATCTTGGTAATACTATATCCCTCCATACCATATAGCTGCTCCATGATTTTGCTATGGGACTAATACCTTTTGATTTTGCTGCATGGGATTTCACTTGCCATTAGAAATTAACTATAAACTAAACCATCAGATGCAAGTACTCTCATAATTTAGGAAAATTCAGATGCTAATATAGATCTGAATTTCTTCTGCTCGTTCTGGCTCTTCTTTCTGTCAGGAAGTCTTCTCAGTCCTCCCCTTGGCACTTATTAAAAACATAAATGAAATGTAGATATATGAATAATACTGTTTTTTCCTGAAGAAGCATTCATTCCAACCCAAGGAATTTGTTTGTATTTTTTATACAAATGAAAAAAGGCAGGCAATGCAAACAACTCTTAGAAATACAGACCTTCTGACCTGACATTTGTATCACTGTGTCACTATGCTTTTTGCATATTTGGTAGGGAAAACTTTGCAAGGGGAAATCATAGACAGGATGAATCACACACTGGGAACAATTCTTCATGCTCCAATCCAAAACCTTAGTCACATCATTCTCAGTCTGGGAACAGACTATGTGCTGTATCCCATAAGACTATTTCACCTTATTGAAAAATTCATCTGAGAAAATTCATTTGTCCCTATTGCACAGCTTTCCATTACAGAATGACCCTCATCTGGCAAAGGACTTGATCCTTCAAAATACTGAATATTATCCTCTCTGAGCACTGCACTGATTTCAGTGGAAGTTAAGGGTGCTTAGCAACTTCTTGTTAGAGATGAAGGAGGAGAAGAACTTCCCCAGGGTGAAGATCAGGGATCTTGGTTTTCTCTGTTTAAAAATAGCAAATTCAGTGATTTAAAAAATTGCAACTTCTTTGATTAAAATCCCTCAAATCTGCATTTTTCTGTGGTTAAAATAAAACACCATTATAGAGATAGGTATCCACCGAATGCAATATTTTCTTGATATCTTTACAATTTTAAAGCCATTTGGAGGCCCACCACTGCCTCAATCACTATAATAAAATACTTTCTAAATACCTATACATTTTGGTGTTTGATTTTGGGGTTTTTTATCATGGAAAATTAGAGCTCCCCTTGCCCCCTTTGCTCACCAGGACACCTGTCCAGCTGTGACTGTCCCTGGCTCCCCACACTGCTTTGTGGCACTGAGCAGCCCTGATATGCTGGTGCCCTGCCCATGGCATTGCACCTCACTCCCCACCCACAGCCCCCCAGTCCTGCTGGAGCCCCACACTCCCCACCCACAGCCCTCACTCCTCTCAGCCCTGCTGGAGGGCCCCCCCCCAGCTACCAGGGCTATGGGATCAGGGACCCAGGTCTGCACCCCACTGCCCGCCCCCAGCAGAGCCCAAACCCTGACTGCTGCCCGCAGGAGGTGGTGGCTACTGTGGCAGAGTGGACTGTGGAGCCCAGCTTCCCCTCTCCCATGGGCAGCACAGCTGTAGGCAGTTGTGGGGGAGCAGATGCGGGCTGCCCGCTGCAGGCTCTGGGCTCCCCACCCTGCTGCCCTCCCTCTGGGGCCTCTGCAGCCCAGCAGGCAGGACCTGGCATGGCAGGGCAGAGCAGGGCCAAGCAGGGAAGCTCCATGTCACTGCTGGGAGCCTTGCACTGACATGGTGAGGTGCTACCTGCCTGCCCAGCAGCAGCAAGGGGTACAACTCTGCACTGCCCCCCCCGCTGCTGCCAGGCGGGCGGGGGGTGCCTTGCTATGGATGTGTGGGGTTTGTGGCAGCATCACCGAGCTTCCCTGCCCCACTCTGCCGTGCCACCCTACCTCTTCCCTGCTGGGCCACAGAGGCCCCAGGGGGAAGGCAGCAGGGTGAGGAGCCCTGAACCCACAGTGGGCAGTGCATCCCTACCTCGTGCACAAATCTGGGGGGCACATGCCCACATGGCCCCCAGGAGTGTGCATTGTGTGGGGGCAGCCAGCCCTCCTCCACCCCCCACCAATGAGCCACCCATGGCACTGTCCTACTCCCTGCCTGGGCCCCAAGCACCACCCCAGCTGGGTAGCACCCCCAGCCCTGCCCAACTCCTCCATCCCTCCCTCACTATGGGGGCCTCAATCCCTACCCACCACCCAACTTAGCTGCAGGGTGTGCTCTCCCTGCTGCCTGGGAGCCACGTGCATGTGTATGTGCACACATGCATGCATTGCCCCCTGCTGATCGCCCTTCTCCTACTCCCCACAGCCCCTTGCAGGCTGGAACTCTGCCAGTCTGCAAGGGGA
>NW_017729032.1:13478893-13482638 GCF_001723915.1 Gavialis gangeticus | reverse complement strand
TCTGCTCAGGTCCCTTCCAACCCTAGAAACTATGAAAATCTAGGTTTTACTGCATTTTTGCATAGCAAATGGAAAACCCGGATCCTTGGTGAAGATGCATGTCACTGTCATCTAGCACAACATACCTGAATGAAATTCAAAATAAATCTGCCCTTTATCCAAAAACAAATGCAGGAGGTTGCAGCAAAGTCCTAACATGCAGGGTCCAGAGCTAGTTTATATGTGTTTATTTCAGGTGTATTTTAGGTGTGCTCATTTATTTCTGATTAATTTATTTATTACATGATTTCAGTAATGTAAAAAGATCCATCAGCAAAAAGACACCTGGTTATGTATAAAAATACTACCTAAGTAGTTAAAAATCATATGTTTCTATACCCACGCAAGTTCTCACTAAATTGGCTGGCACATACAGAAATCATTTAGAAGGAAGATGCAGCACTGTAAAAGAAGCTCCTGATTTAAGATTAGCTGCTGGCCTGGATTTGGTGGGCCCATGGATCTTGAGGAGCCCAAAGACTGAATACCAGGGTCCTTTCTGGTACCCCTCGGACAGCTCTGATTGGGAATGCCTGACTTTGCTGAGCTTTGTGGTAGAGGAACTTATCATACATCAGGCATCAGAGGGGACTGCCGATAAGTTGCCAACGCAAATTATTATTGTCTGTCATTGTTTGTCTTGTTACTACACATAGTGGTGTTTTTGTTAATAAACCTTTCTTATTTTTCTACCCCCGACCACACTCTCAATCCCAAACCCTCCACAGGCAGCTGGGACACATGGAGCTAAATATTGAATTCCTAAGCAAATTATAAGTTAAAATGCAGGGCAAATACCCAAGAGATTTGGATTCATTTCTCAGCTGTGCCATGGACTCTGTGATGTTGGAAGAAGGCCTTCCATCTTCAAGAAAGGGAGGAAAGTAGATACAGGGAGCTACAGGCCAATAAGCTTGACCTCAATCCCTGGTAAGATTCTGGAAAAAAATCATCAAAGAGTCCATTCTTAACAAGTTGGCTGATGGCAACATCCTGAGGGACAGCCAGCATGGGTTTGTTGTGGGTAGGTCTTGCCTGACCAATCTCATCTCCTTCTACTACCAGGTGACAAATCACCTGGACAAGGGAGAAGATATTAACATCATATATCTGGACTTCAAAAAAGCCTTTGATCTGGTGTTCCACGATCTCCTCAAGGAAAAATTGGACAACTGTGGTCTCGGCTACATCACAGTCCGATGGCTGAAGAATTGGCTCCAAGGTCAGACACAGAGAGTGGTGGTTGACGGAACTGAATCATCATGGTGCTCTCTGACCAGTGGTGTCTCCCAAGGCTCCACCCTCGGACCTGTTTTCTTCAACATCTTTATCAATGACATGGATATAGGTGTCGGAAGTGGACTGGCCAAGTTTGCCAATGACAGCAAACTTTGGGGTAGAGTGCCCATTCTGAAGGATAGGCTGGTGATCTAGGCTGACTTGAATAGGCTGAAAAAGTGGGTGGATACAAACCTGATGACTTTCAATATTGACAAGTGTAAGGTATTCCACACTGGGGAAAAAAAACCCTGCAGCATACTTATATAGGCTTGGCAGTGCTACGCTCACTAGCACCAAGGCTGAAAGGGATTTGGGGGTCATGACTGACCGCAAGATGAACATAAGCCACCAATGCAATGTCACAGCTGGTAAAGTGAGCAAACTCTGGCTTGCATCCATAGATGCTTTTCAAGTAAATCCCAGGATGTCATCCGCCCGCTGTACTCAGCCTTGTTGAGGCCACAGCTGGAGTACTGCATCCAATCCTGGGCTCCACAATTCAGGAAGGATCAAGAGAAGCTTGAGAGAGTCCAGAGGAGAGCTACATGCATGATCAGAGGGCAGGAGAATAGGGTTTATGAAGAGAGACTGGGAGCAATGGGACTCTTCAGCCTGGATAAGCACAGGCTCAGGGGAGATCTGGTGGCTGTCTATAAGTACATCAGAGGTGTGCATCAGGATCTGGGGGAACGTCTCTTCACCAGAGCGCCCCATGGGCTGACAAAGACCAACAGTCACAAACTCTTCCAAGACCATTTTAAGTTGGACATAAGGAAAAACGTCTTTACTGTCCAACCCGCCAAGGCCTGGAACAGACTCCCTCCAGAGGTGGCGTAAGCACCTACTCTTTACTCCTTTAAGAAGTGTTTGGATGCTTATCTTGCTGGGATCCTTTGACCCTAGCTGACTTCCTGCTCCTTGGGCAGGAGGCTGGACTCAATGATATCCCAAGGTCCCTTCCAGACCTAATGTCTATGAAAACTATGAAATCTATGTTGGACAAGTCATTTGTTATACCCATGCTTCAGTTCCCGTCTCTAACATATTGATAATAAATAGTTCACTACCTCATTGCACATTGTATAGATAATTTCCTAAATTGCAAGCTCAAATATTACAATGACAAAGTGTATACGTGCTCTGAACATACAGATAGCTAGAATTCTGATTTACTTCAACAGCTAATTGTTATAATTATGCAGCCAAATTATGCTGTCCTTGCTTAAGCAAAGCTTTACAATAACAATGACACAGTAAAGTATATTTCCACTGTACCATGTTTGAGACATGACATAGTGGAAATTTTTGCTTGGGTAGACTATTGTTACCATTTCTATTATAATGCAGAATACCCTTTGCCTACCAGCCTGATGAAGGCCTCTTACTATTCTCCTTCCTCTAGGGGTTAAGCACGTGGAATGCTACAGAATATTTAATAAAGGTAGTAGGTGAGCCTATTCTGTTTAGATCTGAAACAAATGTGATTTCACTTTGAGTTCACAAATCTCCATACTGTGTTTGACCCATAGATCCATGCCAAATGTTTTGCATTATTCTTGCTTGAGTCATGAGCAGGAGGCCTGGCTACTGACCTTCAAGAAGCGTCAAGAAATCCTTTGTGGTAAATGTAGCTTCCTGTCAGCTGGAAAAATGTTGGAAAGCCTTTCTCATGAACTTATGTCCTCCACCAACAGCATTTCCTGTTCAAGCCCTTTCAAAATTGGTTGGCATGGCAACTTTTTTTTTTTTTTGACTGCCTAATATGTAATCACTGATTAGAGGAAAAGAGAATGTAAGTATCAACTTGTATAAACTATGCAGTTAATATTTTTTCAGGTCAGTTTGTTTCTTGCAGTGGGAGTTACTTATGGCCAAAAGGCTACAGTAGTTGTACTCTGCTTATTACTCAACATAACTTTTAAGAAGCTATTAGTGTTCATTATTTCATATATGCATAGCACCATTATGGTGCATACCATTTTATTTATATGTCAGTAGTTTAACTTCAGCTGTGGTAAACAACAATAGATAGAGATAGCATATGATTCAAACAGATCAGGGCTTTTGTATTGCTTTTTTTCTTAATGGATAGAGCTGTTAGGATCTGATTCAACTTCCACTGATGTCAACAAAACAATTGAAATGAACTTAAATAGGGGTTGGATGGGGTCCATCAGGCCAGAGGTACAGAGTGCATGGGGACCCCTGGGCCCTGGCCCCCTTTGAGAAGAGGGATGTCACCTGAAATGCATAATACTTTCCACATGTCCATCATTTTAGCCGCCCCCCCCCCCAGCAAAAATAAAATTAGGTGCCTATGCACCAGGCATATCCACACCACCATGCTTTCAGTTCTGAGATGATAATGGACAAGAGAGATGAATTTGAAAGCTTTTGTTGTAATAGGCTGTCAGTGTGCTTGAAA
>NW_017729032.1:13477651-13478882 GCF_001723915.1 Gavialis gangeticus | reverse complement strand
CCCCCCCCACACACACACACCCCCAGCAGTGCTCTTAGATCCTGCTGAGAAAGAGTTAAGTGGGGTCTTCTGACTCAGTGAGTTATTAGTGCCTTATTACTTGATCCAGACACAAGACAGATGTGAGGACACATCTAAAGTATGGACTGAACACTCTTTAGGGAGAAATCCTAGAAGTACTCAAGCCTGGCTTGATGATCTCAACAGTATTGTATTGCCTTTTTCTTGATTTTTTTGGCAGTAAACCCTGCTCCAGGAAGGTGTTGAGTTTGGAAGTACACTGTGTTTACACAATAACAGAAGAATCTGCATCATTGACTTCAGAGGGATTAACTGAGTCACGGCTAACCTATATGATTGTGGCACAATGGAGTGTGAGGTGAGGCACCAAGAAATACAGAGAAATCATTAACAACACCATATAGGGACATTATTTGCATGCAATATGCATTACTGTTAGTGCTAAAGTCAATCACTGCTACTAGTAGTATTGTCATAATCTACCCAAAATAGAGTATGGTATAACATGGAAGTGAGGATTTAAAAATTCTTATTCTATATTACTTTGCAGCATGGAAATTCATTTTCATCTCTGTAAACTGATTACAAAATGCTATCTTGCTAATTAAGACTAATTACCCTGCCCATAATCATTTCACTGTTAACTTGTGTTCCCTTCCGTCTGTTTTAATTCTCATCTTAGACAGTAAGTTATATTGGCAGAGACTGTTCATTTGGTAAGTGTTGAAACAATGCTTTATTCCAGTGGGACTAGTATGTTTAGGCACACATGCAATACGAATAATAATAAATAATAGTATGAAGTATAAATCAACACACAAGGTATAAAGCAGTGGAGAGGAGACCTCCTAACTTTCAAAACATTTGACATAAATGAAAATTAAAAAAATATGTAGGCAGGGGAACAATTTTATAGAACAAGATTCATCATGTGAAAATATGTTCTTAGCAATTGAAAACAGCAGTGATTCATAATTACTTTTATATTGCAGATTCTTTCCTCACAATCCACCAATATAACCAATTCAAAGTAAAATTTTCTTTCATAATCTATGAATAAATAAATCCAATAAATCCTAAATGATCTCACAGAGAATAACTGAATTTTAACCCATAATAATAATAATAACAACATTAATTTCCTATCTTTAGGAAATTATAAATCCAAAGAATATTGGTTACTCAAGAAAAAATTAAATAAAAAAAAAAG
>NW_017729032.1:13466910-13472651 GCF_001723915.1 Gavialis gangeticus | reverse complement strand
TTATAAATCCAAAGAATATTGGTTACTCAAGAAAAAATTAAATAAAAAATAAATCTTAAAACAAGCAACAAGTAATTAGTGCTAGAGGTGGCACATGTTTCTTTTCTGCAACACAGAATCCATTCTACAAACCCTGATGTACACTCCTAAAAAATGAAGAAATCTCCAAATATAATGGGCCACTGTTTATGTTAGCACAATTGTTTGTATTGATATTTTAAGTAACTATACATGTATGCACACACACACAAAATCTTAAATAACTAGAACTTTGATGCAACATTCAGCCACAGATTCACAGACGTTTAGGGCTGGAAGGGACCTCACGAGGTCATCAGGTCCAGCCCCCTGCTCTGGGCAGGAAAGACTGCTGGGCTCAAATAACCCCTAGCAAGGTGTGCGTCCAGTCTCCTTTTGAAGATCTCCAGGGTAGGTGCTTGCACCACTCCACTGGGAGTCTGTTCCAGAGTCTGGTCACATAAACCATGAAGAAGTTTTTCTTTATATACTGTCTGAAACCTTCTTCTAGGAGTTTATGACCATTGCTCCTGGTTTTCCCCTTCAGTGCTTTGGTGAATAGTTGTTCGCCTAGCCCCTGATGCTCTCCCCTGATATATTTGTAAGCTGCCACCAAATCCCCCAAAGTCTTCTCTTTTCTAAGCTGAACAGTCCCATATCTGTCAGCCTTTCCTCAGATGGCTTGCTCTTCAAGCCTCTAATCATTCTAGTGGCTCTTCTCTGGACTCTCCCAAACCTCTCCACATCTTTCTTGAAGTGCAGTGCCCAGTCGCTGCTATTCTTTTCAGTTTGCTAAGTACTTGTTCTCTCAGTAACATTGCTCTGCATAGATCCAAATGCTATTCTTTTCTCTGCTCATACCTATTTTTCAGTTCTCACCAACATGAAGTATTTAGTTCATATTTTAAATCACCCCTCTACACATCAGGCTGATTGGCATGAACACAGGAGCATGTACATGTTAGATTACATCACTGCATGTACATAGACTACATTGTAAAATGATTGCAAAATGGCAGTAAAATGCTACCTTGCTAATTCAAACTACTTAACATGTACCTTACCTCAACATGTACATCGCACGTACATGGACTACATCATTGCAAAAAGGGTGCTGGTTCAGTGTGCGCTGTCCTTTTAAGGGTCCCCTCAAGTCCAGCTCTATTCTGAATTCTAGCCCAAAGAAAAAGAAGCCAAGCAAGCCCTGCTGGGAAGCAAGATATGAAAAAACAGTATAGAGAGCTGGGAGTAGTAAGAGAGCTGTCAGGAGTGCACACTTAGAAACCACTATCAAGAAGAAGAGGTTTTAATGGCTCAGCCATATCAGGAGAATGGAAAGAGACGGTATCCCCAAGAATATTTTTTGCAGCGAGACTCGACAACTCTAGAAAGTGGGGTTGCCCTTTATGATGATACCATGATGTGTGGAAAACTGATATGAAGTTGTTCAATATTAGTGTAAAGAGCTGGGAGGAGTGTGCAGAATCCCATCTGATCTGGCACTTGGTACAGCTCACCATGAAGTGGCTTTAATCCAGAGGATGGAAGCAAAGTGAGAAGGAAGAGAGCAGCGTGCTGTAAACTTAGACTCCAACTCAGACAACACATAGATCTGTGAAACTTTTAACAATCTGTATCACTCTTGAATTGGGCTTGTCAGCCACAAGCGGATTCATCAGGCTCCTAACTAGCTTTCTTGTGTGTACACCATGATCCAGAGAACTGCCAGTTGCCTACAAATACAAAATGGCAGACATGTGGCTGGATGGCAGCATTGCTGAGAAGGATCCTGGGGTTTTGGCAGATCACAGGTTCAGTACCAGTCAGCAATGTGATGCAGCTCAAAAAAAGCAAATGCAATTTTGGGGTGCATCAACTGGAGTATTACATGTAAAACATAGGGACTGCATCCCCACGAGCAGGAATGTGCGGTTTGCACAAAACTCACACAGTGCATGTTAATCCATTCACTGCATTGCATATTTGCAGCACAGCAACAAAATTAGATACCAGGAAATCCCAGTATTTTTAAAAATGCACTAAAAAAAAAGCAGCATGGCATATGTGGCATCAACGTGACACCCGAAACTGGAGCCTGGCCAGCCAGAACCACAGTCCAGCTGCTGGCCAGGCTCCACGCATTCAGATCACTGCTGCTGCAGCTCTGGGAGGTCTCCAGGACCCCAAATAAGGCTGCTGGGACCACCAAGGTGCTGACCCCAGCCTCCCCTACCCCACCTGGGGCAATTTGCTGTGCACCAGAGTGTGCATACACAGACATTTCTCAGGGACAAGTAGCAGTGGCACAACTATGTGCTGCTGCTATTTGTCCCTGGGGAAACATATGTTCCCACTTGTGGGGATGCGCCCAGGAGGTGCAATGTAACTGTTTAGTACTGGTTAGTTAGTAAAATATTCATCTGGACTACTGTGTGCAATTATCAGCTGTACATTTTAAGAAGGACATGGAGAGTTAGAAAGTGTCTAGAGACAGGTGACAAAACAGATAAAGGGCTTAGATGGCGAGCTGTATAAGGAAAGGTTGAGAAAAATAGGCATCTTTAGTTTGCAGAAAAAGTAATTAAGGGGGAACATGAAAGCAGCCTTCAAATATCTGACTACTGCCAGGACACAAAGCAATGGCTTCAAATTATAGCAAAGTAGATTAGACATTAGGAAAAGCTTCCTTACTGTTAAAGAAGTGAGGCAGTGAAACAGACTGCCCAGGGAAGTTGTGGAGTCTCCTTTATTGGAGATTTGCAAGAGGAGGTTGGACAAGCATTGATGAGGAAAGATTTAGGCATAGCATTTCTTTATTCATGGGGGGGAGTTGGACCAGATGGCCATTGATAGTCTTTTCAACCCTATGATTCTCTTAGTGTGTATTGCTAGGTAGGAAACCCAGAGCCTAACACTGGGGAATCCGTTTTTCAAAGGGGATATATTTTTCTATTCTAATATTTGAACAGAGTTGGCAACAGAGGACATCTAGTGGCATTCAGCAGTAACTAAAAGAACCAGACAGCCTTCAGTCCCAGACAGTTAACCTGTTGGCAATGGTTTCTCCTAGGATAAGGACCTTCCTAGATCACTGTACTTATATATTATGCCATGGGATGTGCACTATAGTTACCTACAGACACTGGCATGTGTGAACACAAAATATGTTGGACAGATCCAGACAAGCACACACTTGTGTTTTCCTGTGGACAAATAGCAGCAGCACATAGCTGTGCTGCTGCTACTTGTCCCCTGAGGGAACACCTCTGAATGCGCATGCAGGTGAGTGGCAATTTGCCCCAGGTGGTATAAGGGAGGCTGGAGCCAGCACCTGAACCAGCCCTAACAGCCTTACCTGGGATCCTGGGGGCCTCCTGGGGCTGCAGCGGTGGTGATTAGGTGTGCGGAGCTGGCCAGGTTCCGGTTTTGGGTGGTGCACACTGCTACCATGTGCGCTGCCCCACTTTTTTCAGGCACAGGTTTTTCTGACAGTGGCATTTCCCAGTATCAGAAAAACCTGCCACAGTGCTAATTAGCAGCACAGCAAATGTCTGCATGTGTGGCAAGTTGTTTGTGGCACTGCATACCGCAGATGCATGCTTGCCTTGATGTGTCCGTTGTGTGCAAAATCAGCATGTGTGCATATGAATGAGTTGCACAAGAATGACTTATGACCGCAGCCCAAATATGCAGAAATAATTAAATGTATTTTTTTTTGAAGAAGGGGTAAAACCTATTTCAAGTTTGTCTTTTAGCTGTATATTTTAGGCAATTATATTCTAATTTATTAGCAATACTCAGTGCCACACCCTGATACACCAACCCCACCCCACATCATGATTTACCCATTCCAGCTTACCCCCAAAACTTTACCTGTACTGGCCCCACTACTTCCCTCTCAGCTCACCGTCCACATCTATTCTCTCCCAACCCTGCAGCTCTGTCCCAGTCACACATTCCCCCATCCTTGTCCTGCCGGGTGACTCAGACTGCCCAGGGCTGCATGGCCCTGCCTACCTTTTAAGTGAGCAGCCATTACAGGCAGGTGATGGCTGACAGGACACAGTGGCAGCACATGGCTGGGGGAGACAGGGTTACTGTAGGCTTTTGTGGGGCCACAAAGCCCTGATGGAGAACTCCCTGCAGGGTGCTGCGCCTCTGCTCACGCACAAGGAGGTGCTGTTCTGCTCTGTCTGTCAATACTTGCATGCAGCTTCATTTCAACAATGGATCTTCAATCAAGCTCATGGTTTCTTAGTTTTTATCAAAAAGCATTTTTAGCCTTTCTTTTTACAGACTATCTGCAAATTACAGACAGTTGGCAACCCTGATTCTACAGTTCATATCAGGATAGAATATGCTGGTCAGGTACAAAGGAAACCCTCACCAAAAAACAAGGAACTGCCAGAAGCACACAAAATGGTGTAATTTCTTGAAATTATACTCTCCTGCAAGCCACAGGGAATTATACTCTCATGTAACCACAGCCCTGGCAACAGCACAATCCTTCTGCTCCTGTAATATCCGTCTTTCCCCTTATTAGCAGCATCATGTCATGCTGGATGTTTATTGAAAGGTCACACAGAAAAAGCTTTTTGACTGTCAGAAGCAAAATGACAAGCCCTTTTATTTTGTGTTTTTATTCTGTTGTTAAAAAGTGTACCACTGGAAAAGAGAATCTCCATGTATCTGCAGAAGAAACGCATCTCTGGGAAAGATCCTCTAGGTGCTAAACCTACTGTCCTGATCCTGTCAAGCAGTAAAGCATGTGCTTTAAGTATGCTTCCTTTCTCTGCTGGCTGTGGCCAGGGTGCTCATCATCATGAAGGATAAAGTCCTAGGATCCTCTCTACCATCAACTAGAACAACATGGACAATTCTAATGCTTCAGGTACTTAAGTTCTTCTCAGAACTTTTGCTTATTTGTATTCTCCTGAAAATCTAAATTGGTTGCTGCACAAAGGCCTGCTATTACAATGAAATTCCCCTGCATGCTGAAAATCTGATAACAGTCATTAGATGAACTCAGTGGTGTGAGGATATGTCTGTAATTTCTTGCAGAGCTTCCAGCTTGGTGACTTAGCACAAGAGAACTTTCATAATTGGCCGACACCAGAAGATAGAAATTTGCTAATTAAATGATGTCCCTGATTGTCAGAGGTTCATAGAAATACCATGTGATTAGAGTCATTTGTTTTTATTTCATGAATTGTTTTGAGAAGAAACTTTGAGCCTAAAGTTTAGGTTCAGGCACTTCATGAATGTGAGCAGTGCAACTTTGCTTGAATGGAAATGTTGGTAACCCATATGAACAGAATGTCATATCTGGGGATAAAAGAAAATATTAACTGTATTCCTGCGAAGTGCCAAAGCCTGGGAATTGAAGATACAGAATAATGCAAAGCAGGTTCTAATAGGTCTGCCTTTGAATGAACACAGTTCACTGGGAAGGAAACGCTTCCATTCTTGAGGTTGGACTAGATGACACTTGACAATCCCTTTCAACCTAAGGGTTTTTGCAGCAGGATATTTGCTGTTATTGTTATTTAGTTTTTATTACACAGTAGTGCTTAGAAAACACAGGCAAGACCAACATGGTTGTGGCAAACACTGTAGAAACATCAAGGTAGACAAGGTCTTGTATCCAAACAGCAATGTGAGATTCCCTGTTGCTGTCAGGTAAATGTCTAGGATATTTTTTTTCGAGATGTCTAATACGAGCA
>NW_017729032.1:13460285-13461910 GCF_001723915.1 Gavialis gangeticus | reverse complement strand
ATCCCCAAAAAAAAAAAAATCAGATTGGGCACCTCACAGTGGACAAATTTCAAACCTCAACTACTAAGTTAACTACTCAACTACTGACTGCTTCAAGGAAAGAATGAACAATGAAATAATCAACAACTACCACCATAACAACCCCTCCCGCTCAAAGGAAGCCATAGACTCTCTAAGATCCAACTAGCAAATAGTACTAAAACAAACCCAAAAGCAACGCTGTACTAGTCACAACTATCAAACCCTGTACTAGTTAGCTGTCTAAGGAAAAAATCATTTTCTGTTTCCATATATCTCACAAATATTTTGTAGAATGCAATATCATTGCCTTCATTGCATAGCAATAAATGTATTTCAAATAAAAATGATCTGGTGAATAAAATCAACAGAAAAGGCCTGATATTAGTTATTTTTATACCAGTTAAATCCAGAGCAATTCTATGCAGGTTAGTGGTGTTTCTTGACAGTATACCAGTGTAAATGAAAGCAGGATTTGGTGGCAACTGTTCAATCTTAAACAGAGACATTACCATACCAAAAATAACAAGGTCTGTGTTCATATACAAGTGTCTTATTTCCCCTTGAAACAGATTCCTTTACATATTAATTGGGTTAAGCAACGAAGCATAAATGAGATTTTAAGTGCTTTGAGTTTGTGCAAAGCAGGTGTTCTGTCACAGAATAGCTTCTACTGCAAGACACTTGGCTCCATCGAATACATACCGCTAGTTATGCAGACCCAGCAACTTCTCCCTTAAACAACTATAGCAAGTGTTATTTTCTGCCTGTGCTGTGGAGCTACTCAGCCACTTCTTTCCTTCTTGTGATTTACCACTTAATACATTCATACATATGCATTCTAGATTCTGTACTTCTGAACTTCCAGTAACTTTAAAGCAGATTATGTTATGTCTAATACAGAGTACAATCTGACTCCCTGTCTGTACACTTACATTTTCCAAAATAGGGCATCCAGTGATTTTAATGTTTTCAGTATCTGACCAGCTGGCAAGAGGCCAAGGTTCTCCTGGTTGCTTTAATATTATAGTACTGGAAGCAGAGTGAAAACCTGAAAAAAAGGAAGAAGAGTCACAAAGATGAACAAACAGATTGAAGGAGAGGGCACAAGAAAAGGGACATGTCTGAAAAAGGCAAATATCCTGTTGCACGTCTGCAAAACTAACAATTCCTGTGCAGTCTTGACACAGGCTCAACTACCCCTGTGGTTTTGTCCTAGATGCTCCTGAAGTTAATTAAAAGATTCCTATTGATTTCAGTGGGCTCAGGATTAAGCTTGTGATCTCTGTAGGTATTACAGCCTATCATTTGGTCTCTGCAAGTGATGTAAAATATCTATTTCTTTATATATTAAGCAAAGCCCTACAAGTCAGCAGTAGGGAAAAATCGTCTCAATATAACAAATGGGAAAATGGCAAAATATAGCTATGAATTGTGAAAGCTATGTTTTCTCCTATAATTCCATGGATATAAAACAAAGCATAAGATGAAGGCAATTGATAAGGGAAGCTAAGGATATAAATTAAAAATAGCTATGGTCATGGTTAAGGACAACAAAATATAATTCTTTAAAGTATATCAGAAATTGAAAAGGGCTTTTAATGATA
>NW_017729032.1:13450357-13455285 GCF_001723915.1 Gavialis gangeticus | reverse complement strand
GCAAAGCCCTACAAGTCAGCAGTAGGGAAAAATCGTCTCAATATAACAAATGGGAAAATGGCAAAATATAGCTATGAATTGTGAAAGCTATGTTTTCTCCTATAATTCCATGGATATAAAACAAAGCATAAGATGAAGGCAATTGATAAGGGAAGCTAAGGATATAAATTAAAAATAGCTATGGTCATGGTTAAGGACAACAAAATATAATTCTTTAAAGTATATCAGAAATTGAAAAGGGCCTTTAATGATAGTATGTGTCTGATATAAGACAAGAAAAGTAACTTAGTCATGAGGAAAAGACAGATATATTCAATAATGTCAATATTTCTTTTCCATATTTGGAGATGCAGGATTTTGTATTACTGGGGTTTTGTTTGTTTGTTTGGGGTTTTTTTTGCATACCTCCCCTTCTCCCTGATAAGATATACACCTTGTTTTGGAAGATGGAATGAAGAAAAAATGATTTTTTCTTAAAAATAGCAGAGCAGCCATCCTCTTAAGTGATCCTACTGCAGCTGCTACCAAATTTCCTACCTGCAGCTGCAGGAGAGGGTAGCAACAACTGGAGCTGCTCTGTTAACAATCTAGCTGTTGGCTGTAGTGACACCTCCTCCTGCAGCAGCAACATCTGAGGATATCCTTTTAGCAAAGCAAACTGTGGGGGAACAGGAAAGTAACCCTACATGTGCCAAACGGGGCAGCACAGTGAGCATGCAGAGATTCCTAGGTGCTGGCCATGGACAATTTCTTCCTTGGCAGCACTTTCAGAGTGTCACTTAGACAAAGCAAAACCAGAGGAAAGAGGAAGTAACACATGCCAGACGAAGATAGTGGAGTGAGCATGCAGGGCTCCTTAGCAACTGGCTGTGTTTCTTTGCATAAGACACACAGTCCAATTCCTAGCGAATTTTCAGGGAAAAGGATGTGTAGGTATGCAAGTAAGTATGGTGGTATCCTACAGTGATAATGAAATGCTTTGTATTCTGTCAGTAACTAGAGAGGAGGCTCAAGAGCAACTGACAAAATTAAACCCTTTTAAATGTGTAGGACTTGAGAATTTGCATTTAGGAATATTAAAATAATTTGTTGAGTGGCTCTCTCAGTCATTAGTATTGATTTTTGAACACATCTTGGAACACTGGAGACTTTTCAGAAGACTAGAAGAAACAAAACTTGTGCTTATATTTAAAAACAGGAACAAGAAAGACTGAGGAAATTGTTGGCTAATTATGCTATCAATTATCAGAGGCAGCAACATGGAAAGGTCAATGTGGCCGGAATCTGTAAAGAAAATTAAATGTTAGCGTGATTAATGCCAATCAATAAGATTCACTTAATAAAAGATGTTGTCAAGCAAACCTGATAGCCTTTTGTTAAGAACACAAGTTTTATTGATAAAGTTGACTTAATATATTTAGACTTCTGCAAGGGATTTGATTTAGTCTTTCATGACATTCTGATAAAAAATAGCACTATACAAATTCAAGGTAGCCAATAATAATTTAATTAGAAATGGCTAACAGAGGGCACTCCTACATATTCATCAATGTACTGTCATTACAGCTCATTAAGTTTAGTACCTGTAATGACAGGTACTAAACAATGCACCGTAATCAGCACTAGAGCGCATTAGCGCAGATGAATCTTTTTTTTGTGCATTTACTGTGCATTAGACTAAATCTACCGCGTATTAGCACATTAGCACAGGCTTTGCCCGCTTTGCTAATGTGCAGTAGAATTAGTCTTCTGTACATTAAGCATCTTGTGTAAATGTGCACAGAGAGATCTCCAAAAGCAATTGTCAGTGAGGAATTGTCATTCAAGGAGCAGATTTCAAGTGAAGTTCTGCATGGATCAATCCTAATTTTGACATCGTTCAATATCTTTATCAACTATCTGGAATGAAATACAAAACAATTTAGGATAAAATTTGACAATGGAAAAAAAATGGTGAACCAGCAATATTTTGTTAGTAACCTGGGCTTTTTATATGAAAAGTGGACTAAAACAGCCATATGCAGGACTCAATATTTAGGAGTAAAGAGTGCAAGCCATGGGCACAGAATAAGAGACTCTACACTGGTAAACTGTGATTCACCAAAGGAACTGGGAATCATAACAGATAATTTCTCAACATGAACTCCTAGTGAAATGCTGTAGCAAGAAAAGGAACAAAGTAATATTCAGATGCACAGAAAAAGGAAACAGCGAACAGGAAAATTCAGATTTTACCTCTGAACAGGGCACTAGTGTGACTGATACTGGAATGCTGATTTCAGTTTTGACCATAGTGTTTTAAAAAGGATGTTGAAAAATTGGAGAGGATGGAAGAAAGACATGGAAATCATTCAAGGAGAAAATGACTTATAGTGAGAGACGTAGAGAGCCCAACTGCTTATCTGATCAAAAAAGAAGGTTGAGAAGGGACTTAATTACACGGCATATGTTGTTCTCTCAAGGAGAAAATACTACAAATAAAGCCTCCCTAAACTGGGGAGAAAAGGATAACAAGAACTATCATGGGAAATTAAAGCCAAATAAATCCAAATTAGGCTCAGTATTTTTTAACCATGAGGATGCCATTATTTCTAAAAATGGCATTAGTGAGACTATTACTGGAAAACTATATCCAGTTCTGGGGTTGTGGGTTGCCTAAACTATTATCTTCTACATGTGGGTGTTATTCCCTGAGGAGCTCCTCAGCCAGTCTTCTCAAAACAGCATTTAAGCAACAAACAAGCAAACAAACCAAACCAAACCAAACCATCCTGCCCGGGCGCAGGCACCCTGTCCATCCAAATGCTCTGCAGTGGGGCTCTCTCAACAGGGCTGACTGTTCCCTCTAAAAGGGACAGACCACCCACATGTAAAAACATAGGCAGAGGGAGGAAAAAAAATTGTGGGGGGTGCTGAGTGTACACATGTGTGCACAATGCCCACCCCCCACCCAGGCAGGAGAGTCTGCAGAAAAGACTGGCTGGGGGAGGGGAAAGGGCTGTGGGGCTGCAGCAGCGAGGCGCGGGTGCAGGAAGCAGAGTCTGGGGAGGCACATGGGCCCCCGATCTTTGCACAGGGCAGGGGTTGTGCCTGTGCCTCGCTGCCACTGCTGCTTTGAATGTGGCGTGGTGCGACATCATATGCCTCGCTTCCTGGCCCACCCAGTGGCAGGACGCACATGCCGCCACGCCACTTTCAAAGCAGCGGCAGCAGTGAGGCACAGGTGCAGGGAAGAGAGGCTGAGCCCAGCTGTGGCCCACCCCTGCCCTGTATAAAAATCAGAGGCCCATGTGCACCCCGCCTTGGCTCCTCAGCATCATGCCAGCTCTGAAGGAGTTGCCGGGCTATGCCAGACTCAGGATTAGACCAACTTAAATAGCTGGAAAACAATTATTAAGCAAGCTTTCGAGTTCAAAAACCCTTCATCAGGCTAAGGAGGTTTCAGCAGTTGGTGTGTGCTCTTCCTGGATGGAATGAATAGTAAAGAAGCCAGAGGCTGGGCTGGTCTGTATACAAGACAGGCATTCAGTGAAAATGTAGGTTGAGGAATCAGTGGGTGAGAGACAGGCTGGGGGGTGGAGGGGTGGGGAAAGAGAGAGAAGGGGGATGAATAGTGGAGAGATACCTAAGAAGTCAGATGCCAGGCAGGTTATAATGTGTCATAAATCCAATGTCGATATTTAATCCATGATTTTTAGTATCCAGGAGGTTGATGAAGTGGCGTTCATAGGCTCATCTCTGGGAAGTGTTTTGTAAGTTCCTTTGAGGATCAGGACTGAGAGATTGGAGAGAAAGTGGTTTTCTTGTGAGAAATGTACCCCCACCGGTAATTGGGTATTCCTGTCTTTGATGGATTTCCAGTGTACATTCCTTCTGGTGCGCAGTTGTTGTTTGGTCTCTCCTACATATTTTCCATCAGGGCATTTGGTGCATTGGATGAGATATATGACATTTCTGGAGGTGCAGCTGTAAGATCTCGGAATGCCGATGGCTCTGTTGTGGGGTGTAGTAATTGTGGAGGTGGTGGAGATGTGTTGGAAGGTTTTGCATTTCTTGTCATGACATGGTCTGGATCCATTTGGTGTGTTCTGGGCTTGAGGAAGTTTGCTTCTGGTGATGAGGTTAGCGAGGTTCGGTGCTTGTTTGAAGGCTAGGATGAGTGGCTCTGGGAAGATCTTTTTAAGACTAGGGTCTCTTTCTAATATGAGTTGCAATTGTTTGAGGATTTTCTGTATGGGTTCGAGGGAGGGGTGATAAGTTATAACCAGCGGTGTGCGATTTGTGGGGGGTTTTCTTCTGTACTGCAGCAGTTCTTCATGTGGTATCCAGGTGGCTCTTTCAAATGTGCAGTCTATCTCTCTGGAGGAGTGTCCTTGTTGGGTGAATTATAAATTATGAAAGGGTTCAGAGAAGAGTGACAACAATGATTGGGGGGGGTTGGAAATCTTATCTCATAAAGTCTTAAGAAACTTAATCTATTTAGTTTACTGAAAAGAGGATTCAGAGGTGGCTTGGTCACATTCCCCAGGTACCAACATGCAGAAGAGATTTCTGATGGTAGTTAGTTCTTTTATCAATGGGGAAAAACACTGATTTCCAACAGTTGGAAGCTGAAACTGAACAAGCACAGGTGTACATTCTTAAGAGTGAAGGAAAATAACCATTGAACCAGCTCTCCTAGGGGTGTGATGGATTCTCCATCACTTTCAAACTTTAAATTAAAATAGAAATCCATTTTAAAGCTGAGCAATCACTCCAGCAACAATTGTTACCTTGATGTCAAGTTTACTGAGTGAGGTTCTTTGGTCTGATGTGCAGTACTTCCTTATGGCATAAAGCTGGTAGGAAACATTGGCCACATCTACATTTAATGCTGACTGTGCAGTAGCTTGTTACTAGTGTACCTTAGCATCATGTGGCAGAAAGCA
>NW_017729032.1:13438994-13445357 GCF_001723915.1 Gavialis gangeticus | reverse complement strand
ATGGGAAAATCTCTGGGTAGCAACCAAACCACCAGGAACGGAAATCATCCTGCAGACTGACTGAATGGCTCTGAGGGTGGTGCTTTCTTGAATGCTTCCCTTGGAAAGTTGGATGCCAGCCTTCCAGGCACTCATTGCTAAAGGCACAACAGAAGGGAACTGGCTGGCAGATTTGTTCCTCTCAACAGAGGGCAATTTAATCATTTAGGCTAATAAGAGCATCCTCACGGCCTTGCATGATGGGGTACCACATTATTACCTTGGCCCCAAAGCAGCTTGGGCAGCAGATTGTCATGCAGAGAGAGTCACCATCTGCTTTGTTTCTTCTGTGCATGAGCATCTACCCCAGTAGGCAGCACAGCAGACAGCCCATGGCACACTTGTGTGGTTTGATGCCCAACTTGCTATGCCTTGCCAAATCCCTACCTCCACCTGCCTAAGAGGGGGGAGGAACAGCTCTGAGGAGGCTATTTCCTCCCTGCACTGTGGCCTCCAGCATAGGATGCTGATGTGCCTCCTGGTGCTTTTTCCTCTGCATAGGCATGAGAAACGGGCTACCTTAAATCTTTCCACTCAAGGGCCTTTATAGAGCCACCTATCCCCATGGAACCTGAGCCTCTTCTCTGTCAAATCAATAGAAGTGGCTGACAAGGTTATTTGGGTGAATCTGATATCTTTTATTAGACCAACTTAAATAGTTGGAAAAAAAAAGTTAAGCAAGCTTTCAGGTTCAAAAACACTTTGTCAGGCTGAGGAAGTTTCAGCAGTTGGTGTGTGCTCTTCCTGGATGGAATGAATAGTAAAGAAGCCAGAGGCTGGGCTGGTCTGTATACAAGACAGGCATTCAGTGAAAATGTAGGTTGAGGAATCAGTGGGTGAGAGACAGGCTGGGGGGTGGAGGGGTGGGGAAAGAGAGAGAAGGGGGATGAATAGTGGAGAGATACCTAAGAAGTCAGATGCCAGGCAGGTTATAATGTGTCATAAATCCAATGTCGATATTTAATCCATGATTTTTAGTATCCAGGAGGTTGATGAAGTGGCGTTCATAGGCTCATCTCTGGGAAGTGTTTTGTAAGTTCCTTTGAGGATCAGGACTGAGAGATTGGAGAGAAAGTGGTTTTCTTGTGAGAAATGTACCCCCACCGGTAATTGGGTATTCCTGTCTTTGATGGATTTCCAGTGTACATTCCTTCTGGTGCGCAGTTGTTGTTTGGTCTCTCCTACATATTTTCCATCAGGGCATTTGGTGCATTGGATGAGATATATGACATTTCTGGAGGTGCAGCTGTAAGATCTCGGAATGCCGATGGCTCTGTTGTGGGGTGTAGTAATTGTGGAGGTGGTGGAGATGTGTTGGAAGGTTTTGCATTTCTTGTCATGACATGGTCTGGATCCATTTGGTGTGTTCTGGGCTTGAGGAAGTTTGCTTCTGGTGATGAGGTTAGCGAGGTTCGGTGCTTGTTTGAAGGCTAGGATGAGTGGCTCTGGGAAGATCTTTTTAAGACTAGGGTCTCTTTCTAATATGAGTTGCAATTGTTTGAGGATTTTCTGTATGGGTTCGAGGGAGGGGTGATAAGTTATAACCAGCGGTGTGCGATTTGTGGGGGGTTTTCTTCTGTACTGCAGCAGTTCTTCATGTGGTATCCAGGTGGCTCTTTCAAATGTGCAGTCTATCTCTCTGGAGGAGTGTCCTTGTTGGGTGAATTATAAATTATGAAAGGGTTCAGAGAAGAGTGACAACAATGATTGGGGGGGGTTGGAAATCTTATCTCATAAAGTCTTAAGAAACTTAATCTATTTAGTTTACTGAAAAGAGGATTCAGAGGTGGCTTGGTCACATTCCCCAGGTACCAACATGCAGAAGAGATTTCTGATGGTAGTTAGTTCTTTTATCAATGGGGAAAAACACTGATTTCCAACAGTTGGAAGCTGAAACTGAACAAGCACAGGTGTACATTCTTAAGAGTGAAGGAAAATAACCATTGAACCAGCTCTCCTAGGGGTGTGATGGATTCTCCATCACTTTCAAACTTTAAATTAAAATAGAAATCCATTTTAAAGCTGAGCAATCACTCCAGCAACAATTGTTACCTTGATGTCAAGTTTACTGAGTGAGGTTCTTTGGTCTGATGTGCAGTACTTCCTTATGGCATAAAGCTGGTAGGAAACATTGGCCACATCTACATTTAATGCTGACTGTGCAGTAGCTTGTTACTAGTGTACCTTAGCATCATGTGGCAGAAAGCATGATGTGATGCTACTGCACAGTAGTAATGAGCTACTGTGCAGTCAGCATCACCTAAAACCTATTCGGCGATGCTACTATGCAGCAACTCCAGTTACTGCACAGTCATTTAGTACTTGTATACACACAGAACAGTACTGTGCTGGCTGCATAGGAACAAATGTAGTCAGCATCTCATGTAAACACAGCCACTGTTTATGCTCCTGTCTCAGTGGGTCCACACTCACAAAATTAAGGGCTATAGTAGAGGAATGAAGCTTGGGGAGAGCCTTAATTGGTTAAAAATGAATCCCTAAACACTTTTTTCATTTATCAAAGCCATATTTATTATAAGGAATCCAAAGCTTCCTAGGGCACTTAGTTCTGAATAACTCCTGCATCTCTTCCCTATATTGGAAACAGTGATCATACCTAAAAGATAGTGAAGGAATTAAAGGTAACTATAGTAAAGACTACGGAAGATTTAAGAAGGTGGGGTCTTACACTGCCTGTCTCTATTCTAAGCCAGTTTACTGCCCCTGATATCAATAGAGATTTGCTGGAGTGACATAGTGGTAAATCAAGATCAGATTTTTCTCATAGTGGCTCTGGGAAACAAGGGAGGGAGTGCTGCACTGCCAAATTCTGGTGAGAGACTATTACATCTCAGAGGCTCTGCAGAATGGCCATGATCTGTTCAGCTGAGCAGGATCATCTTTGGATGATCAAAAATAAAAGGGTCAAAAAGTCCATCCACGCCTAATATGCCATTCAGCTAGTCTGATTAAGGCATGCCTATTTCTGTAACAACCAGCACACAAAGGAGTAGCTGTCATCATATCTGGATACTTTTGTCTCCCCACCTCAAATAACCAGGTACTCTTCTACAGCTATGTCAACTCAGGGCACACTTATTCAGGAGTGTAAAGCAAAGCTTGTACTCACCTCTTCAGAGTCATTTGCTGATGCCTCAGCCATTTTGCCTAGAGATACAGACAGTTCTGTTTTTCATTTGGCTGGAGCAGCCAAATACTCCATAGAAACATTTACTCCATAAAATGACTTTACTTCCTAGCCCTGAAAAGGTAGTCTTAAGTAACAGAAAGAAATGAAAATAACATGTCAATGGGGATACAGCGGCAGGGCAAGACAGGGCAGGTTTCTTCTCTCATCGTCCCTTTAAAAGACAGGAAGAAAAGGAAATACATTACCTCATTGTATACATCTGACCATAATTCCTGCTTCCTAGCAGTGTGGTTATGTAGCACAGCATGCGGAAGGACTCTTCCGGGGGCTGCGTGAGAGGCACTCTTCAGACAACTGCTTCCAATACTTCAGCACCCTGGTCAGCACTTGGATTATTTCATCCCCAGATGCTTGGATTAGTTGCTTATCTAGCTGCTTACTGAAATGACTGTCACAAATAAATAAGGAAGAAATGAGCATCTTCTGTTGAGTGGCATTGTTCACAATGCTGGATGATGCTTGGGTTGACAGAAGAATCTGGCTGCAATCTGTTGCAGCTGTGGTTGAGTACGTGCACTCCTACAGTCGCTAATCTTCCCCCCCCCTGCACTCTGGGTCCAATAACAGAGATTATCAATACAATCCCGCTTCTCTACATAGGAATCAGAGAAGCAAGCAGAGAATAGGATGCATGTTCTAAAACAAAATACAAATATTCTTGACAATTTTTTTATTCTATCAAATCCCTGGATTTAAAGAAATAATGGTGGATTTAGGCATGCCTCACCTATAGACCGTGGGTCGGGAGGAAATGCCAGAAGGTATCTCATCACATCAGTGGTCTAATGGTGAAGGCTCGAGGCAGATTGCTGGTGCCCACACTCTGGGGGTTGTGGGAATAGTTCAGGGCAGGACTGTGCAAATATTTGAATTTTTGGTTTCGTGGCTGATGGGAAAAAGAAAAGGTCTGCATGAGCCAAAATATCGATCTGAGTTTATCCCACAAAAAACAAAACGCTAACAGAAACACTAAGAGACCAGAAACTTATTTTTTTTACGGTAAAACAAAACATCATTTTCAGTTATTTACAATAAAAGGCACAGCATCTAAGGGCTAGATTCACAAACTTGGTGGAGGAGGAGTTGCCCTCTTACTCAATAGCCTTCGGCTCTTCTCTCATGAGTTGGGATATTTACCTTCAAAACCCTCCTCTGCCTAATGGGATTTAAGACAATGTCCCAGGAGAATGCCTTAACCAAAAGCCTAATGGATTGTTTTTTCTCTCTGCTTCAATGACTGTTTCAGTACTCCATGAAAACTGGAACAGTATCAACAGTGGTGAGAGAGCGTGACTCCCAGCAGCACGGTGATTTGGGCACTGTCATAGGACATGTGGGACCGGGTACTTTTAGGGAAAGAAAGGGTGAGTTTCCTAATTGTTAGATTAGTGAGTAAAAGGACACGACTACCCCCTCACCCAGTCCTTTGCTTCCTGTTTTTTTGCAAAACATTTTTTTTAAATCTCAAGATAGCTCGTTCTGATGTTTCCAGCAGGAATTAGGAATATTCAATCTGGGAAAAGGAGATTAAGAGGAAGACATGACAGCAATGTTCAAAAGTTAGAAAGGCTGCCATAAAAATGATGAAGAACAACTGCTCTTGGCAACAGAGGGAAGGACTGCAGTGAAGCAGATTAAACTAAAACTTGGGAAAACTTCCTAATGATAAGAGCAAGATGCCCCAGGAAGCCGTAAAATCTCCTGCGCCAGAGAAGTGTCTGAGGTACTGGAGGAATAACGCGTCTTGCTTTTTTCCAGGACATTGGACTACAAGATCCTTGAAGTCCCTCTCAACCTTGTTGCTTTATTTGGACAGGTCTGAATTTTGGAGGGCATTTTCATTTTGGCTAAAACTATTTAGTGAATTCAAGAATAGTTTTTACTGCCATGTGACTACATGTAGGGTGAGGGAAGGGGATAATTAATCTACTGACCAATTTTTGCCCAGCTCTAGCTTCTGGGATTTTCCACATGGTGTTGTAAATGGGAAAACACGATCTCCCAGCCCTTTGCACGCTGCTAGATGGTGGGGGAATCCCAGTGAGATAGGAGGGAGGTGTATGTGATGTGAAAAGGACAGAGAGCCCCCTGGGTGAGCTGTATACATCCACAGCTCTGACCCTTTCACATCCACTGGTGCCGACTAGGTCCCTTCATCTCCCCTCCTCGCTGGCCCCAGGCCTTGTGAGAGGTTGCTGCTCTGCGCTTGGGTTAATTGTCCTGGGGAGCTGAGATCCTTGCCTTCAGGCCTTCATCGCTCCCCGGGTGGGATGACGCCTACAGCTGTCCTTGGGGGCCTCTTCTACCCTTTGGCAGAGTCTGTGGGGGGTTGCAGGGCACCCAGATGCAGCGGGCTAGCTCCACACCCTTGGCATTGCCTGGCCATCAGCTGTGCCTTGAGCACAGATCCCAGGGAGCCGGTTTCTCCCTTTCCCTCCCCAGATCTCTTGCACACACGTCTCCCCTCTGCCCTAGCAAAGACCCCCCTCCAAAGCATTCAGCCTGCACTGCCCCCTCCCGGGCCTGCCAGCCCCAGAGATGCTGCCAGTTTACCGCTCACTGCCCTTTGCTCCTGGGCAAGGTGTTTCCTTCCCCGCAAAGAGCCGAGGCAGATACCCCGCGGCAAGTGCGGCCACACACTCTCACACCTATGTGCACACTCACCTGCCTCCTCACCTGTGCAGGCTCACACACGGCCACGCATACACACATGCACCCACACACCCTCACTCACTCACTCACAAACATACTCCCTCTCTCACACACACACACATAGCCTCACACACATGCGCGCGCACACTCGCACATATGCGCCCGCATGTACCCCTGCATGCGCTCCCACCCCCGCTCACATGCACGCGCGCACACTCTCACACTCCCCTGCCTCCTCACCTCTGCAGGCACACACATATGCACCCTCCCTCACAAGCATCCTCCCTCCCTCCCTGTCTCACACACACTCTCACACCCATGCACAGACACGGGCACGCACGGTGCCCGCGGCTCCTCCCCCGGCGGGGGCGGGGCCGCGGGCTGCACCTGTGCGCGCCGAGATGCGGGACCCGCACGCGGCCTCGGGGCGGCTGCTGCTGCCGCTCCTGCTGCTGCTCCCG
>NW_017729032.1:13430898-13438857 GCF_001723915.1 Gavialis gangeticus | reverse complement strand
GGCCGGGCAGCGGCTCTTCCCGGTTGTCTTCTGTGCCCTTAACGCGGCCACATGCACGGGCCGGAGCTCCCGTCCCGCCGCCCTCCCGCCTCAGGGGGCTTCAGTCTGTTTATCAAAAGGACTCAGCCCTGCATAGCTTGTCTGCCCGGCCTTTCTTTTCTGCCTGCCTGGGGCGGGGAGGGGGGCAGGTTTTACGATTTCCAAATGTAAAAAAAAAATGAAAAACAATTTGTTTTTTGTGTGGTGGCAAGTGCTGGCTTCCCTTCCCCGCTTGGAGGGAAACAGTGTCTGGCTGCTGGGCTTGTCCTAGCCTCTTGTTTGCCAGGGGAGCCAGCCAGGGAAACCTGTCACAAGTTCCTAAGTGATTTCAGCCTGGTCCCAATGACCTCCGGCACTGCTGAAAGTGTTGCCTAAACTTTTTTCTCAGCTGTTGTTTGAGATTTTAGCCCCTAGGAAGGAAGTCTGTGCCTGAGGAGCTAAACTGAAGCTTTTATCAGGCACGGATCGTTTCTCTTTCCCTCACTGCACAGCTGTGACAGTCAGTGTATTCTCCACTCCTCTCTGTCCCTGTTCCCTGCCTACCCATATTAATACATCCCTGTCCTCCCAAGTTAATACATCCCTGTCCTCCTGAGGCTCCTGCCCCAGCGTGGCGACTGCCCGCCTGGATGAACTGCTGGGAGAGTGTCTGTGGAAAGCTTGTGCCTCCTTACTCCCCCCCTCAAATCATAAAGACAAATGGTAATCCTACCACGAGCGAGGAGGGAGGGTGACCCTTCAGGTGGGGAACTGAAACACAACAGAAAAATGCTTCTGAACAGAGAAAGCTGGGAAGGAAGAAGAAATAAGCTTTAGATTTCAGGTTTGGACAAAAGCAAGTGTTGAACTAACACGGTTTCCCACTGGCTGTGTTGTGATTTTTGCTCCTTTCTAATCTGAACCTCCCACATGGCAAAAAGCTAATAATACAACCCGAAACCAAGAGCAGCATGTTTCATTTTCAGTCTGAAATTAGTTTACGGCGTTGCCAAGTCTTGTGATTTTTTTCATCGCAACTCTAGTGATTCAGTAATCAAACCCATACCTCCTGATGAAGGCTGCTATTGTGTGAATCTTCCCTTAGCCAAGATAGCTTCCACCTCTTATTCCTGCAAACTGGGCTGAAGCCAGCAAGACATCCATCTCATTCCATGGGCATAAGAAGAGAAGTCCAGGCTTAATAAAAGTAGCTCCCACCATTTCTACTGAGACTGAAGTTGTATCTACAAGCAAACTGGTTGTTACTTTATGACTTGGAGGCCTAGATACTATGCTATTATGAGGTCAGAGGAGTAGTGAAGATCCTGTAGGATATTAGGAGACTGGGCATGCCTACATGTGCGCTTTAATGCATGGTAGCCTATTTTACTGCGCATTAAATCATCATGTCAAAAACCATGCAAATATACTAATGTGCAATAAAAATAGGCTACTGCCCATTAAGCATCACTAAAAAAGCATGCACTTTTGCTCCTGCGCATTAGGGCAGCAAAATGTGCAGTTATTTAGTACCTCATATTAGAGGGGTTAAATTTACTGTGCAGTAGCAAAAGCGCATTAATCAATGTGCAGATGCACCCTGTGAGGAGCAGCAGAGATCCTGTCAAGGCGGGTAGAGGAATGGGAAGAGGAGACCAACGGGGACGCAAAGGTTGCGGAGGATGTTGTAAGTTCAGAAGACAGTGATAAGAGGTGGGAAGTGAAGGAGACTGGATGGCGATTCTTGACTTAGAGGAAGGGAGGGCTCATAAAGCAGCTGGGGGAAGGCAGTACTGGTAACTCTTGCAAACTGGTCATGAGTCAAGAGATTTTGGTGATGGCAGAAGGACTCAAACAACAATGCAAAAAATTCCTCCGCTCCTATGATTTCTAGGGTCGAGCACCCTGGTAAAGGTCTGTATGACAGCTGTACACACAGACCCAGAGGCATAACTTCCCCGCTGCCTGCTGCAACAGGTCTTACATTTCTTCTGCTTGGGATCTAAGCAAAGAAGCAAAGTCCCAGGAGAAGAACTGTAGAAGTGCTGTTGAACTCATGCACAAGACAATTCCCAGGGCAGCAGGCAGGAAGACGAATAAAGATATTGAGCCATTTGGACAATCACTTGTATTTACCTTTATTGAAAACTATATGTAATGTAATGTAATGTAATTTTAATGAATAAGCTACGTATTTACACCATGGTGGTTATTGCACAACAATTAGAACAATAATTATTGTTATATGTTTTGAATGTATGGCAGAGTATAATTAAACATTATTTTAAAGGATTCTAACTATAATTGCTTCACTAACTTATAAAAAACTCTACTTTGGTTTGGGTTTTTCTAGCAGGTATAAAGACAGCTGTACCTGTAAATCTTTGCAGGTGTAAATTTTGTGTAATCATTGTATGTATCTTTGTAGCTTACACACCTACTGAAAAATAACTGGAAAACTTCACACACAGCATACAGGGAGACACTCTGTATTTCTTGGAGATACATTGTTCATATATTCACCATTCACATTTTATTGTCCTGGTACAGTAGAGTAATATAGGGATCATATTAGAGTACAGGAGGGGCAAGAAAGTGGTAAGAAAGTTACATCAGTTCCCCCCTCTTAGAGAGATGTAGATAAGTGGACTCTTCATTTTGGATGGGAAGAGACCTCCTTGATGATCCAGAACCCATGGAGGGACTCTCACAGGTAAAAGTGAATGATGCTGCAAAGACAGATCCTTTTACTCCCCACTAGGTCAGCATCCCTTCATTCATGCATGCAGAAGACAATGTATGACCCTGGGGGAGAAAAATGCACTTGACTATGTCTACATGGTTCTTGTACACTGTCTGGCTGAATATTGGAAAGACTTATTGATGATTATTAAATGTACCCATAATAGAAACATTCATGTTCTCAGAAACATGTCATAATACAGCCGTGTGGCTAACTCCAGGTCTCATTCGAAATTTGAGTTATTGTGCAAAATAGCTTGGAAAGTTAGATCTTTTCCAAATGCATTTAAGTAGAGGCCATCATGCAGTTTATTACAGCAACTGAGCCAGACCACCTGGAAAAGATCCTTGACTATAAAGCAGTGTTATAATACTTCATAAGTGTTGCATTCACTGAGGCTTTCTGATGCTTATGGGATGAACAGGCCAGCTGGGGAAACAAAAACACTGGTTTTATGTCTGCTACTCCTTCAATCAGAAGCAGCTCTACTGAAGGCATTGTGAGAAACCCATATGAAAGGAGAATCACATCCATGATTTCTAAGTACCAAGAATACTAGGACAGAACTCTGGTAAGACTTACCAGAAATATGTCCAACGATATCTTGACAACAAACTGAAACATAAAACACATAAAACATTCTCGCAAGACCTCTTGTCTGTTGAAGTAACAATCCTATTTTTTTAAATTGATTGCACTGCATGTTAAGGTTCAACTTGTAAGTCACATACGAAGGATTAATAAATCATTACTAGATGTTAACAGGAGCTATTAGATGGTTAGAAGCTATGGTTGTAGACTTTACAAAAAATCAGTGGAATTCCACTAAGAAAACTGGTGTAATGGAGTGAAAAATTAGGCCTACCCTTTTCTGAACAAGAAAATTCTCTATGTCACCTGTTTTAGTGGGTAGGCTGCCCCTGTAAGGGCCTGGGGCAGCCAGTGTTCCCTGATTACTAGTTCTGCCAGGAAGGGGCCAGGAGCTGTCTATAAGACAGTTTAGTTGGAAGAGGAGATGTCAAAAGAGGTTGGCTTATGTAACAGGCCCACTGGTTTGTGCAGTGAAAGACCTCTACTCCCCATAGCTTGTGTTGGTCAAAGGGAAAACCCCTGGTTAATGCTCCTTTGCAAATTGTTTCCCTAAATTAATGAACTGTGTCCTAAGGAAAGGGCCTGAAAGAAATCTTCGTGTCATACCAGTCTTTCCTGGGTTGGGGGAACAGGCTGGCTGGCCTGTGTCTGTGATCAAAGATTAGGGTGTAGCCCGGCCCAGTGATGCTGCCAGTGACCAGCCTGCTTTAGCACTTGTTGTAACTTCTCATGGGATGAAAATACTTGATTTAAAATCCTTTTTGAATTAATCCATGTGGTAAAATGCCCACTTACTCCCTAGACTGGCATCCCAGTTATTGTAACTTTGAAAGAAAGTTAATGGCATTTAATTCTAAAAAACCCTGCATTCATTGCCTGGGGAAATTATAAGCCATCTCCTGTAAGTCAACAATGTCACATTATTCTTTCAGTAAGAAGTAGGAGGTGCTATGTGCTGTCTTATGTGATAACAGAGCAATTACAGTTAGAGAAAACAAGAATGTAAGTAAGGCTCCCAGGAACTTCATTAGTGCAAGCTTTTCACTCCTGAAGTGTTAACTTAGTGTTCCCCTTTGGATGATTGTGTGGAGCTATAGGAAAAGGAAATAGGAGGAATAAACTATGATATTTAATGTACTTACAATGACAGTCAGACCCTTTCCAAACAAAAGATTTTCATTCTTGTATTTGCATCGCTGACTTGTAGGAGTTGGCTTATAATTTTCTTAAAAAGTAAGTGGTTTCTCTATGACAAAAACTGTATTATAAAATTGTGAGTTTCTTTATGTTCTAGGAGAGTAGATTGATTAGGGTCACTTTTTGTGATTTTGGCACCTACCTCCCACTTAAGTCATGTTTAGATGCATAGTTTACTAATTGGGATCTGGCTGTAAGTTCTGGACATTTTAACAAAATAAGTATTATTATGTGTTGCCATGTTTGCTTGTGACACTGCATCTGTGAGTTAAAATGTTGGGTTGCCATAGCTTTTACTACTAGATTTTTAAAAAAAAATACATTCAGTGGCAGCAATCTCTCAATTTGAGGATGATTTCTAGTGTGGCTCATTGATGGGTCTCAAGGTGACTAAAAAGTCCAGTCCTTGAGCCGCAGAGCTGTCTGCAGAAGTTGCAAGACTTTCTGCAGATTGCAAGCTGGGATTTCTCCCCTTTTCTTTCCTCTGCTCTCTCTTCTCTGCTTCGAGAGCAAGGCACTACCTCAAAACAGGCTGCCATTTGGTTGAAGTTGTGATGCCAGTGGAGTCAGTTAGCAGTCAACACCTCTTGGCTCTTAATGTTAGCATCCATTTTCTTGAGGTATGCCTTCAACTTGTCCTTGCATACGTATTGAAATACACTTCCACCTCTGTCAACCTTTATAGCCTCTTGTCTTTGACCTGTAGCATCTTTCTTTGAGAGGCAAATGCTCAACTCCCATAGCTGTTCTTTCTAACATAGGTTCTTACGGCCTGATAGCATCCACTGCCCTGTACTGCCTCCTTTTCAAACAAGACAGTCTGTTTCCAAATAACTCAGAAGCCTTTGCAAGCCTGACTGGCTCGACACAGAAATCACTGGATTTTCTCTGTTAGCATACAGAAGTTTCCACTTGAAAGATTTTTTGTTGCTTTTCAAGACAAATTTCTGTACTGCAACTAAGATGATAATTAAAATTTCTAAGCATAAAAGCATAGGTGAGAATAAATACAAAGGCTTTTTATATAGGTATCCATTTTGTTCATTATAGCCTTTATGATTACACAATTCAAATTCAGCTGTAAATATATACTTTTCTCCATGGATATATCCATTAGGGTGTAAGAAAACATATAGTTGAGACCATATGTTTTGGCTGAGAAGGAATAATGGATGAAGCTAAGTATTGGGTTTAAGAGAAAAAATATAGTTGAGAAAATAAAGACAGTAAAGTGCTAGCAGGTAGTTGGCTGGGAGGACCCTAATAAGACAATGCTCTCAACTAGAAGAAACTAACCTTTGTGAACTTCAGTAGAGCTGTTCCAACAGAGACATCTTGTGCTAAAAGTGCAAATGCAATTAATCTGGAAATCCAAATTTCTGTGTGCAGTTTTCACAGAAGTCTACCCAGACCCCCTGTATCTGATAAATGGGCCTGGAAGACTTCTGACACCACTTTTTAGAGTCAGATTCTGAAATACTATTGGAATAAACTTTTCTGAACCATAAATATAAGGCATCTGAACACAAAGAGAAAAGCCCCGTGGCAGAGTTGTGCCGTGGGTCATTGTGGACCAGTGGCAGCATCATAGCAGGACCCAAGTGGCAGGCTGTGGCAGCATGGGACTGGGGCCATTGGATGAGCTCTGTCACACCCTGGTGGTTTTTAGAGCCAAGTGCTTGATTAGAGGTCAAGAGAACAAGCCTTATGAGGAGAGGCTGAGGCATGAGACTCCAGCCTGAAGAAGCAAAGACTCAAGTGTGACTTGGTGGCAGCCTATTAGTATATAAGGGGTGTGCACCAGGAACTGGGAGATGTTTATTCACCAGGGCACCCCAAGGGAATACAAGGTCTAATGGTCACAAACCGCTGGAAGACCATTTAAAACTGAACATAAGGAAAAACTTCTTCATTGTCTGAGTCTCCAGAGTCTGGAAAAGGCTCCCCCCAGAGGTGGTGCAAGCACCTACTCCAGATACCTTTAAGAAATGCTTGGATATCTATCTTGCTGGGGTGATCTGACGCCAGCTGACTTCCTGCCCCTTGGGCAGGGGGCTGGATCCGATGATCTTGTGAGGTCCCTTCCAGCCCTAACCTCTATGAAATCTATCTGAATGTTTCAAAACTTCCTGTAGGTTTTGTGGGTACAGCTTTATTGAGCTAAGAGAATTTCAGTTCAACCATTTCTTGGAAGGTAATTGGGCTTTGTTCCCCTGTGGTCTTTTACCTGTGTAGTAAGCTGTGCCAGTGATGGTTGAAGTACAGATGGCTGCACAAGGTGCAAGGCAGTGAAGAATCAGATTTAATGGACATGTCTACACCATGCTGGTGGTGCATCCTGGTTAGGACAGCAATCTGCCCGTGCTGTCCAGTAACTGCTGCAGAATTCCCTGGAGTGTCTTCATTAGCACATTTCTAGGTTTGGCTCAGGCAGTAGATGGATGGGGTGACCTCAGAGATGTCCTGATGAGGACATCCTGCTGCTACACTGTAGACATGTTCAGTCTGTCCATGAAATGAGATACAGGATGACTCATTCCTAGCTGTGCAAAGCAGAAAAATAAAGAGTATTCAGGTATGTTTCTTTTGATTGCCTGAAGGAGTCAAGGGATTCTTTTCTTTGTTGTACAATTGGCTAAGTGCAATATGTAGGCAAGGTGCTGGAGTCAGATGCCAGACAAGACAGTCTGTGGATCTAATCCTGCCTGGCAAATATATGCTCCTATCTGGGATTATACTGAGGAAGACCACTTTGGAGGAAGCATGTGAAAAGAAGCATTCAGAAGCAGAGACTGCTGGAAATTTATCTTTGTTTAGGACTGAGCTAAAGTTGGATGACAGATGTTAAGAATGACAGGCTGCACCAGATGTTTTGTGCATGTGATAAAAAGAAAGCATTAACATTGTTACACACTAATTCTATTTGTTAACATTTATGGCAGATGCTGAAAGGGCCTTATACATAGAAATTTAGTTTCCATAATTTTTGTGGAATACGAGTCAGGCTATTTAGAGTCAGATCCTCAGCTAGTGTAAATGGGCAGTTGCACTAAAGCCAGTGTAGCTATGCTGATTTTGTGACAGCTGAGGAGCTGGCCCCTAATCTTTATTTCTGCCAGATCTTCAGTTCAAGCTGAGATGTCTGTCAAAACAGAAGAAAGCATTTAGTGTGACATTCTCCTCTCCTTCAAGAACGTTATTTCAACTATTTTAGTCATTAATAGAATTAAATGCCATATGCATCACATCCTGAAATGAGGTTGAGTATATAGTTGTATGGAAAAATTAAATGGGTGACAGCTTTTTCCTCCATCTGCAGTTTTTCTTTTCAGTCCTTTGGGAATTAATACTAACTGTTAATGATCTGAAAGACCCTGAATACAATAACAGGCAGAGAAAAGAAAATGAAT
>NW_017729032.1:13415766-13425898 GCF_001723915.1 Gavialis gangeticus | reverse complement strand
CAGACCTCATGCTCAAGGGAATCTACTAAACACGTACAGAAAATGAATGCATAGAAGTTTAATAGGGACAGTATTAAACACTTTCTCTGATTTCACAGAAAAGTAAACCAAGTAGTTGGAATGAATATTTAAATAATCAACTTTTAAAATGAATCCTGATCATTTTGAAATGTGTTGATAGACTCCAGCAATCTTGTGAATTTATAACTGAGTTTAAGGAGAATGCTAAATTATATGATTTTTAATTTGGAATAGGATTTGGAAATAGGGTAATGTTTCCACAAGCCTCCTAAATTCTATTTTAGAAAGTAATTTAACACATAAGAACCAAAGTCCCTTGGACTTGTGGTGAGACTTGAAGTGCTAAGGGCTGGAGTTTTTAGGTGCTTATGTAAGCAACTGTCATCAGAATTTATAAAATCTGTTCCTGGGTATAAACATGCCTGTTTTCCTGCAGCATTTATGCCCTGTAGTGGTCTGCTGAGACCTATTAGGCACTCTGTCCTCTCAGTTGGTCACCTCCCTCCCACTCTCCTGCTGTGCCTTTTGTTGGTAATGATTATGTTTTTGGCAAGTTGCCCTCAGACCACTCCAGTGACCTCTTTCTATGTTCCACCCCACCCTGCTCATTATTGGCCTCCTCTGTCTGACCCAATCTGTCTCTCTGGGGCTGCTTATCCCTACACTTAGGTTCAGGCCACCGAGCTATCTCTCAGCACCTTCCCCCAGGCACTCTTAGAAGTTTTTCTTCTCCCTATAAGCCACTCCTATGTTTCATAGCGAATGCAAACAGAAACCCTCAAGGAAACAACCAAACGTATTCACTTGTGGGACTTCCTTTCACTGTCCTTGTAGATCTTGTAGAGCTCCTTCTCCAAGTGTAGCCTGGATGACAACTGACTCCTCAGCCTCAAAGCTCTGTGTATATCCCCTGCCTCACTCCATCCCTTCCACTTACCAGGCTCCCCTTTCTTAAATAGCAGGCTTATTTCTATAGAGCGTGCTTCTCTGTCAGCAGACTTACGGCTCTGCAATTCACCTCGCTGCAGCCTACATCCTGTGCTCAGTAACAGGCTAAGGGCCCCTGTTACATTGGGGTGTGCTGGGGCTTTGCTCTCTGGCATTAGGAATCTGCAGTGATGAAGGTGAGGCAGGAACCAGACTGACGATGTAAGGAGAATTTGAAGTGAAGAGGTACCAGCAGAAATGCAACTTGTCAAAAGAGGGATAAAGAGAGCCTATTTTATACCTCTCTGCTGCCATAAAGCAGCTAATAACACAGAGGTAGGGGACCTTTCCAGAAATGGGTTTGCATATACTATGTTCGAAGGTAAGAGTTTGTGTCTTTTGTCAAAGGCTGAAATTAGTAGTTGAGACAGTAGGGAGGAAATTACACTGAGACATAGGGTCATTGAAAAAGGGCTTTAACACTGTGAGAGTTTGCTGGAGACTTTGAAGCTAAAGAAGGCTCTGCTCCTATTTTCCGTTTCTTATGAATAGAAGAGAAAACCACTAGGGGCTCCATTCAGTGTGGAGGTAAGCACAGTCCCCCAGTGCCATTACATTCTGTACTTCAGAGGAAAAGTAGCTAAGTGAAGTTTTTTCCCTACTGTAATCTTGTCTGAAGTACTGAAGGTATTTTTTTACTGATTATACTGAACACAAAGGGAATATAATTTTAGATCGGACATAACAAAACAAAATATCAGTATTTGTCATAAAACAATTTTGGCATCCTGTTCATTTAAAAACACGATCATCATCACCATACTATAGACCCTTCAAGGATCATGTGTTCCATCAGAAATACATCCAGGGTGCAGCTACACCTGCACTTTACTGCAGAGTAAACTAATTAGCTCTTCGCTGTAGTTTTGCTGTCTACATGTGCACCAGCATTAGGGTGCAGTAGACTAATTAACTCCAGCAGTACTATTCTACAGCGGGGGTAATATACTGATCCAGAACACATGTGTAAGCACTGCCTGTGGGCATAAATTGTACCTGGGCAGTCCAGCTAGCCAGGGCCTGCTCTGCCCCAGCTCAAATTGCTGCTGTTCCAGTTGCACATGTAGACGCCGCACCCAGGAGCAGTTTACTCTGGCTCCAACTGCTCCAGAGTTTATTCTTTCACATTAATTGCACATTTAGATGCACCTGCAGAGTAGCAATCTGCTGTCTCTTAATTAAATTCTTGTCTTGGTTATAGAAATTGTGAGACTGTCTTTTCCACTTGAAGGAATCTATTTCAGATTCTTGCTAGAATGTGCTGTGGATAATGCTGCATCTCATCATAAACTGGCAGAAGCACCAAAATTACAAACTACAATTTAGTATTCCTGTTTTGTGCATTTTAACTAGAAGAAATCAGTTCCCCAACACTGGTTGCCACCAGATGGTTATGTCTTCTGTTGTCCCACACACAGATCAGTGCAGAATAGTTCTAACCAACCTATTGAACAGAATTTTACATATAAACAACATAAATATTATTATTTGTACCACATCTTTTTCAGAGGCTATAACAGTTTAGTCTTCCTCAATATGAGCAATATTTTTTCCTTGTAATTCATCCTAAAGTTTTCTATCTTTAATTTTATCTTATTACTCATAGTTGTATCTCCCACAGGCCATCCTGAACAATTATTCTCCCTACCCATTAGTTAAATACTTCATGTACTTATATGACAGTTGATTTTAATGTCCCTTAAAGCAATTGAATGAAGCCATCACATAATTAGTTCTTACAAATCTTTCCATGTAAGTTACTGTTTCTACTTCTTCAGACCTTTTGGTTTAATTTTCAATTCTTGCCAATTCATGATATTTTCTTGGTGCTCAGGTGCTCATGACCTTAGAACTGCATGAGCTGTACTGTCCCAATGTCAGTATAACAAGCTTCACATACAATTTTGTGCCATTTTCAGGAGCACAGTTTTGGGAGAGAGGGAGGCAGGCATCAGCCCTGGGTGCCAAAACAATGCCTCCCTCCCCCTGGAGTTGGTGCCATATCAAGAGCAGCCCCAGGCTGCCTGGAAGTAGGAGCCAGGCATGAGGACACAGCAGGAACAGTAGGAGTCTTTGAGTTCACAGGACAGATAAGACCTTATCTCTAGTGCTAACTGCTCCTCCCCCTTACCCCCAGCCCTTCACCAAGTTTTGTCCAGTGCACCAAACTTGACAGTTATGTCTCTGATTACTTCATTGCCCCTTTGGGTCACCAAAGAAGCGTACCCGGAAATAGCAAAAACCTGCAGGGCCAAAATCAGGAACTGAGTTGCACCTAGTGAAGGATGTTAAAGACATCAGGAAGTGGTTCTATAAGTATGCGGGCCAGAAAAGATGGACTAAGGAACCTGTGGATCCTCTGTTAAGTAGCCAGGGGGAACTCGTAACTGAAGATGCAAAGAAGGCAGAGCTACTCAATAGCTACTTTCCCACAGTCTTCAAAAAAAAAAAAAAAGTAAGCTACAACCACACACCTAATAAAGATTATTTTGATAAGGACAGGGGCAAGCTGAGGGATAAAATAACAAGAGATGGTCAGAACTTTTGTTGGGTTTGAATGAATTCAAGTCAACAGGACTGGATGAACTTTATCCCAGGATACTGAAGGAACTGGCAGAGGAGACCTTGGAGCCTTTGGCACTTATCTGCATGAAGTTGTGGGAGATGGGCCAGGTACCAGAGGACTGGAAAAAGGCCAATGTCATGTCCCTTTTTAAATAAGGCAAGAGAAGAGACCTGGGGAACTACAGACCAGTTAGCCCCACATCACTACCCCAGAAGTTACTGTAGCATATCCTAAGGAAGACCTTTTGCAAGCACCTGGAGGAGGAAAGGCTGATCATAAGCAGCCAGCATGAATCTATGAAAAATCATGTCATACAAACTTGATCTCCTTCTTTGACAAAGTAACTACTTGGGTGGGTGAAAGCAATGCTGGGGATATAGTGCATATAAACTTCAACAAGGCTTTTGACAAGGTCCTACCTGACCTTCTCGTAAACAAATTGGAGAAATGTGTGCTAGAAAAACTACTAAGAGGTGAATAGATAACTGGCTCAAAGCTGCAAGCAAAGGCTAACTATTAACAGAACCCTGTCAGAACAGTAGGAAGTTGAATGGAGTCTTACAGGGGGTCTGTCCTGGGCTTGGTGCTGTTCATCATGTTTCTTAATGATTTGGACACTGGTATGGAAAGCTTCCCAAGCAAGTTTGCAGATGATACAAAACTAGGAAGGATCATGAACACACTGGATGATGGGAATGCAATCCAAGAGGATCTCAATAGATTGGGAAGCTGGGCTGAAGCTAACAGGATGAAGTTCAATGCAGATAAATGCAAGGTACTACACCTCAGGAAGAATAATTAAAAACACAAATGGAAAATAGGAGATACCTGACTGGACAGCAGCACTACAGAGAAGGATCTGGGAGCCTTGGTAGATCACAGACTCAGTGAGTCTGCACTGTGATGCAGCTGTACAGAAGGCAAATGCAGGTTTGGGATGTATCAAAAGAAGCATTAGGTGCAAGACATGGGAGGTGATAGTGCCTCTCTACTCAGTACTGGTTAGGCCTCAGTGCAGTTCTGGGCTCCTCAATTTTAAAAGGACATGGAGAAGTCAGGGTCCAGAGGTGGGCAACAAAGATGACCAAAGGCTTTGAAAGCAAGTCACAGAATCATAGAAAATTAGGGTTGGAAGGGACCTCAGGAAGTTATAACCCCTGCTCAAAGCAGGACTAGATCATCCCAGCCAAGGCTTTGTGTAGCCAGGTCTTGAAAACCTCCAAGGATGGCGATTCCACCGCCTCTCTGAGTAACCTGATCCAGTGTTTTACAGCCTCCTAGTGAGAAAATGTAGCAGAGTAATGGGGGAGAAGGCTCTGCACCCTGCCCCCAGCCCCATCTGCTCCCTGCAGCCTGGCAGGGAACAGAAAGACTGCCAGTTGGGAGAGAAAACCTGGCCCAGAGTAGAACTAAGGGAAGCTCCAGGTGAATAGACTTCTGGGAGGGGCATCTGACTGTCAGCTGCAGAAGAAGCCAGCAGGTTGGCCACTGGGAGGTCCAGTGGGGAGAAAAGAAGCAGTTGTGGAGACCAGAAAAAAGGAGAGAGAAAAACTGCCAGGGTGCAACATGCCTGGACAGGGATAAGAGGAGTGCAAAGGCTCCTGTTCTTTTGTTGTGTATTTCTGTTGTAAATCCAGTGGATTGCAGAGGGAGCGTATAGGTGGTGGAGCACCCTGCTCGGACTCGCAGAGCCACCGCACCTGCAAGTCTGGCCACCTCTTAAAGGGACAGGCCCCTAATTTTGAACTGGAATTTAAACTGTAACTACTGAGAGTCTAAATCCTACCTATAAAGGGATTACACGCCATCATGGTGAAATGCCTCCTGTTCTGTAAATCATAAACTCAGCATCAAGCTGCTGTGGGTAAGCAGATCCCAAAGGCAGCAACACCCCTTGGCCAATCTTAGTCTAGGGGATACCCAGTCTTGGTCATCTCCCCTGACCCTGCCACAGAAAACTTTTCCTAATATCGAAATTAAACTTTCGTTGCTGCAACTTGAGACCATTGCTCCTTGTGCTGTCACCTGCCAACACTGAGAACCGTCCAGCTCCATCCTCTTTGTAACCACCTTTCAGGTAGTTGAAGGCTGCTATTAAATCCCCTCTCAGTCTTCTCTTCTCTAGACTAAATAAACCCAGTTCCCTCAGCCTCTCCTCAGCAGTCATGTGCCCCAGCCCTCTAACCATTTTCACTGCCCTCTGCTGGACTCTCTTCGATTTGTCCACATCCTTTCTATAGTGGGGAGCCCAAGGCTGCACACAGTACTCCAGATGTGGCCTCATCAAGTGCCAAATAGAGGGAAATAGTCATTTTCCTCAGTCTGCTGGCAGCGCACATACTAATGCAGCCCAGTATGCCATTAGCCTTTTTTTTTTTTTTTTTTTTTTTTGCAAAAAGGGCACATTGTTGGTTTACATTCAGCTTATTGACCCCAGTAACCCTCAAGTATTTTTCTGTAGAGTTATTGCTTAGCCAGTCAGTCCCATGCAGAACTTTGCATGGTTCACTAGAGCCAGCATGAGCTGCTGTACATGACAGTTCATTGAGTCTTCTAGACACACCCTAGTCTTTCAACCTGTGCTTGGGCTGGGAACCTTAAGCCTCTGTCACTGCAACTGTGACAGCACCAATCTCAAGTATTCAAAAAAATCACAATTTTTCTACTTTCCAATGGACAGCATTACTATCTGGTAGGGATTACGGAGACCTGGTGGGACACCTCACATTATTGGACTGTAGCCATAGAGGGCTACACCCTGCACAGAAGGGACAGAATAGGGAAGAAAGGTGGAGGTGTAGCTTTCTATGTGAGGGAGCAGTACACCTCCTTGGAGGCTGACATTGGCTCCAAAGAAGAGCAGCTCAAAACCCTCTGGGTCAAACTGTGGGGGGGGCAGGGGGACAGCGAGAGAGACCTAACTGTACGTGTGTACTACAGACCACCAAACCAGGGGGAGAAGCTCAATCTGGATTCTCTTGAGAACTGGCAGAGGCCACGTGCACACGGGATGTGGTCATCATGGGTGACTTCAATTACCCAGACATCTCTTGGGAGGAACACTCGGCTAAGTCGAATTGGTTGTGTTGCTTCCTGACCTGTATCGAAGAGCTCTACCTGACTCAGGAAGTGCACGGGCCAACCAGAGGTAACACACTTCTAGACTTGGTTTTGGCTAAAGGAGATGATCTGGTGAGTGACTTGAATATAAAGGGTAGCCTGGGCAACAGTGACCATGAAACCATCATATTCACTATCCATCACAAGGCAGACAAATCAGCTAGAAGTTTTGGACTTCAAAAACGTGAATTTCAACAGGCTCAGGGCAACAGTAGGGGAAGCACTGCAGGACCAGAGACTGAAGGTGAAAGGAGTGCATGAAGAGTTGTTGTTCCTCAAGGACACAATCCTTGAAGCGCAGAAGTCCATTCCCATGCAGAAGAAAGGTAGCAGACGGGCTAGTAAGCCCTTTTGGCTTAATAGGGATATCATGGTCCTCCTGAAAAAGAAGAAAGAGGCATACAAACAGTAGAAGCTTGGGACAGTCCCCAAGGAGGACTATACAACAACAGCCCGTACTTGCAGGGAGCAGATTAGAAAGGCTAAGGTGAAGACTGAATTTAAACTAGCTACAGAAATCAAGGACAATAAGAAATCTTTCTTTAGGTATGTAGGAAACAGGAAGAAAACAAATGGAAGTGTGGGGCCATTGCTTAGCAACTCAGGACAGCTGGTTGCTGACACGCAGGAAAAGGACTGAATTCCTGAATGACTACTGTACTTTGCTTCAGTATTTCACTGGACTAAAGGGAAAATCATACTAGATAAGGTTCAGAATGGGCATGGTGGGAATGACTGCCTTCCTACTGTTGACATTGAGCTGGCGCATGGTCAGTTAGGAAAGATAGACACTTATAAGTCAGCAGGATCAGATGAACTTCATCTGAGAGTGCTGAAGGAGCTGGCTGAAGTAATTGTGGGTGAAACTCTTCCAAAACTCATGGCATTCAGGGGAGGTCCTTGAAGACTGGAAGAGGGCCAATGTTGTGCACATCTTCAAGAAGGGGAGGAATGAGGACACAGGCAACTATAGGCCAATTAGCCTAACTTCTATCCCAGGGAAAATCCTGGAAAAATTAATCGAGGAGTCTATGTGTGATATGTTTGCAGAAGGTACAGTTCTGAACAACAGCCAGCATGGTTTCATTGTGGGCAGGTCTTGTCTTACTAATCTCATCTCCTCCTATGACCAGGTGACATGCCACCTGGATAAGGAGAGGAGGTTGACATTGTATACCTAGACTTCCAAAACGCCTTTGATCTGGTATCCCACCATGTTCTCATGGGAAAATTGGAGGATTGTGGGCTTAACTGCTTGACAGTGAGGTGGGTAGGAAGCTGGATGTGGGATAGGATCCAGAGAGTTCTCGTGAATGGATCTGTGTTGTCCTGACGAGAAGTGGCCAGTGGTGTCCCTCAAGTGTCAGTGCTTGGTCCAGTGCTTTCTCAACACCTTTATCAATGATTTGGATGTGGGGGTGGAGAGCTTACTGGCCAAGTTCACAGATGACACCAAGTTATGGGGGAGCGTGGTCATGCTTGAAGATAGGCTGCAGATACAGGTGGACCTAGACAGGCTGGCAAGTTGGATGGATTGGAACCAGATGAAGTTCAACATTGAGAAGTGTAAAGCACTCCATCTGGTGACAAACAACCCCCAACATACTTACAGGCTCGGCGGCACAAAACTGACTAACACCATAACTGAAAGGGGCCTAGGGGTAATAATAGACCATGCAATGAACATGAGCCATTAGTGCAATGCTGTAGCTGGCAGGGCAAACAATACTCTGGTATGCATCAACCGATGCATCTCAAGCAAAACCAAGGAAGTGATTCTTCCAGTTTACTCAGCATTGATGAGACCACAGCTGAAGTACAGTGTCCAGTTCTGGGCACTGTACTTCAACAAGGATGAGAAAAAGCTTGAGAAAGTCCAGAGAAGAGCCACCCATATGATCAGAGACTTGCAAGGTGAGCCATACAAGGAAAGGCTGAGGGATTTGGGCCTCTTCAGCCTAAAAAGGAGAAGGCTGAGGGGACTTGGTAGCTACCGCAATATCAGGGGAATACATCAAGGGCTTGGTGAACAACTGTTCACCAGGGCCCCCTTGGGGAAAACCAGGATTAATGGCCACAAACTCCTGGGAGACCATTTCAGGCTTAACACTAGGAAAAACTACTTCACAGCTAAGGTGTTCAGACTGTGGAATAAGCTTCGTCCAGCAATCACTTACCCTGGAAATCTTCAAGAGGAGACTGGATGGTCATCTCGCTGGGGTCACCTAACCCCCAGTTGTCTTTCTTGCCTAGTGCAGGAGGGTTGGACCCAATGATCTTGCAAGGTCCCTTCCAGCCCCTTACAATCAAATCCATGAATGTGAATCTGACCTTAAGCCTCTGAATGCTTGAAATTGCAGTGGGAAAGAAGATTTCCCACTGCAGTTGGGCAGGATGGGAGGTTGGCGGGAGGATGGAAATTCTGGGCATGCCCTGTACTTCCTCAGCATCTGCTTTCTGCCACCATGGGAGACAGGCCTATCTGGTATATGTTGACAGTGGGCCCAGGCCCACCAAGAAATAAGCCTTCCTCAATGACTGGAGGGAAGCCACTAAATGTGCAACTAATTCACCGGGACAAATAATGAGGAAACAAGAACAGGTGCGCAGGTAATGCTGTGTGAGACAGGTCTATTTAATACGCAGTGGGTGCATCTATGTGTGCAGTTAATGTGATACAATAAACTCTGGTGCATATTGTGCTGGACTTTATTGCTCCCAGGCACTGCATCTTCATGTGCGCTTGGGACCACAGCACATTGAGCTGGGTTGGAGCATCCCTGGCTGACGGGAGTCTGGGGGGTCAGCCTGCCAGTCCAGGGCTGCTCCAACCTGGCTCAGTGTGTTGCGGAGGGGCATGAGGGTGCTCCAATGTTGGGCTAGCCAGCAGGCAGCCCTCACATTAAAGCACCTTCATGCCCCAGTAAGCCCCATCGCCGTCTACACATGCATTGTTGCATACTAAAGAATGCTGCCATAGGATAGTACTTGGGTTTGCAAGTACTAACCTATGATGGAGTTAATTCATTTACTGTGGCTTAATAGGGCTGCATGTGTAGATGCTGAGACTTGTGTAGATGCACCCAGTGACAGTGGGACTAGGCCCACCAGGAACTACAGGCAACCCTCAGTGAACAGAAAGAGTGCACTAAATGTATAACAACTCAATTCTTAGACAAAGGATGAGAAACCAGGAGTTCATATTACACTGTGTGAGACAGGATACTAGACTAGATGGATCTATGGTCTGACTCAGTAAGTGGCAGTTCTTATGTTCTTATAAGCAGGCCTGGCTTAAAACAGCAAAACACACAGAAAATTGCCATAAGCTGAAAATCTTTTTAAAAAATATATCAGAGCCAGGGACTTCTTGAGAACTGGCGACAAACTGTGCTGAGAGGCTCAAGGTTGTACAGTAATACACACCATTTACTTTTG
>NW_017729032.1:13410455-13410766 GCF_001723915.1 Gavialis gangeticus | reverse complement strand
AAAATCTTTTTAAAAAATATATCAGAGCCAGGGACTTCTTGAGAACTGGTGACAAACTGTGCTGAGAGGCTCAAGGTTGTACAGTAATACATACCATTTACTTTTGTCAGCTGGGCATCAATCATTCATTCAGCTTGCATTCCTATGAAGTTGAGCATTAAATAAATAATGCTCAACTCTGAGTGGAATATTTATAAGTACAATTTTTATAATGAAAATGGAGTATTTTTGTGAAACACTGTTTAATGGAAGAACATTAATATTTGAGAGGCTTTTTTAAAAAAATAAAAATGTTTAGGAAAAAAACAGAC
>NW_017729032.1:13404913-13405455 GCF_001723915.1 Gavialis gangeticus | reverse complement strand
TGGATTTATGACACATTATAACCTGCCTAACATCTGACTTCCCAGGTATCTCTCCACTATTCATTATAGTGAGGGCGGGGAGGGGAGAGGGAGCTCTTCTCTCTGCTGCCCCACCTGTCTCTCACCCATTGACTCCTGAATCTACATTTTCACTGACTGCCTGTCTTGTATGCAGCCCAGCCCAGCCTCTGGCTTCTTTACTTTTCATTCCACCCTGGAAGAGCACACACCAAATGCAGGGACTTCCTCAGCCTGATGAAGGGTTTTTAAACCCCAAAGCATGCTAAAAAAATATTTCCAACTATTTAAGTTGGTCTAATAAAAGATACCAAATTCACTCAAAGACCCTTGTCTGCCTATGTCCTTAGACCAACAGGGCTACAACCTGCACCCCTGTAACATTTGTCATGTGACTTTTCTTTGTTCTGATCTACATTCTGAATTGTTGCTGGGCTGCAAGGAATTGTTTTCCTGATTGATTCTTTGGGTGAAAACAGACTTTATCTAACATCTTATTTGTGCTGCCACAAAAATTTTTATGA
>NW_017729032.1:13395227-13404480 GCF_001723915.1 Gavialis gangeticus | reverse complement strand
AGGATTTTCCATATGGGTTCAAGGGAGGGGTGATGTGTCATAACCAGCCGTGTGTGATTCATGGGGGGTTTTCTTCTGTACTTCAGCAATTCAGGTGCGGGCACATTACACACAAGAAAACCTCTCTCTCTCCAGTCTCTCAGTTCGAATCCTCAAAGGGAACTTACAAAACACTTCTCAGAGATGAGACTATGAACTTCACTTCATCAACCTCCTGGATACAAAAAATCATGGTCTAAATATAGACATTGGATTTGTGACACAAAATAACCTGCCTGACATCTGACTCCCCAGGTACCTCTCCACTATTCATCCCCCTTCTCTCCCTGCTACCCAGCCTGTCTCTCACCCACTGACTCCTCAGTTTACATTTTCACTGACTGCCTGTCTTGTATGCAGCCCAGCCCAGCCTCTGGCTTCTTTACTTTTCATTCCACCCTGGAAGAGCACACACCAAATGCAGGGACTTCCTCAGCCTGATGAAGGGTTTTTAAACCCCAAAGCATGCTAAAAAAATATTTCCAACTATTTAAGTTGGTCTAATAAAAGATACCAAATTCACTCAAAGACCCTTGTCTGCCTATGTCCTTAGACCAACAGGGCTACAACCTGCACCCCTGTAACATTTGTCATGTGACTTTTCTTTGTTCTGATCTACATTCTGAATTGTTGCTGGGCTGCAAGGAATTGTTTTCCTGATTGATTCTTTGGGTGAAAACAGACTTTATCTAACATCTTATTTGTGCTGCCACAAAAATTTTTATGACAGTACAAATTCTGAGCAAATAGATGTCAATACCCTTTGTTGCGCCACATCAAAGGAAAAATGACTGGCGTGACAAAAGGTAGTAATAGACTGCCATTTTAATGCAGCAGACATCTGTTAGCTATGGAGCAGGAGAGTATGGGCACCCTGTTTGCACTCTCCAGGTACCCTGAGCAGGTGCTCCGAGGGCTTGAAGACTGCTCAAGGCCCAAAAAACCTGTCTGGCTTTCCCTGCTTAGACAGGCACCCCAGAGAAACTTGGGGCACCTCTCAAATAAGTGGGGAAGTCATGGTCCCACACTCAGCCAGACCCATCCCCTGTGAGGATGGGGACAGGTCTGGCTGAGTGGGAAAAGTGATGATTTCCCCACTCACCCAAAACCACCTTGCAGCACTCCTTATCCCTCACCATCAAGGACAGGACAAAGGTTGCTGTGTTTCAGCTAATGAACTGGATCAGTTGTGCTGCAACACATGGAGGCACAGCTGATCTGCTTCATTCAGCGATGTTTATTTCTAGCCTTTGCGCTTACTGTGTGTAGGCAGCAGTATTATCAGCAGTCACTTTGACTCCTTTGGGAAGGTGTGCTAACAGCCTCTCCTGCTGCTCCTACCACATAGCTGCAGTGAGCATGAGTGCAACTCCGCTGTTTGGCTCTCTCTTGTAAATCATATTTATCAAATGAAAAAACAAATCAGACCTCGGGCAGAATAAATTATGAATAGATAAAATGAAAAAAAACAAAACCAACCTTAGACATTTCAGTTGCTTTTCAACCTCAGGAATATTAACAAAAAACAAAACCAAACCAAATCAAACCAAATCAACCCCCCCCCCCAACCTTAGACATTTTAGTTGCTTTTCAACCTTAGGAATATTAACATTTGAAACAAAACAGGAATTGATTTTTCCCTTTAGCCATTCAAAACAACAGTAAGCTAACAAATGAACCCGCACATCTTTTAAAGTGTTGCTTACAGTTTTTAGACTAAACTCATCACTTAAACTTGACTGTTCAGGTGAAAAGCAGAGTGCTTTCAACTAGGACAGAATCATAGACTTCAGGACACTTATAAGGAAGGATTTTAAGAAGCGGAAAAATGTTGTTGGGCATGCCGTATCTCAGAATAAATCTGACATGATTTTTTATTCAGGTCTATGTATACATTAGCAACATATTAAAAAATAAATACTTTAGCAAGTAGCTGATGTATTGTAATATTAGGAATAATTCTGGTCTGATCAGACAATAGATGATATAATGTACACCAATCAAATTGGTCCTTTCAAACTGGTTCATACCGAAGTCTTAGCATGTACTGTGATACACACAGATTTTGTACCAATGTGGGTGCTTTAATGCTGCACACATTGCAGTCTGCTGCTGTTTATTAGTACAGTTATAAAGTAAATTCTGATTCGTGTGTCTATGATTTATTTCACCGTTGTTCTGATTCCCAGTTGCCACCCCTTACCTTACCCATTAATAACTCCTGGTAATTGGTCACAACCATTATTTGCATTACCCTCAGTTGGCAAATTCAGCATATTTGCATTACCCTCAGTTGGCAAATTAACCAGTTTACTGTATTACAAAAGTGCCCAGAGCCCTTAGTCAGGACCCATTTCCTTGAGCACTGTACAGACACAACTGTTACTGACTTTGAAGGGACTGCAGTTTCACTCTTGCCTTTCCCCACAACTTAGTTGTCCACTTGATAGCTTTACAAGCTGTGTATGGTTACTATAATGTGGTCTTAGGGCAACAAAGGCACAGCAAAGCTTCTGGGTTCATTCTTGAATAAGCACAGCTAACTATCATTAGGATCATTGAAAATCTAAAACTATTAGGCGCCTCCTTAAAAACAGTTATACAGTTAAGAGGAATGATTGTCTGCCAGACAGCATTTTGGACAATGGATGAAAGTTCAGCCTCTCTATATATTAATCCTAAGAGCCTGGTGATGGCAAATAATTTTATACCAGTGAACACTAACAATAGTCAGACTGTTCATAGCCCTGAGCAAAGCAAATTCTACTGTGCTAACTTTGCTAATGGAAGTAAGAGTTTGTGTTGTGATTTTGGGGGATTATTACATTGTTAGGGCCAGATCCTTACCAAATAGTTTTCCAAACAAATTTTGGCAGATTTATATCTTAGTCAAGAGAGAGAGAGGCACATTATTATTCCATTGTTAGCATTCCAGTTTCTGGTAAATGAATTGAAGTCTCGGTAGGTTGAATGTTAAGTACCTAATCTTCCTGCATTCAAAGCAAATCCTTTGTCAAAGACTTAGAAGAGCAACTGTTGCTACTGCATTTCAAAAGAAGTAATGATGTTGCAGATGATAAAACAACAGGAGCTATTGTACCTATTGGAGTCATTAGTGATTCATAGATGCTAGGACTGGAAGGGACCTCAACAGATCATCGGGTCTGACCCCTGCCTAGGCAGGAAAGAGTGCTGGGGTCAGATGCCTCTCTAGCCTTCTCTTAAAGACCCCCAAGGTAGGGGAGAGCACCACCTCCCTCGGAAGCCCATGCCAAAATTTGGCCACCCATACTGTGAAGAAGTTTTTCCTGATATCCAGCCTAAATCTGCTCTCTGTCAGTTTGTGACCAACCCCAAGAGGTGCCTTGGTGAACAGAGCATCTCCAATCCCTTGCTGCGTCCCCCTTGTGAATTCGTAGGGGGCCACAAGATCACCTCTCAGCCTTTTGTTGCGGAGGCTGAAGAGGTCCAGGTCCCTCAGTCTCTCCTCATAGGGCTTGTCTTGTAAGCCCCTAACCATACAAGTGGCTCTCCTCTGGACCCTCTCAAGTCTATCAACATCCTTCTTGAAGTATGGCGCGCAAAACTGGACGCAGTACTCCGCCTATGGTCTGACCAATGCCATATAGAGGGGAAGTATCACCTCCTTGGATCTATTTGTCATGCATCTGCTGATACATGATAAAATGCGGTTAGCTTTGCTGATGATTTCATTACACTGATGACTCGTTCATCTTGGGGTCCACTGTGACTCCAAGATCCCTTTCTGCTTCTGCACTGCTGAGAGGGTCACTTCCCAGCCAGTAGGTGTGCTGGATATTTTTGCGCCCTAGGTGCAGCACTCTGCACTTGTCCCTGTTGTACTGCATCCTTTTGTGTACTGCCCACTTTTCTAACCTGTTCAGGTCTGCCTGCAATCATTCCCTACCCTCCAGAGTGTGCACTTCACCCCACAATTTAGTATCGTCCACAAACTTGGACAGAGTACACTTCACACCCACATCCAAGTCACTGATGAAGATATTGAAGAGTACAGGGCCAAGGACCGAACCCTGCGGGACCCCACCACCCACATCCTTCCAGGTCAATACTGACCCAACTACTACCACTCTCTGGGTGTGACCGCTAAGCCAATTTGCCACCCACTGGACCGTGTTAACAAACATCTGTCACAGCCTCTTAATTTAACTCTGTTACACACATTTCTTATCAAAAACTTTGCAGACAACTAGGAAGCTTCCTAATCAACAAGAAGTAGCAGAAAACCTGCAAGGAACTGGCATTCACAAGGAACACCCTGAAGATAGAAGTTATTTATTTTTAAATAAATTTTCTTACCTGTGTTACTATAACTTTGGTGACTAAAACCCCAGGGAGTTTAGAGGGCCAGATTTTCACTGTCATATGCTCATGGTCCAAACAGATATTTTTGGCATATCTACTTGATTAATTTTTAAAAGGAAGAAATCCTGAATAACAAACATCTTCCCACAATCACACTTCAAAGAACCAGAAATAGAACAGAAGCTTCATGTGTTTTTTAACCTAGTCTGTACTCAAAAAAGTAGTAGGATGTACACTTTATGGTCTGGCCACCCACAAACCATAAATTGTACAGGGAAAGTGAGTGATTAGATTGGTGATTCTGGTTCAGGCTTATCTACCACTGGGATTGTGGTAGCATCTCACTCTGAAATTCACACTCCAGTGAACATCAAAATAAATTAAAAGGATTAGACAGTGGTTTAAAAACTGAGGTTAAATTTATTGGTCACATTTTTCAGCTTCACAGACAATCAGGGCATAAACCTTAGCTGCTAAGAAACACAAGGAAACTACTTGAAGGTTTATGAAATAGCTATTCTGCTCCAGTCAAAACCTGGGAGAAGTAGTAGATTGAGCTGGGTCTGGGGTAGCAAGCTCACCAATTCAGAAGGCCACCATTCAAATTCAGGTGAGACACGATTAGAAATTAAAGAGAACTCTTAAAGTAAGAGTTCCCTCATCAGGGAAAGAGGCTTAAAAGACAATGCCTACCACCAGTGACGCAGAACTTAGACAGAGACCCAGAATTACTTGTTCACACTTTCCTCCTTTGCTTCTATCCAGGGCACATCTACTGTGAGCAAACAAACGAAAATGAAATTTTCTGAAATGCTGAAAAAGCTCTTCCTTCTCTGCCTTCCTAAGACCACTGGGACCTGATCCAGCATTAATGCTGTTCAGCACTCAGCCCTCTGCCTAGCACAATACAGCAACTAACGTTTCATCCACAAAACCTCTGTATGACAGGGAACAACAGGACTGGTAGAGTCAGGGGCACCAGAAATTTTAAGGGGTTGTTTAATATTCTGGATGCATGTATATATTCTAAAAAAGGGAAGGCAAATTTTAAAATGATTTTTGCAAATATGTCATAGCCCAATTTTAAAACCCTTTTTATTTTAACATGGAGCACTGAGCAGCAGTTCTGTAAGAGGAGAGGCCAAACTTCATCAATCAGAACATTTACTAGCACTTTCTGTCCTTTCCCTTGCAGCCTCAATTGACATGTCTTGTTTTTCCAGTCCTTCAGGAAGCCTTTGTCTTATGCCATTTCTCTCTAATTAAGAGCATCATACACTTATTAGACTGTAATTTTGCTTCTTACCATTGTTACAAGCACTTGCTAGCTCTTGTATCTCTGTGTTAGTAAATGTCTGCAGTTGCCATCTGTTGTTATTACTGGTTTAGTAATAATTGGAATATAACCAAAATTCACTGCCTTATTCTTGGTAAATGAATTCTCTGTAGAACAGGCAATAGAGGGCATCTAAGCATCTCCAATGCCAGCTTTACTAGAACATCCCTGAGTTCATATCTGTGTCTACTTAGTGGGTTTCTTCATTTCCATATTTCAGTTTTCCTTTGCTCACACATCCTCTTCATATTCCAGTACATTTCAACATATGCTGAACAGTACAGTAGTGGTAACCATTAGTGCTGTGCAAAGCTTCACCAGCTGTTTCATTTCAACGCTGTTTTGACTCGTGTCGAGCTTGAAACAGTGAAATCGAAGCAAAATGAAGGGCCTCAAAACAGTTTCAAAATGAAACGAGGCCAGTCGAAATGTTACGAAAGTTTTGAAACGTTTCGAATTTCGAAGCAGCCAGCCAGGTGGTGGGAGGCAAGGGAGAGCCAGGGCTGCACACCGAGCGGCTCTGCAGCCCCATGTGGCGCAGCCTGGCAGGGACCACAGCCCTGGCTCTCTCCACCTCCCGCTGCCAGGCGAAGCTCCATGGGGCTGTTGGAGCCAATGGAAGTGCAGTGCTGGCTCTACCTGCCTCTCGCTGCCGGGCTGCACTCCCATCGGCTCCACCAGCCCCATGGAGCTGAGCCCAGAGGCAGGAAGCAGGCAAAGCCGGTGCTGCACTCAGCTCAGTGGTGGGAGGTTGAGTCCCATGGGGCTGTGAGCTGCTGGGAGCTGTGCCCGGTGGTGGGAGGCGGTGCGCAGCTGGGTGCTCTGCTCCACTTAATCCCACTGGGCTCAGCTGCACAGGGCTGGGAGCCGCTGGGAGCTGAGCCCAGTGGAAGGAAGTGGAGTGCAGCCCGGCGCTCTGCTCCACTTCCCCACACTGGGCTCAGTTCCCCAGGGCTGCAATCCACTGGGAGCTGAGCCCGGTGGCAGGAGGTGCTTCCCCTCACTGGGCTGCTACCAGGCTGCCCTGGGGATCTGAGCCTGGTGCAGGGAGGGCGTCCCAGCAGAAAGGGTCTTATTTAGCTGCTAGCCACGGGTTCTGCCCAGCTGGGCCACAGCTGCAGCTTGGGGAGGAATAAACCCCCTCATTGGCTTGCCCCAGCACAGAATGAGCATTGGGGGCTGCCCCCGCCCCCACCTCTGCCTGGCAGCTGGAGCGGTGGGTGCCCGATGGGCAGGAGCCCATCACAGTTTCCCAACAGGGCAGCACTGTGGGGTCAGCAGAGCAGCTGTGGAGCATGGCAGTGCTGCGGGAGCTTGCAGGGCTCTAGGCTGCTCCACACCCCGTGCGAAGCCTGAGCCTGCAGCTGTGACAGGGGCTGCTGTCCCCAGTAAGGGCTCTAACCCCTCGGGCACGCCCAGGCAGGACCCCTGGTGGGGGGCAGGGAAAGGATTATTCCTCTAGCCTCTGGTGGAGGGGACAGCCAGGGGCCTATTCTGGGCAGGGAGCCACCCGGCTGCTAGTGGCGTAGAGGGGAAAAGTAACGCTCCCTGCCCCCCTCTGCCCCAGGGGCCATGGTGCCCCCCTGCTGCAGCAGTGAGGGGGGAGTGCGGGCAGACCTGGCTCGGGTCCCTGCCGGTGGCACAGGGAGAGGGAATTAAACCCCTCTCTGGCTAGTCCCCCCAGCATAGCTTCCCTGCACGCAAGGGCTGGCTCTAGCACCCCCTGCACCTGGCCTGAGCCACTGTAGGCATGTACCCACATTGCCTCAGTCCAGAAAGCATGTTTGTCCCATTACAAACCAGTTCAGCCCAGGCACATTAGACTAACCTGCAAAAGCTGAATCAGGTCAGGCTCTGGCTTTTTGAATGTGTGCCTCTAGCCTTGATGACAAGGTTTGGTTCCCAAGCTTAAACATGATAACATCTGTTAATTATTCCACTTCTGGTCCAAGAAAGCAAGATGAGGGACAATGACTGTTATGAAGATCTACACAACTTCCTGATTGATCTTATTTTGGTATTATGAGTGGGCAGAGCCAAGATTAGGAGAGTATTGTTTTATTTTTCCAACTTGACCTTAAAGCCAGCCAAGGTAAGGGAGGCATACAACCCAGACAGGCACCTTGCTTCCACCAGAGCCTGTGGGGAAGGAGTCAAACTCCAGAAGACCAGCAGATCCCTAACCTGTTTTTTCACCACTGAGGTCGGATCACCTCCTCCCCAAACTGTGCTGCCTGGAGCAGTAGTCTGGGAGCTGACCTTGTCTATGAAGACTGAGGTGAAAAAGACATTGAGCACTTCAGCCTTTTCTGCATCCTTTGTTACTATGTTGCCTTCCCTTCTTAGTAAAGGACCCACAACACTTTCCCTCATCTTCCTCCTGTTGCTAACATACTTTTAGAAACCCTTCTTGTTACGCTTCATGTCCCTTGCTAGCTGCAGTTGCAAATGTGCTTTGGCCTTCCTGACTTCATCCCTGCATGCCTGAGCAATACTTATATATACCTGCCTAGTTGTTTGTCCAAGTTTCCACTTCTTATAAGGTCCCTTTTTGTGCTTTAACTCACTGAAGAGTTCCCTGTTAAGCCAAGCTGGTCTTCTGTGACACTTGCTAGTCTTCCTGCACATTAGGATGGTTAGTTCCTGAATCTCAGTGAGGTTTCTTTAAAGTACAACTAGCTCTCCTGGACTCCTCTCCCCCTCTGTCTGGCTTCCCAGGGGATCCTGCCCATGAGTTCCCTGAGTGAGTCGAAGTCTGCTTTTCTGAAGTCCAGGGTCCTTACTCTGCTGCTGTCTGTCCTTCCTTTCCTCAGGATCCTGAACTCAATCATCCCGTAGTCACTGCTGCCCAAGGTGCCATCCACTTCTACATCCCCCACCAATTCTTCCCTGTTTGTGAGCAACAGGTCAAGAAGAGCACGGTCCCTAGCTGGTCTTTCCAACGCTTGCACCAGGAAATTGTCCCCAACACTCTCCCAAAGCTTTCTGGATTGCCCAGGCACTGCTGTATTGACCTCCCAGCAGATATCAGGGTGACTGAAGACCCCTATAAGGACTAGGAGCTGTGACTGGGGAGTTTCCATCAGATGTTTGAAGAAAGCCTCAGCCACCTTAGGCACAATCATATTGGAACACAGTTGTTGGTTTCTTGCTTTCCATTCCTACACTCAGTGTCAGCTTCAAAGTGCCCAGCAATGAAGAACTTTATTGCCTGACACAGTCAGCCTTATCTGCACATGTGACGTTCCTCATCTGCAATGGGCAGATCAATAGGATGGTCTATAACAGACACCCAACACATCACCCTTGGTGCTCTCCCTTTTGATCCTAACCCAGAGACCTTCAACAGGCCTATCTACAGTTTCATACTGGAGCTCTGAGCAATCGTATGTCTCTGTCCCCACCCCTAGTTTCAAGCTTTCCTCACTAGGTTAGCAAGCCTGTTGCACTTTTCTTTCTTTGCCAGGTGGATCCTGTCTCTTCCTAGAATCACAAAATCAATGAGTGGGAAGGGACCTAGACAGATCATCTAGT
>NW_017729032.1:13385688-13395216 GCF_001723915.1 Gavialis gangeticus | reverse complement strand
GTGATGCCCCTGTTGATGCAGGACAGGGTGCAGTTGGCTTCCTAGCAATCCTTCTTCTTGGCAATATCCCATGGTTGAAGAAGCAAAAGCCCTGATGGCAACACCACCTATGCAGCCAGGCATTGATCTACAGGATGCACCTGCTCCTGCCTGGGCCCTTTCCCTTGACCAGAAGGATCGACAGGAACACCACCTGAACTCCCGGGCCTCCTTCACCCTTGCACTCAGAGCCCCGTAGTGACTTTTCATCTGCTCAGGGCCTCCCCTGGAACTATCATTGGTGCCCACATGGATGAGCAGCATGGGGTAGTAGTCAGAGGGCCAGATAAGTCTCAGTAATCCTTCCGTGAAAGCTCAGATCTGGGTTTCAGGCAAGCAGCAGACCTTCTGAGACAACAGGTTAGGCTATCCAATGGATCCCTCCATCCCTTGATCCTCCCGACCTTGAGGATGCCTAGCCTGTCCCCTTCCACCAGTGGAATATGCCCCAGCTCCTCGTCCTCTGTTGCTGGGTCTCTAGGTAAGTTCTCCATGCAAACCACTGCAAGTGGAGATGAAGACTTCTGCTTGCTGCTTCCAGATTCCACCTTCCTGTGACTCCACATCCTCTTCTTTCTCTAGCACTGCCTTTGGCAGTCCTTCCTCCTCACTCCTGGAGGTCTCCTTCAGCATCACATTAATGAAATTCTCAGGTCAGAGGGTGCTTCAGAGCCTCGCCACCTCCTCCTGTAGCTCACTCGCCTGTTCCCTGATGGTTACCATGAAGAGGCACCGCTCATATCGCAGGCATTTCTCCATCTGGGTATCACTGAAAGGAACCTGCAAGCCACAGCCTCCACAATGCCAAAGCAGGATCTAGGTGGAAGCCTTGACAATGAGCTGTCCTGCCTGGGTAGACACCTCACAGGTAGAAGCAGAGGATGAGCTGGTAGTGACAATGACCCTAGCATTGCAACATCCTGCAGCCATTTCTCTGGGTCTCTTAATCCACTGCCTCTGTCTTGCTGCCCCTCTTCCAAACAGACGTTCTCTAGCAAACTCACTGTAAGCTGACCTGCTCAATGCTCGTTGGCCCCAAAAGTTTCCTTTTTACCTGCTTCCTCTCACTAAGCTAACAGCAAAGGAAAGTGAGAGAGTTTCCAGGCAAACTCCCTAGCAAATTCCCCCTTGCTTGAGACTAGTTAAACAAGGGGCTTAAGAATTGGTCTAACTCCTGGGTTTTAGTTACTTACGCTTAAAAAGTAACGCCCTTAAAAAGACCTCAAGGCACTCCAGGGTCCTGCAGAAGGCTACTTAAGAATCACTGCTATAGGAAATAGTCTGTCTTCATTCTCTTTATAACCATCCTTCAGGTATTTGAAGACATAGCAAATCTCTGCCACTCCTCCATCTTCTCTTTTCCAGCCTAATAATTCTAGTTCTTTCAGCCTTTCCTTGTAAGTCATGTTTCTTTGGGCCTCTAATAATTTTTTGTCACTCTGTTATATGAGTTCTAATTTTTCCACATCTTCCTTGAAATGAAGGACACAACACTGGAAGCTGTATTCCAAGTGATGCCTTACCAACGCTGAATAAAGCAGAAGAATCAGTTCTCTGGATTTGCAAGTGATTGATATCCCCCTCATACCCATCTTAATATTTGTGTTTCTTTTTATCTCTTATTATTGTATTTTCTATTCTGTTAGGCTTCACTTCTGTTCCTCGCAGTACTCTGTAATTCCAGACTGGGTGACACTCATCTTTTGCTCCCCAGGTCCCTGCGGTGAAGAATTTCTGCCTGTCATTCTTCAGGAGAATGATCAGTGGTTCCTCATTTACCTCTGCTGTGGATGTTTCCACTGCTCTCACCTCTTCTCACTACTGTTATTACAATCACGTATTGAGTTGGAGTTAGGAGGCATAGAGCCTGCTTTCTGCTATACTTCATTCCCAGAAGGAGTCCTTTTGTTCCCTTGATTAATAGTTATACTGAAACCTATTGGTAACTTGGCTGTATTTGGAGTATATTAGTATATAATAGTACCCTGTAATTTAAATAGAAGTTCCTTGGGCCTGACTCTCTTCTGGCTTGTAACTTGTATTATTAGATGCACCGAAGCAAAGCAGGATTTAAAAAGTTACCATTCTGATTTAATTATATTTAATATCATTTCCTCTGGGTGTAAATGATAGCACAGAGCAAGGGAATCAAACCTTTCACCTATGGATCTCAGTCTGCTTACAAGCTTCAGGAATTAGATGATAGCTTTTAAAGAAGCTCCAGCTGTATGAGCAAACACAATGAAATGCGGCATGTTTTCAGAGCTAAGAGCATAAACTCCTACAGCCAGGACTCAGTTACAATAATATTTAGTTGCCTAACTCAATAACTCATGTAAGTCTCACTGGGAGCCCACCTGCACGTTTAGGTGCCTATGCATCTGCCTGGCACACAGCAGGACAAGTGAAGCACACAAAGTAGTGGCACTGAGGAAAGCAGAGGTCTGAGGACAGGGAGAACAAGCTTAGATGTTCTCCCAACACTGCACAGGATTAGAGTCCAGATTCTGCTTCCTCCGTACATAACTCTGCAGCCCCTGGATTCTGCCACTCTGCATAGTTGTCCATGGGATTGGGAAAGGGTGGGTTTCTAGTGCCCCACCCTGCCTTGCACACCCATAGCAGCAGAGGCTACAGCTGATTCATAAAGGCTTGCAATTCCAATGTGGGTATGTAAGGGGTACTTAGCTTGCTGGCTTTGCAGAAGAATTTGTTCAACCCTCCAGCCCTCTAAAGCAAAGTTCAGGAACGCCTTTTGCTTTGTTCCCAGCATAGCAAGCTGTTTCTTTCACAGCTTGGTTACTCTCCTGGGAAGTTTTAAAGCTCACAGTGGGACATTACCCACTTACCCAAATGCCCCACAGCCCCGTGTGGTTGTGGCAAGGAGGCATGATTGTTGGGAATGGGGATCAGATTCCATTGTGCCTTTAAATGAACATCGGTCAGTAGGATGTTTGCATGAGTGGACTTAGGATTTTGAAAAGGGGGGTGCAGATGGTATGGCATATCATATAACACAACTCATTTTTTTCTCCAGTTAAAGAGAAAAAAGAAGCTTTACTTACATGCTAAGGGGCTAGCACACCCCTTATATATTTGATGAAGATCAAAGCAAAAGCAAATATAACTATTGGAATGTGCCCTAACTTCCTAGATAATATATTAAATTTAAAAAATACAGCAAATTAGGCCAAAAATAGTCAAAGAGAGTGTCCCATAGCATTTGTGAGCTAAATCAATATTACATAAGAATTAGTTTCTTTTAAAGTCTGGAAATACTATTAGTTGTATTTCTGTAGCACTGTTGTTCTTCCTCCTCCAACAGTGTTATTTTTCCCCTAAAATCTTGTCACCTCCATCTGATACTCCCCTTGATATTTGCCATCTTTTCTTTGGTTCAGACTTGAAAAACAAGGTGTTCAGCTGTTTCCATGGACTTCAGAACATACTGAACGTGCTCCATAGGAACAAGAACAATTTTAACAAGTGCCCATGTACAAAGGGTTGGAAAATGGTTGTGCATGCTGTTTTTACTGCAAGAAGTAGCATGATTTCTTGTCCGTCTTATGGGGAAGAAAGCCAAAACAGCTAGTTTGTAAAAATCAAGATTGCCTCTCTTTCCATCTTGTAATGTCAATCACCTCATAAACAACAGACAAGAAAAACAGATATTCTTATCTGGCAGCAAAAGCCACTCTTTACTTTTATGAGTGGAAAAAATATTAAATTGAAAAGAAACTGAAGAGTCTTCTTAGGTGATCTGTGAACATCAGACAGCATGTATTCTCTTTCACCATTCCCTATTGCTCTTAGTTACTCAGACCAGTCTGGAGTTTTATTTCCCTTTGTGTTTGACATCCCTTTGGTCCCACACATAATCCAGAGCAGTGAAATCCAAATAAGAAAGCCATTGGACTTCATTAAAGCTGCACAGCCACATTGCCTCATGATGTGAGCTTGTCAACTGTCTCCTACTAAGGAGGCCTGAGGAAGGGTACACTTGATAGCCAAAAGCTTATCTACGTCTATCCCAAACATACAGTTGGTCCAATAAAAGATGTCACTCCCCGGAATGCTTGCCTCAAACCAAGAAGAGATTCATAGGCTTTAAGGCAAAAAGAGACCAATATCATCACTTCTGGTATAGCCCAGCATAGGTTTCATTAGGTGCTTCCTGATGCCATGCCAGTAGGCTTGGCTTTGGTAAGCACTTCAAGTGGAGACCTCTGATGGAAAACATTGTGATGCTGCAGGAAGCGATGCTAATGATCCAGAAGGTCATACTGCTTCAAATTCCCGCTGAACTAATGAAGATGAAGGGCATTGCAGTGACCCGGCCTCCCAGGTATAATTCTCACGCGGTGGACGGGGTACTAGGCACCCAGGTGTTTTCTACCTCACTGTCAGAAACACCGCTCAAGATGCTCAGTGTAAGAAAGGCCCCACAGCCTTTCTGATGAGCAGGGATCCTGGTTTTCTCTGTTTAAAAATCGCAAATTCTCTAATTAAAAAAACCCAAACTCCATGTTTTTCCATGATTAAAATGAAAGACCACTATATATATAGGTATCTGTTGAACACAATGTTTTACTGATATAAAAAATATCAATAATATAAATAATGTCCCACCCTTGCCCTCCCTTCCCTTGCTTTGTGGCATTGAGCAGCCCTGATATGCTGGTGTCCTGCCCATGCCATTGCCCCTCACTCCCAAGCCACAGCCCCCCAGCCCTGCTGGTGCCCCTCATACCCAACCCACAACCTTCTGGGCTTGCAGATGCCCTCACTCCCCACCCACAGCCCCCCATACCCCAGATGGGACCCCCAGCTGCCAGAGCTATGAGGCCAGGGACCTGGGCCCCGCAGAAGCATCCATGCTCTGGGTGCCGCCCATGGGACCCATGCTGCTGTGGCTGGAGTGAGGCGCGAAGCCTGGCTCCCCATCCCCCACATGCCACATGGCTGAAGCGGAGCCCATGGGCCGAGGTAGATGCAGGCTGGTGGCTATGGCCTTGGGACTCCCTGCTCTGTTGCCCTCCCCCAGGGCCTCCATGGCCCAGCAGGCAGGACCCAGCGTGGCAGGGCAGAGTGGGGAAGGAAGCCCTGCACTGCCATGGCAAGGCATTCTCTGCCCACCTGGTAGCAGCGGGGGGCACAACTCTGCACTGCCACCCCTGCTGCTGCCAGGTGGGCAGGGGGTGTCTAGCCATGGTGGCACGGACGCTCACGGCAGCAGCACCAAGCTTCCCCGCTCTGTCCTGCTGCGCTGGGTCCTGACCACTGGGCTGCAGAGGCTCCAGGGGGAGGGCAGCAGGGTGGGGAGCCCCAAGCCTGCAGTGAAAAGCCTGCATCCACCCCCACCCTACACACAAATCTGGGGGGCATGTACCCCGTGTGCCCCTCCCAGGAGTGCACACAGTGGCAGGGAGCCAGCCCCCCTGCCTGCCACGCTCTGGATAAGCTGCCCATGGCTGCATCCTGCTCCCTGCCGGGGGCCTGGTAGCCATATTTCCTCCCTGGCCCTGGGCCTCAAACCCCATGCACCACCCCAGCTGAGCACGCACATGCATGTGGTGCCCCTGCCTGACCACCCTTCACCCACCCCTCCCCACCTCTCGCAGGCTGGAGCTCTGCCAGCCTGCAAGGGGAAACCTGCCTTAAAAAGAGAAAATCCACGCTTTTCTCCTTAAAATGAGAAAATCTGTGTTTTACTGTGTTTTTCCGTGGCAAACAGAAAAGCCGGATCCCTGCCGATGAGACGCATAACTAACACCCTGCCTCACTGGTGTTTATGAATATGCACTGTTGCTTTTTATAAGCCTAGGCTTGTGGCAAACCACCTGAAGTCCTGGCCGAATTCCAGTCCAGATAAATATTTTCTTCCTGAGATCTGACAACTTTTCACACCTTTTGCTCTGTAGACAGCTGCAAGGTTCTTCTGTATAGCAAGCAGTGGGAGCTGATTCTTACTTATACAAGACAGTTTTCAAATTAATTTGGTGTCAGGTTCCAGGATGAGAGCACTTATAAAGTGCCATGCAATTATTGTGAATGCTACCAGAGAGAAATAATCAGAACTAATAAGTGATGAGCATTGCTGTGGATTTTAATGCCTCAGGAGTTGATATCCCGAGGAAAAGGCAAGCATTTAAAAAAGGAAAACTGGGTGCGGGGAGCTGATGGACTTATGAACAGAAATTGTATGCAGTGTTATGTCTATACATATCACCAACTTAAATGAAGCATGGCTAAAACTGAACTTTGACCCTCCTCTCTTCCTGTGGCATTTTTATCAACTAGTCTTTCAGCCACCACATTCAATTCTGACTACTTTCCTCAACACTGCTAAAACCCAACCTTTTCTTTCTGTGCATCAGCTTCCATGCCCATTAATCTGACCTCCATCCCTGTGGCCTGGTCAAGCAGACCTACATTAGGACCTCTTCAGAGAAGGGACCACACCTTCCTCTATGTTTGGTGTGCATTTAGCACATTGTGGGAAACATTGCTGTTGCAGATGGCCATAACATCACTTGTTGGTTTAGTTTCTGTGAGCACGTGAATGGCTGATCAGGCCCATTTGTGTTTTGAACTATCTGTGGCACACTGAGCAAGAGATGCCACTTTGGGTTGCTTGATCAACAGCGGACATACTGCTCCTGCAAGATTTATGCTGTTTGTACTTCTGCCCTGCCTCAGCAGTTCTTCTCCGCTCTTAGCACCAGTATGGATGAGGCTTTGCCAGGTGGAACGATCATGAGTGAGAGCTTCCCAAGACTTTGGGTCAATGTTGCAATGTTTCAAGGATAACTTGAGGGAGTCCTTGAAGTATTTCTTCTGGCCTCCATGAGAGCACTTTCCCTCCTTTAATTCATCACAAAGGATCTTTGGCAGTTGCTCATCTGACATCCTGCTGACGTGGCCTGCCCATGTCATCTGTGATTTCAACAGAGTGTGGATGCTTGGAAGGCCTTCCCAAGTAAGAACCTCAATATCTGGGACCTTTTCTTGCCATTTGATCCTCATCAGTTTCCTCAGCAGCCCATGTGAAGGTGGTTCAGCTCATAGCATGGCCTCTGTACACCATCCAGGTTTTACATATATACATCAGGATTTGCAACACCATGGCTTTGTACACCTTCAGTTTTGTTTGTTGACTGATGCCTTTGCACTCCCACACATTTGCACAGAGTCTGCTGAAAGCCATGCTTCCTTTAGCAATCCTGGCATCGGTTTCATCATCGATGTTAACTGCATGTGACAGCGTACTGCCGACATAGGTAAACTTGTCTGCTCCCGAGAGTGTTTGGCCATTCACTGTGATGGTTGGCTCTATGGAAGGCTTTCCTGGTACAGGCTGGTGCATCACTTCTGTCTTCTTACTGTTGATTGTCAGACTAAAGTTGTCACAAGCTAAAGAGAAATGGTCTGACTTGCATGTCAGACTCGGATTTGGCGTTCTGGGAATGGTGATCAGCAAACAGAAGATCGCGAACAGTCACTTCCTGTCACTTGTGGAAATACATGGCAAAGGGGATGTATACTCTCCTGCTGGTCTGATCAGGAAAGGCTAAGCAATATCATACATTCCTACTCTAGCACTTCCTAATGCATCACAACAGCCAGACATTGTATTTGATACAGGAAGCGGAGGAAGCAGCCAAGTCATTTGCTGAGTATAGTCATTTAAAAAGCAGTTGAAACAGAGCATCTGTTTCAAGCTCCCATGCTGAGTTTGGAGAAGCAGTGATTTAGGTTTCCTGGGGAGAGGTGTAGAGCTATTGAAGAAGGCTGCAGCAAGTTAATCTTAATTACAGAGCCCTCCAAGAACAATTCTTATCTAACCTGACAAGAACTGCTAACCTTACCCTGGGAGTGAGGGGCTCCTATCTTGCAGATTTCTGTCTGTGCAGTGCATTTCAGAAAAAACGACACTTCCTGCTCATTGGCCAAAAAACCTCCAATATCGCCAGAGTCTTCCTGCACAAGGAATGGGCTACACCAACTAATCCCTGCACAGGGGAAGAGGGGCACAAAGATCTTCTCCCTGCATGAATTCTCCAGGGAGATTTCACCTGAAGGATTCGATCCCAATGAAAGCCAAAGTCTGTTACACAAACCTGTTTTCCTTCACCTCATCTAATGGAGCTTGCTAGGGGTGGAGAACAGACTGGGCTGGATCATCACAGGAGATAAAGCAGCCTACCTGCTTTCCCCAACATCCCAGGGAACTCCAGAAAGAACGGCCTTCCTTGAGGCATGAACCCTTGGTCATCCTGCATCTCCACTGCACCAGTCAGGGTGAACGGCTCCTGGCCTGCCCTTTGTGGTTGCTGGGTTTTTTTTATGCTAAATAAATTTTTCTAAATATAGTCAAACAGGGCCAGCTCAAGGTTAATTGGTGCCCTAGGCAAACTGTGTACCTCGGCACCCCCAACACTTCCAATATAGAGGAAAATAAGAAAGCTGAAAGATGATATAGGAGTAAGGGCTCATCTTTTAGGATGATGTTGCCAGCGGGATGCTCTTGTCATAAGTCTGCTTGAGAGTTGAAAAGGCAGGAGTCGTGATTCTAGTGATCTTTCCTCTGAGAGCTTTCCAGAGGTCTTTCTCCCCTTACCGAACCAAAGGTCTTAGACCAAGGTGGAGCCAGAGCCGGAGCCAGAGCCAGATCCACCCAGGGCTGTTATTTAGAATGATGTTCCCGTTATTTTGTTCTGCATATAATTTTGGCGGCCCCCAAATGTTGGTGCCCTAGGCGACCGCCTAGTTGGCCTAATGGTTGGACCGGCCCTGTAGTCAAAGGATATTGCATCTGATTTGGAAGCCAGCCCTGATCTTGTTCCCCTGATTGACCAGATTTGGTGGTTCACCCTCTCTCTATGGAAAGTCCTTGAGGTTCCTATTTACTTTTCCCAGCTTGAGGAACAGCAGTGTGATGCTCTGTCTGGGGCTTGTCTGTGCTGCAGAGTTTTGCTGGCAGAGCTCCCGATTCTGCTAGCAAAAATGTGAGCGCATCAATACTTACAGCTGCCTTGCAGTGGTAGCCAAGCCCCTTCTTCTCAGTAATGTTAGCTGTCTCAGTGAAAGAAGGTCTCTGCTGTCTCATGGCAGCCAAGATGTATAGATACATCTTCACTTTTTGCTGAGCTGCCAGTGCCCTTCAACAGCTGCGCTCTCCCAGGGTGCACTCCACACCCTGCTGCCAAAGCTAACAAAGTGGAGCTGCATTGTTCTTGCAGGAGATGTGAGGGGTAGAAGCCAGGGAAAGGGAGGGAGCAGAAGCCACATGTGTACACACACTCTGGCAGCTTCCTTGTAGTAGCTGCTACCATATATTTTCACATATAACCTGCACCTTTTTGCCCCAAACCAGCTGGGGAAAATTAGGATGTGCATTGTATGTGAGGCAAAGGTCTCCCCGTGGGTCTAGAAATTTGGAAGCGTGGGTCAGAGCAGTAGCATCATTCATTGCTATAGCTCTGCAAG
>NW_017729032.1:13370396-13380688 GCF_001723915.1 Gavialis gangeticus | reverse complement strand
GGGGGGTAGAAGCCAGGGAAAGGGAGGGAGCAGAAGCCACATGTGTACACACACTCTGGCAGCTTCCTTGTAGTAGCTGCTACCATATATTTTCACATATAACCTGCACCTTTTTGCCCCAAACCAGCTGGGGAAAATTAGGATGTGCATTGTATGTGAGGCAAAGGTCTCCCCGTGGGTCTAGAAATTTGGAAGCGTGGGTCAGAGCAGTAGCATCATTCATTGCTATAGCTCTGCAAGTCATGACAATGAACATGGCTGCCGCCCTTCCCTTTACTAGCCCAGCTGCCAAATTTCTGGACATATGAAGAGCCACCATCCCCAGCCAAGCACCAAATGAAGCTGGTGTGTGTGGTTGGCTTGCAGCTGGAACCTGCGCACTGGCTGCAGAGCCATGTGCTGGGCTGGACCCAGCGGACTGAGTCTGGGACCACACGCTGGCTTCAGGGCTTTGTTCCAGGTCAGACCTAACATGCAGCTTTGGAGCCAGTGCATGGAGTTGGACATGTTGCATAGTCCCATTGCTAGCTCAGCCAGATCAAGCGCTGCTGTACAGCCCCTCAGCCCTGGCCCTGGTGCCTGGCCCCAAGCCTCCAGCCCCAGCATACAGCCCCCAACCCCAGCATCTAGTCCATAGCCCCAGAGACTCCAGACCTCAGGTATTTATTCATACTCCAAGGTAAGATCTTCTTCCTTCTTGGGGACTTCCAAAAATAGGGTGCGTGTTATATTTGGAGACATGTTATATGCAAAAAAATACAGTCTTTTCCAAAAAACTTCTGGCAGTGGCAGCAGTTTAGTGGATACAATGCTGGGGCTAGGAAGTTAGACAATAGGATCATTACCTAGGGAAGACAGGGCATGAGAAAGTGTAGCCACCAGTAGTCTGAAGAGGTTTGCCCATAGCCATAGGCAGGACCTGGCAGTTGTCCAGCTGAGGTAACAAATAATACTTGCAGTGTAAACCGGTCAAGGCAAGAACTGCCCTTTGCAGACATCTGCACAGTGCCTTGCAAAATAGGAACCTGATCCATGACTTGGGCTCTGATACACTGCCACTACTGCAGCACAGTGGTAATTAAAAGGATGATGTCCACAAACACTCTTTCCCCTACAGCTAGATGAAGCCAATATGCCTATGCAATCCTAACTGGGTCCTGCTCAGTAACCACGACTAGGATTATTATTTGCTTTACAGTAATGAAAGCTGGGTCTGGTTTTGTTGAGCACTGCACTGCACAGAGAAAACATTTCCCACCACAAAGAGTTTAATCCTTAGATAGATGAGTCAAAATGGGCAAGGCTCAGAGGGAAAAGGAGGTGACAATACTAAGGGTATTAGCTTTGTGTGCAGTACATGGACGGACTCACAATTCACCAGGTGCAACTCACCACCTGTCTAATCTAGTCCTTAAGGTAATTGTAGTCATCACGGCAGAGAAGCATTGGGCACTGCATTGCGGTGGGGGGAGTTTATTGGTTGTATTCAGTTGAAAGGGTGCTGCTTGGAATTAAGTTATTCAAAAAGCAAATTCCTCTTTTAAGAATATTAGGCTCAGGAGAAATGCGAAGTTAAACATTGTTATATACCTTAAGTTGCCCCAAACCTCAGTGGGTCATTCTCAAATGTTGTCAAATGCTGCTTCTCTGTGAGGTTTAAGAGTAAAAGTACAGTAATAAAGATGGAAAGCATGTACTAACTTATTAAATCCTCTGAGTGACGATTTTTTCCACAGACCTTTGCTCCTGAGTCTAGTTGCTAGTGACTCAGACGGTGGGGTTTCCACCATTTCCCCTGTGACACTATTCCACATTCTGAGGCTTCACAATTGGGAAACTTCCAGATATTCTCTTCATCCTAAATGTTTCTTAGCAAAGTTTCACCCTATTACATCCCACACTGTGATGAGGAGACATGACTGCAGTATGTTTAGGTGCACCCCAGCTAACTTTAAACTAGCTGGCTCAGTTACCAACAGCTACAAAACCATGGCTGCCCAGGCTCCAGTGCAGACTGTATTAAGCTTGCATGTGGGATCTGGGTTTTTACTTGGATAACTACTAGCCCATGCTGAAGCTTGTGCTGCCTCAGATTCATTGCTATTGGTACCCAAGCTAGGTGAGGAACTGCTTGCTTTGGTATGCCTACATGTGCCGTAATCATAGCACCTCTGGTTGAAATGTGGATGCACCCATAGTTATGTCTCAAGTACTGCCTTAAGCAGTCTTTTTTAATGCTTACACAAAGCAATTACAATTCTTGTATACTGTTATAGTTCATTTGTCCCATATCTACATTTGTTCATTCTTACTTCATAAGCCATCCCTCCAAGCCCTTCCTCTTCTCTAAATTTGTTGATATGCTCCTATCTGCTACTAATGCACCTGTGGTCTAACCATGTCCAATGGAGCCAGTAGAAGTTTACCACTGACTGTGGTGGGCATTGTACTGTGTACCTGGAGCCAAAAGCAGACATAAGAAGATGGACTTGCGTTGCTTTTCTACACAATGCAGTGTGTCTGTATATTCAGCTCAAAAACATACTAGCTTTAGTCCATATTTATGTAGGATGGAGACCAGTAGTGGTTCAGGGTCCTGACAGCTTCTTTCACCATAATCTCATCAGAGAACTTTAAGAAAAGAGGATCCATATGAGAGGAAAGCAAGAATTGAGGCAGGCTCTTGAGAGAAGAGACAAGAACACTACTATGCTGGAAGTGGGTCTTTATCCTGAAGGTTATCAAATACTGCTTTATAGCTGAATCATATGCTAATCACCTCTTACGTGGGCTAAAATGTGTATGTCAGTGCCTCTTTAAATAGTGATGACAGTAAACATTTGGAAGCCACCATCTGAAGCACTGGATTGTGTGCTAAAACAGGAGCAGAAGGAAAACGTGTTCCAAGGACTTCTCTGGACATGCTAGCAATGAATGGGTACATGAAAGGTGAAATCCAGTGAAAGTGAAAAGGGTCTTACAGGCACAGTAATCACTGATAAAGGAGACTTGAATTTCTGAACAAAGCTGCTGCCTGCTATTGTTGGTTTTTACTGTGACATGAAAACAGGATGTTGCAAATATTCTGCAGACTGAGGCAGAATTGCACCTCTGACTCATGAGATCAATTCCCCTCCTAACAGGAAAAGCTGGCAGGGCCCCCAATATTTTTTAACCAGTTGGGCCAAAAGGCACGACAGCAGATGTGTGTGCACGAATGTGTGTTCCCAGCTGTTCCTGTGTTAAGACTATCAGACTCTCAAAAAGTAAAACAGGGGCTGTTTGAAAGAGAGGCACTGCCCTTTGAGAAATGTAAAGCCATGGGAGTTTCCATGCAGTGTACTTGTATCCTCCAACCCAGGCCTTCCTTCTCATCTTTTCTTGCCTTCTTGCCTTGATCAATACAAAAACTTAGAAAGATCAAATTATAGGATTGGAAAGGACTTCAAGCATCATCTGCTCCAACTCCCTGCTTGAAGGCATGAATGCTGTCAACCACCCCGTCCAATGCTTATCCAGCCTTCTTTTGAAAACCTCCGGTGAAGGAGATTGCACAAACTCTTGAATCTATGGCATGCTGAAACAATGCACTTGACCTAACTGATTGGACTGGACAGCATTTCTTCTACCTATGACTGAAAATATATCATTCACTTCTTATTTCTTTTGAAGAATTAATGGGCCGCTAGCATTTCTCATACCTTAAAAGAGAACAGACTTTTAAAAAAAAATCTGCTTTGCCCATTTACCTTATCCCCTTGTTTTCTTAGAAGAAAACAAAGTTATTTAGTTTGTTGGATTTTGGACCCAGCTCCTACCCTCGATGCTTACTTAATGTTATTTTGTGGGGCCCACCATCATTTTCTGTGCTCCAGAGACAGCATATTATAGTCACGCAGCAAGCCCATGCTTAAACACTGAGTCATCAATTGTTTCTCTTCAAGGCAGCACTGCAGTTACTTTTCCCTAGTGCCAGGGTATGAACTCTGAACACAGTTTGTCACTGCTCAGCAATTTCTTCAAGGCCTCAGCTCTGAATCCTGATGTTTTTCACACAGGCAACATGCAGTTTCTCACTCTGCTGCAGGTCTGAAGCATTACTACACATCTTGGGCACCATCAGACCATTAGAAGGGGTGCAGGAGGCCCCAGGCAGAACTCTGCAGGGCTGAATAACAGCTTTAATATCTATTGCCTTGCACTTTGTGTGGTTCTTTACATACCCGAGCAGAGTGTCAACCCCCTACCATTCTGGCAGTAGAAAATCCGACCCTACATCTTTATGGATAGCTGAGCCAGCCATTATTCTCATGTAGAAACCCTCTCTGTCATGGTCATTAAAATGCTGGATCCAGGACATTCAAGATGGTTTTTCCCCCAGCAGGAAGAGGCATCTTTTCCCTCAGCAGGACCAGAGGACAATATGTACACTTTCGTTAGCGTTATACTCCACCATGCTTAGCTCTGGAAATGACCCATGTTGATCCACATTAGCATACTTGGGGTTGCCAATGCTCCTGCTAGGACCAAGGCCAGAGGTTCCTGCCTGGAGGGTCTTGCTTCTCCACTCAGGGTCAGATCAATCACCATATTTAGGGTCAGGAAGGGCTGTTACCCTGTGGTCAGATTGGTATGGATTGTGGGGGGGTTTGCCTTCCTCTGTAGCGAGAGGCATGGCCTTCTACCTGGGACCTTTTGAGTAGGGTTGCCAACTCTGACTGAAGCTATTCTGGGAGATTTTTTTCCCAACATGATGTAATGTCATTAATTGTACTGTTCAACCCATTCACAATATCAGCCCAGCTTGCTTTCAATAATCAACAAGAGATCAATGCTGATTCCAGTAGACTCCTGGCCAATCTGGGACGATTGGCAAGTCTGCTTGTGAGCATATATTGACAGTATTTCATAGAAGCAGGACATTGACTGCTGTGGTTCCCCTGCTGTGCCTGTGACAGGTTAAGGTGTTGGGTCTGTGTTGCAAGGGTTGATGGCAATCTTACATAGGGTCTAGTTTATAGTTTGTATGGGATAGCTTGGATAGGGATGATCCTGCCTCAGGCAGGCGATTGGACTCTAGATGACCCCTGGAGGTCCCTTCCAGCTCTGCTTCTCTATGACACTTCATGCCCAACCTGGAAGAAGCACTGATAAATTTGCCCTCCAAGTCAGGGGTCAGCAACCCCCAGTATGTGTGCCAGAACATGGCATGTGAAGACATTTTGCTTGGCACACCAGCCCTTGGGGTGGATGATGGGGGAGTCATTATTGACTAGTAAGATGAAGTTTCTCACAAGATGACTTTGCCATAGCATCGTCAGTGTAGGATTTGCAGCACAATTGCAGTATCCCAGGAACTGAAAGTTCCACTGACCTGGAGTTTTATATTTTCTACACTCAGGCGTAAGAGCTCTTAGGAATAGTTGAAGAGTGCCTATCTGTCAGGATGTTGAGATAATGGTATATACTGGCTAGATTGCTCTGAAATAAGAGGTCTCACATGATTATGATTTCCCCCTGCTGCTCACCTTCTACAGTTCCATCCCAGGGCTATCCCAAATGACTGCTGCTGCAAACATTTTCCTTGGCTACCTGCTCAGACTATGGCACACTCCTACTTGAAATCCTTCTTTTTCTGTCTGTCATCTTCTGATAGGTGTCAAGCTCTAGGGCATCACCTTCAAGACTACTCAAACCCACTCCTACTTATGACTCCTACTGAGCACTACACTTAAGTATATATGCAACTTTTCAGCACTGGAAGTATTCCATCAAAATTATATCCATCAAAATGTTAGGACTGTGATTAAGCACCATGAGACCCATGTCTCAGCTTCATTTACCTTCTCTTTGCCCAGGAATGAGTGTTGAAGCATTTCTGTATATAGCATTTCCATTCTATGGATTAAAAAATAAACCAAAACAGAGAGACATTAAATGTCATACATGAGTCTGTAATGTCATACCTTACAGCCATCATGTGCACAAAGTGGCTGGAAAATACCTCCGACCTGAATTTTGCAAAGTGAATCACATTCATTTTGTATAGGGGGAGGTTATACCAGAAGAATTAAGGCAGTGGAGAATCAGCCCCATGCAGTTTGTGGCAGAGCAAGAAACAGAGCTGGTGTATTTATTTTTTTTTACCTAGCTATCACTTTTAACTCCAAGCCTTTTCCTTTCCTCTTATCACAGAGGCTGCTTTCATACTTCCTATGCTGCATACCATGGATGCCCCTTCTGACCATTTTTACATAGAGGCTAGTCAAGTAATTATTCCAAAGTGGTGTTTCCCCTGAGTTCAAAGGAGAGTACACAACGTTTCTAAAGGAGTTGTCTGTATGTCTACATGCTGAGTGAGTCCATCAATATGAAGAAAAAGAGTTCTAAATAGTTTTTACCTTAAAAACTCTAAATCCATCATTTTACCCAAGATCTCCTCTCTAAGCTATTGCCACTCTTGGTCTTGCTGAAAATGCCTGTGGTTACAATTGAAGTTTCAGTATTTCTTATTATAGAAATACTTTTTCCCACACAAGCAGGCTATTCTAAGTGCTGCCACTGCACCTTAGTATGCAAGCAATTCTAGTGGTTTCATGGTCTCGCTATTCAAAACTCACCTCTGGTGTGATACATACAGAGCACTCAACACTAGATCTGGGCTATGCACCTGCCATGCTGTACTTCAGGAGATCAGTCTAGATGACAGCTGTTCCTTTTAGCTTTAAACTCGATGCTATTTAACTTAGACTTTCACCTTGTCGCTTCTTCTTTTCTTTGGCTTGTAAGCTCTGTGTGGAACGGGCTAGCTTTGTATATATTTACAATTACACTATATAAAAGTAATGTCCTAACACCCAGTGGAGTCCATATCACTTTCAATACTACTGTAGCACAAACAAATAAGAATAGTGCGAGCAGGAATTCCCAAATCTGGCCTCTGCATTCAACTGCACTGAGAAAGCAAAGCCTGCATGATATATTTTCCCTTGCAACAAGATATTGAAAAAGTTTAGTTCTGTGTCAGGTTTTACTAAAAGCTGTTTTTCTCTTAGTACAGCTTGCCAAGATCCTTGTTAGTAGCTTCAACTAAGAATTCTTTTTTTTTTCCTTTAACCCATCTGTTTGCTTACACATCTTGGAGACTGTAGACACTTACACATAGCAACGCCTTGGGGATTGTGAATGTAATAGCCCTGGAATCCATGTCATTTTGAATTGCTGCTGTTGCACAAGTCTCCTCTTTCATTTGAATAAATGATATGCAAATAGAATGCTAAATCCCATACCAAATAGATGCAAAATGTGTATGAGGCCAATCCCTCAGTAAAGAAAAAACACAGATCTTTCTTCAAATTTGGTGCAATATTGACTTTTCCTATTAAATTACTCCACTTCAGATTTTAATAATACAGCTCCCACCTCTCCCCTTTTAAACAGAACAAGCTGTATTCAGCGCCAGAAAGCTGACATCTCAGAGGGGAAAAGGGGTGGGAGGTACAAATACCCACAGGGAGAAGTGAGCATGGATGGTGAAAAACGAAGAGGTTGACATACTTTTAAATACTGACATTTTACAGCTCAAAAAGCAGACTTCACACTTCCATAGCATCCAGTTCAAATGTATTATCCTCAGATTCAGTGACCATCATAGCTTTCTTTGCTCTTCTCATCTCATTAACTGTACTCATGTATGGCATCGACCCCACACTCTGTCTTTAATGCCAATCTTGTCCAACCATTTGTCTGCCTTTACCACAACCATTTCACCTCTTTATGCTGTATCATCTCATTAGATTAGTCTCTCTGAACTTATCCATAAAACTCCAATCCTCTCTGCCTTCAAATTCCTCCTTAAAACTCACTCTCCAATCCCCCGCCGACATACAAGAAAATAGTCAACAAATAAGGTATGGACCCGGGGCAGTTGGATATGGTAGCTATTTTATTTACTTATGTTCTTAACTGCAAAGGATTTAGAAATGTCCTGAATTTCAGAGCAACCACAGTCCTCTTCAAGTCAGTGAAAAAGGGCCATTTATCAACACTTTTGAAAATCAAGCTGTTAGGGTATATAAGATTGTATATATTTTGATTGTATTCTTATTTTCAGCTTATCTTATGTTGCTTGCCTTTTTGTATTAAAAACATTTTGGGTCAAGGATACTGTACATGCTACCAAAGTACAAATGAATGAAGAGGGTACATGTATGGGCAAAGCTCACCCAGAGGCATCCCAAATCATTACTACTTAGAACTACCATTCCCCCATCTTCACTGTCCAAGTGTAACAGGATCCCAAATTTACAACTGGCTGTGGTACCCCCTTCCAGCCTCACTAATCCTGTTTCTCAGTCTGTCTGTCCAAGGAACTGCTCTATTCCTGCCTGCCACACCTTTGATAGTAAATTAATATTAATTTGGGAGTGAATCTGAGAAACCAGAGTGAGCCTTGAGGTGCTTCACTCCACCCTGCTTATCACTGGGTCACCCCACTCCGGCCTAGTCTTAACTCAAATTCGAAGCAGGGCATAAATCCTCAAAAAGCCTCCTCAGTCAGCATGCTGCCTATACGAGTCTGGTAGTCCTGCGTTAGGGCTTTCCCTCTGGCCCCCACGTAACGATCCTCAGTTAAGGCTTTCAGTCACTGCCCTTGTTCCCAGGTTTCTTTCTCCCAGACTGAAGTCCTTACCAGTCCTATGTCGATTAGAGAAACCCACAGTCCCTTCCCCAGGACTTACAGTGACCTCCCGAGTCCCTTTCAGCCCACCCCATGCCTTCAAACAAATACAAACTCTGAAAAGCAAAACATAAGCAATTTAGCATCCTGCTGGCCTCTCTGTAGTCCTGACAAGTGTGTCCCAGGAACCTTCTGCGGGTCAGTCCGAGGCTCCATCCCAGGAGCAAGGCTTGTATAGCCCTATGCTCCTCTCCTTTCTGGCCACATGCAACCCTCCTCTCCCGTACCCCCTCACTTTTTGCAGACTATGGCATGGGGGGTTCCCATTACTATCACAGTACTTCCTGCTCTGCAGCCAGTCTCTCTGTAGCCTATTCCTCCCAGCCTGCTTGCTGTAGCAATGTATTCTCTCTACTCAAGTAATGGGTTAGGTCCATTACACTCTTAGGTCCTCCATTACATAAATAGCAGAGTCTAAAGGTCCTGAGCACAGGGGCAGCAATGAGGAACTCCTGGGCTCTAATTCAGATCCCACCTCCAGTTTCCTGTGTGTCATAGGAAACTCCTTTGAAATTTCAATTAAATGCTAAAGGGTAATACCTGGTACTTACAAATATCTGATCATTCTAAATTGTGGCTATATACCAGCCTTACCTATCTGAGACGTATCATTCATTGTATGTAATGTTCATCACAAATGCTAACCGATAATGCTGTTGTTTGAAGTCCTTTCAGTAGCCACAGAACAAATGCAGCACAAGCAGCAGAACTACATACAGCTCCACACTCTGTGGTCAATGGCATCTCTGCCATGCCTCTGGGGAGAGGGTAGATCATTTTCCTGGAACCTCCTGACAAGACTGCCATCAGGAATGAAAGCTAACATATTTTGCAAGACATCCACTCCTCAAGCATTTCAAACCATATGTGCATGGAATGTAACTACCTAGGGAGTGGAAGATAGCTATCAATCCATCGTATGCTGCACAGCAATAGCAAGGTGGGAACTTGAATTCAGGGCATATCAAAACGAAGGGCCAAGATCTTGGTGTGTAAGGTCTTGGGGCACCCTCAACATATTGCATTTATACTTTGATTACATGCATACCCAATCTAAGGTGCTGTAATATGGAAAACCAGCCATAGAAATGTTCTGTATTTTTGTATATTATACATAAAACATTTTTACAGCTAGTTTGTATGGCGTCTTAAAATGAACATGTAGCAGGTCTGCATAAGGCCAACAATCAGCTGGTTGTCAACCCTAGTCCCAGACCTGTAAACACCCAGCTTTCATGAACTCTGGCTCTCTTGCACTAGCAAGTGGAAAGGGCATGGATGGGAGCAGGGAAACAGATTACATCACACCGTTTAATGAAAGTGTGCCAGAGGCCATCTTATAGATGTCTTTCTGCACTAAGACCACCTACTCATATCCCATAGGGTATCCAAATAGCTATTAGATGATAACAATATTGTCTTCAGAGACAAGTGTGGTCCTGCCCGTATAAGTTGGACATTAAGAACAGACACTTTTAAGTTTTTCCCAGCAAGCACACCTTGCGCCCCACAGCTCTGGATAGCACCTCTGAAAAATACCATAAGTAATCAG
>NW_017729032.1:13363981-13365396 GCF_001723915.1 Gavialis gangeticus | reverse complement strand
ACATCACACCATTTAATGAAAGTGTGCCAGAGGCCATCTTATAGATGTCTTTCTGCACTAAGACCACCTACTCATATCCCATAGGGTATCCAAATAGCTATTAGATGATAACAATATTGTCTTCAGAGACAAGTGTGGTCCTGCCCGTATAAGTTGGACATTAAGAACAGACACTTTTAAGTTTTTCCCAGCAAGCACACCTTGCGCCCCACAGCTCTGGATAGCACCTCTGAAAAATACCATAAGTAATCAGTAAGCAACCCCAACAAATGATATGGGCTACTGTTTTATTGATTTGCCACAATATTTTTAGACTACAATTTATAATATGACTCCAAAGTCATGTAACTTACTACTGCCTTGTGCTGTTATTAGGTGAGAGCACAGAGTTGCCTCCCTTCTCAGGACCTGGAGGACTCCACTCTGTTCTGGAGGACACAGTATCACCTGCTTTCAGTGCTACTGTTATCATCATTGTCACTGTTATCATATCTGGGAGTGCCTACTTGTGTTTCCTGAAGTACATCTGCTCCGGATGCTGCAAATCCACCCAGGTGGTGCCAGTTCGAAGATTTGATCCCAGCCAATCAGAGGAACAAGTATAGCCTAACCTCACCAGCCAGCTGTCTGCTGTTTTCATGGACCACACAGGCAAGAAGAGTGTGTGCCTGGAATTAAGGTGCATCATAGACAGATGATAGGAGATGGGACTTCCAGGGAATTGGGTCAACTTCCTGATACTGGACACTTGCTCTCCCCTTTGTATCTGCAGCTGCTTTACATTGGGTACAGTTAATCTGCTTTGAAGACCTTGCTGATGAATTGCTATGACAGAGCCTGTACCCTTGTCCACAGTGTGTCTTGAGAAGTGTTTCACTTTCCATTTATGCCAGCTAACTAGTGACATTTTTGTTACATTTGCATTTGATGTTTTTGGGGATAACTGGATCTTTTGTGTTCCAAAATGGAGCCAGAATTACAGACACCTTTCAGTGATGCCAAATATTTAGAATCAATCATTGGCACTAGATGCCTCTGGAAGGGTTAAATTTGTCATCTTTGAAATTATTGGTTCAAGACTGGATGCTCTCTGGAAGCTCAAACACAAGACTTTGGGATCTATTCAGGAGTTACTGGGAGGAAGTTCTATAGCCTGTGTTATGCATCTGTGTTATGCATGTATTGATGATCTAATGGTACCTTCAGGCCTTATATTGTACAAAACTAAAGATAACCACATCATAGTTGCTAGTAGGTCTCCAGAGTTGATATGTTACTTTTTCCTTGATATTGAAGCATTATAAACTCCCATTTTGCCAAACTGATATTAGACAGCTGGGCTAGGTACAGACAGTAAAAAAGCCTGGGGGGTTTTTCAGATTAAACTGAAACAGAAGTGAACAGACATTTACCTT
>NW_017729032.1:13363210-13363970 GCF_001723915.1 Gavialis gangeticus | reverse complement strand
CATTAGGTGGTGGCACTCCATCCCAGCCCCCTCCCCTCCCCATCAGGCAATTGGCTAGTAATATATATTTGCAGTCCAATTAAAGAGGGAGATCACTAGCTCCGCCCAGGGAAAGGCTACTAGAGTGAATGTCCTGCAGACCTGCTAAACTTTCTGTACCCTGTTTACCTATTGGTCCCACAGGGAGTTAAGGAACTTCAGCTTTATAGGAAGCATCTAAAACCAGAGTGGTATTGGTTAATGAGATTCAAAACAGGATATAGGCAAAATTTGGGTGCCAAAGTTACAGAAGAGAAATCCATAGTGAACTTGCTTCGGGCCTGCAAAATGACTTAGATAACTAACAAATGAGCTTTAAAGTGTTACCACTGCCATTTGGAAGCACAAGGATGCTGATACATGAGACACAGAGGCTGGCTGAAGCATGCTAAGTAGCACACTCCAGGGCTAAGTACAGATAGTCAAAAATCCTGAAGCTGAATTGATTTAGTCTTTGCAGATTAGCCTAGGCTGCAAAGTTTGAACCAATAAGCAAATGAACAGACATTCACTTTTGATTCAGGAAAAACAGCCACATGCCTGCAGTAGCTCAAGTCAGAAGCTGAGGGGCACTAGAACACAGCTTTCTGGCATGTAGCCAGCACAGGCTGTGTGTTCACTTCTTTCTGCTGCCCCTGAGGTCTCTGGGATTTGCAGTCCACAATCACAGTAGCAGGACTCTGCAGGGTTGCTCATCACTTCTTCCTGCTTCCAGGTGCCT
>NW_017729032.1:13353595-13358210 GCF_001723915.1 Gavialis gangeticus | reverse complement strand
GCTTTGTAGTCCACAGGTACAGCTAGCAGTAAATTTGAGCAGGGGAGCCAGGGTTTGCCTGGGGGGCAATCCTCCCCACCCATAGACTGGGCTGCATCCCCAGCTGGGCTTGCTCCTCCCCCACCCTCTTGTCAGCCAGCCCTTCCTGCTCCAGCTAGGGAGCGGAGGGGTGGTGCCAGCCCTGGTCTCTGGAGTAGACAGAACAGCCCTGTCCAGGGCTGGAAAGCATGTTGGGATGCTGGGGGACTGTGATTAACTTGAACCAGGAAGGGGTCTCGGACAGAGGTTTGATATACCAGTTGGACCCAAATCAGTTAAGTCTGATACTACATTCAACCAGGTTTATCTTAAACCAGTTTCATTCATATTGAAATGGTTTATGTGCACTGAACTTCTGTTCTGTTAGAGGTTTAAACCAGTTTCTGATCACTTCAACTGGTTTATGTGTAACTTCTGTCCCTAGCCCTGAAGAACTTTTACCATATCGACTATTTGATGTGATTCTTAGCATACAACACTGACTGGCAATGCCAAAATTATTCCTGCATGTATATTTCCTACTTGTGGACAAGACATATTCAAGCATTGTTAAGACAGGACAAAGTAGGTTGGGTGAAGGATAGCTGAAGTGGAACATCGCTGTCATTCAGCTATCTGTTTCAGTGCTTCAGGTTGATAATAGAAGAGTCAGTTCAGAAATATCAGAGGAATAGCTCTCCTACAGTCTTCTTGACTACATAAGAGCAGGGAAGTACTAATATCATCATAAGAGGGATTTGACCTAAGTGCAATCCCTGCCTAAATTCAAGACCAAGAGATAGAGAGAAGTTCAGGCAAGCCTCCCTAGTTTGCTTATTGAAATCTGCAGTCATAGATTGATAGATTGTAAGGCTGGAAGGGACCTCGGAAGATCATCGGGTCCAGCCCCCTGCACAAGGCAGTATGAACGACATGTGCCCCAGGGGCTGGGGGGGCACGGCGAGCTCCCACAGGCAGTGGTGGTGGCAGCAGGGCCATGAAGACAGTGAGTGGGGAGCATTGGCACCACTTCTTCCAGGGGGTGCACCGCCAATCTCAGGGGGTGCATGTGCACCTGCGTGCACTCCCTAAGCATCACCAATGCTAGGCTGGAAAGACAGCTGGGGTCAGGTGACCCCAGTCTTTTGAGGTCTTTGACTAATTAACATAACCTGTTCATTTTTGCCAGCTGTCACTAGATTTGCCATCTCTTTAAAGTGCATATGCCTGCAATAGCATGATTAGGTGAGATCCTCAGCTTTCCCTTCAAAAACAAGTGTATTTGTTGTTTCATGGGTGCAGAGAAAATCTTCAAAGTATGACTCAACTGTATTCTAAAGGCTCAAAAGCTGGAAAAAACTTTGATTTTTGGGCCCTGGCTGGTGACAGTTGGGACTGACGACATTGTGTGTCTGACAGTTCTTGGACTGCGTTTTGTGTTCCTGATAGCACGCAAGGAATGGGCCCACCAGTATTTTGAGAGAGGCCCAAAGTGAAACCTCATATCCACTCACTCCCAAACTGTAGAGGGCCTCCCAGTCTCAATCCAGACCTTAATCTTACATCTTGAACAAAACCATATGGTCATTATTCAGTATGCACCTTTACTTGAATAGTATCTTTTCCACTCAAGATTGCCCTGCTGAGCTAGAACTGTGAACAATGTTGTGTGCTTTGCAAAGTTTCATGTGCCTCGGTGTGACTGTTTATTAATGTGGTTATTGCTGTATGACTGTTTATTAATGTCATTTCAAGAACTGATTTTTACCATGTGAATGACTGGCCCTGCATAAACTTCTTTACATTTGTGCTTATTGGCTAAAAATATATGTTTTTAAGTCTTTGCTTCTCTTTTCTTACATAAAATAGGAGAACATCACTTCATTATCTGGGAAAGATTCCATGGACCTTTCTTAAACAAGGTATAATTGTTTGTGAATATCTATCTTGCTGAGCTCCTTCAAGTCGCCCTGATGCAAACAAAGCCAAAAATTAGCCCTGATCATCTTCTTCCAGTGACTTATTTGTGGTTTGCTTGGGTTTTGTTTTCACTAAATATTCCCCATATTTTCATATTTTTGCTCAGTAATTCTAAATAAAAAGTACCAGCCCATCACTCTGAATCGTCCTGTTTATTAATATGGTTCGATTAGTTCCCTGTGGTCTATGTATATTTTGTTGTTTTACACTTAAGCAAATTCCTCCTATTTTGACATGGAATCAGCATGCTGCCAGGGCACTCGTCACTGAGAGCAAGGATGTATCAGTAGTTAGCATGCTCACCTGGCACGTGGGAGACAAGTGTTTTCTGTTCCACTGACAGTACTGGGTAAATTGCTTAGGGCTTGATCCAGCAAATGATTTAGGCACCAAAAGCAGGAACTAGGCCAAAGTGAGTTGCATAAAACCAAACTGGCAATCCCGGATCTCCGGTTTGATTTTTGAGTCCTACCCTCACGCTGCTCAGAACTGACCCGGTCAGAGCAGCCCAGCACCTACCTCCTACCTAACCCCAATCAGGATCCAAAAATTAGCCCTGAGCGGGCTCCATCTGATACTTGCTTCAGAGCATGATCAACTCATACCAGCAGGATCAGTCTCCCCACAAAATGTGTCAATGCCCAACTTTTGTACATGCCCAATTTTTGTACTTTTGTGGTTAAGCTGCTTGCCCAGGAAACATCCTCAGTATTTCCTATCAGCTGTCCCAGGGGGTCTCTGTTTTAATATGCTGCTTTTTGTAAATCCGATTTTGAGGTGCCTCGCTCTCTCTGTGCACCATGTGTGGAACTTAGGCACCCGATGCAGGACTAGAGATACCAGGCATAAAAGTTTAGAGGCTGCAGAGTCACTGCAGCTAAAGCTGAGCTCTCCAAAGGCACTTAGACATCTCACTCAACTGAAGGGTATGGAAAATAACTTGAATATCTCTGCAGGCAGGGCCTTAAGGCCCCACATCCCATTGATATTCAATGAGTTTTAAACTCCAAAATGCGTAAGTCATTTCTGAAGATGACGCAAATGCCTATGTGCATTTGTGCATTTGAAAATGTCAACAGCCTACCCCACAATTGTATGAGAACAAAATGAGGTTGTGTTAAAGCAGCCACGAGGGGGAGTTCTCTGAATGTGACAAGATCAAGCTGATGCCGAGACAGATGAAAAATCCGCTTAAAAGTAAAATCTACCAATGGATACTGGGATATTCTCTAGAACGCACAAGTCCTCTTCTCCCTGTGATGAAGTCTGAGCTTTCAAAGTGCTAAAGCTAAGCGCTCTGGCCCTAGTTCAGCAATAAACTTAACTATCTGAATAAGTGTGCTAGCAGTCTCATGGAAACTCTGAGAAGGTCAATGGAATCGCTCTGTGCATGCAGTTAAGCACATGCACGTTTTACTGGATTGGAGCCAGAGAGCTCAAACTTCACAGGATCAAGCTTCATACGATGAAAAAAGGACTTTGTTTACTAGTTGGCTCCTAATTTCTCCTTCCCTTGCACATATATTGACACTGAAGTTTAGCTGGAACCAACCTCTCATTTTGGTGAGGAGGGGAAAGGGCCATAAGGAATCCATAAAAGCCAACCCAAGGCTATACCTTTAGATCTGGGCAACAATCAAATCCAAGATTTCTTTTTTTACTGAAATTCAATCAAAATACCTCAAGAACAGTTATTCTCATGGATTTTGCCATTTTGGGTCAGTCTCAGAAAAAAAATGGTGTTATGATTCCTTCAGGTACAAAGCATAGGATAAAGGCTTATGCACACTAGATACTGAATCCAAACTTAACCCCACTCCAAATAAAAAGATTGCGGTAGCCTATGAGACATTGAAACCATTTCTCAGTACACAGCAATAGAGGCAGTTGTAGGTTCTTACCAAAAGAAGACCAGGAAAAGGTTCGTAGAACTTGAAGTCATTATGGAAATGTCCTACTTTAAAATGCCACCACCACCAATTAGCTTTAAAAATAGGTAATAGGTTGGAAATAAGGGGTTGGGGGGAGCATCTGCTCGGTATCCAAAGCCATAGGCCTTTATGAAAGGGGAATTTAAAAGCAAAAAAAAGGCCGAGTGGGTAATGCTTTGCCTTCCTGAAGACCTGGATCCAAATTTTGGTTTAGATCAAAAGAGCTAAATTCCAGCACAAAGATGTTATGTTAATCCCATTCTTACAATCACAGTTAACTACCATGTAATTAGACACAGCTTGCACCCTCCCACCTAAAATACCTGATGCTGCAATAAGACACAAAACAAAGATGATGCCTGGCAAATAGGGAATATTTTTTAGACAAAAACCACCACGCCACAAGAAAAGGAACAGAACCTTATTTTTGTGATCATGTGAAACTGCGCGTACCTACTTCACAGGACCTTTCAATAACATTCCATAAAGATGAAGTACCGATATAAAACTTACCCAAACTGTAGTGGCTGAAACGTCAGTTGTCCTTATTTCTGACAGCTAAAGGTGTTAATGGGAGGAATTTATATTTCCTGGTTATTCAGATTTCAGCCAAGATCAGGAACATGTTAGTCCATCTGCAATTGGCCTGGAAGTTTCATAGTTTCATAGTTTCTAGGGTCAGAAGG
>NW_017729032.1:13349038-13351377 GCF_001723915.1 Gavialis gangeticus | reverse complement strand
GGGTTAGATGGAGGTCCTGCATTCTGGCTAGGAACATACATGACCAAGTTGTAACCATTCATGACTGATGTGGATCTTGCTAGGACAACCAGGCTTTTATCACCTCCAGATTAGATTATTATACTTGAATCACTCTAGCTAGTGCAGAACACAGCTGCCCAAATTAATTACCAGAATGTCATGTGAACAAGCTTATTACTGTATATCTGTGCTCTGGTCACTGCTGCCTGTCAAATAATTTCCAAATGCAATTCAGCTCATTAGTGCTGATTTAAACCTTCATAATTCGAATCCTAGTAGCTAAGATTGTCCCCTTCCTTTACTGTGCATTATTAGTCTGCTGGCATGTTCAAATTATACTCCCTTGTTCTCTCAACTTGTTTTGAAAGGTGTTGACGCATGGCTATTTTCAGCAAAGGATCTTAAACTTCAGAGTTCTCCTATCCTTGATCCTTGGCCTCCAGGGGATACTGGAAAGCTCATCCATTTCTTCATTAAGTTCAGAAAATGGCTAAGGAGTGGAAATAGTGTGGGCACTTTTATGCTTGTGCTGTTAAAGGAGAAGGGTGTATATATCTAATTTTGCCTTATTATTAAGACATTATGACAAGGCCTTTGCAAAGCAAATAAGTATATTTATTTTTAAAACCCCCTGTAAATGAGAAAGAAGAAAATAAAATGCTAAGTGTGATCTCACTGCAAGGTTTGCTAGTCACCCGGCATTTACCACAGATATGGCAGCAATCTTTTGAGTCTTTGTTCTTATTATTAGAAGTTTAAATATTTGCGCACACAGTCTATGTCAAAGGTAAACACACTGAACCCGAGTCTTACAAAAGGTGTTACCCATGGGGCTGAAACTTTCTGTTAATAATTAGAGGCTAGATCATGGGGTACAGCCAAAGTGCCCTCAACACATGACCAAACATGGGTGAGGACAAGTGTGGGTCTAAGCCACCTTTGTTCCCAAGTCAGTCAGGGGCTAAAAGCTCTCATCGCATACATTATCTAGCCAAGGCACCGCTCTGAGTTGCGCTGGCTATAGGAACCAATCTAGCCACTGAGAAGAATGCTTCATCTCTGTTGTCTCCCTGTCTTTCTTCTCCTCTCCTAACATTCCTCCCAGAAAACTTGCTTTGCATCATTTGAATTGAACAAAATGGACAGCTGAGATCTGGTCTTGTATCAGTACAACAATGCACTTAGTGATGTAGGAGCAGCATTTCCTATTTTATGCAACAAGGCCCTCTTAAAATAGCACAGTCTGGTTCTGAAGGAGCTCTTAATCTATTGCAGATACTGCTGTTCTTCTGACCCATAACAATAGAAAACAGTGAAGAGCCAACCCAAGACTCCTCCGGGATGGCTCTGTACAAATCTGCTTTGTCCTATGGAAGAGAACTTAGTTCTACTACCAAAGGACAGAATGTTTTTTTTGGAGGATTGCCTTAAAACCATGAGCAACACAACTGTAGTACTTGTAAGAAGAATTCCCAAGTGAGTCCAAAATGCACATTGCAATGTAGATGAACAAAAAGCAGCCTTAACCACTTGCCATGTTACAGAACTAGACAAAGTTATCTTAAAAGGACTGTGTTCATGAAGACAAAATACTGGTGGAGATATAAATGTCAGGGGGAAAAAACAATATATGTAACATAACCCATCTTTTTTGTGTAGAAGTACAGCCATGCTGTAACTGAAGACTTTTATGGAAGCTGTTCCAAATGGAATCGCTTAGGAAAGAGTCTGTGTGCAGATTAATTTCTAATTGAACCAACTGGAAGAATTCAAAATGAGATAGCAACAAATACGGCCAATCTTTATAAGTTCCAGAAGGCCTAGTATTGCAGCATTAAGTTCCAGAGTCAGCGAAAAAACAGGATAAAGATAAAATCCCACCCAGGACTTGTCTTTCAGAAGGATGTATAGGGATAATATGATATGGCTGGAGGTGAAAAAGAATAGTGACAAGCATTATATTTGTAACTAAAAATTGGGAATTCTTGCTCTCATTTGTATTATCAACATGTCTGCACTGACTTCAGCACAAAGAAAGCATTGTCCTAATTTTATAGTGTTTCACTCTGTTTCATTGATTAAGTCAACAAATCTCCAAACAAAACTCAGCCTTGAAGTGAGCTCACATATGAAGGTGGCTATTACATATGGGTGGACAGGGCTTTTTGTCTGACAGTAAATATGCCGAGTTTGCCAGAAATTAAGCAGATGAGGTCAATGGTAAAATTCCTATGAACTACAAGAGAGCTAATGTTTCGCTCCAAAGTCCTGCAAACACAACCCCTAATCTGAAGGTCAGGTTGGCCTCCTGCGGCCGT
>NW_017729032.1:13341429-13344038 GCF_001723915.1 Gavialis gangeticus | reverse complement strand
TATGGGTGGACAGGGCTTTTTGTCTGACAGTAAATATGCCGAGTTTGCCAGAAATTAAGCAGATGAGGTCAATGGTAAAATTCCTATGAACTACAAGAGAGCTAATGTTTCGCTCCAAAGTCCTGCAAACACAACCCCTAATCTGAAGGTCAGGTTGGCCTCCTGCGGCCGTGTGTAGATGAAACAAGGGGCATGTGTGCATGACACTTTAAAAAGGGTTAAATGCTTTTGCACCGCTTTAATGGTGTTGGTGTTTGCACACGTAGGTGGCGTATTGTGCAGTCATACCAGGTGTTGTAGCAAATTCAGTGGTGTAATACACCTTAAATGACTTGGGGCACAGGAAGAGGAGTTTTAGTTAGCTGCCCTACAGCTGCACCGGCCTCTGTGCAGCTCAGGGGCTCTCCAGGAAGCCCTGCAGCCAGCCTAGTACCAGCCCAGGAAGGCATTCTCCACCTGAGAAAAGTGGTGAGCCTGATTTTTTTTCCCCCTGGAGCCTGCCCTGCTTGCCTGAGCTGTGCGGGGGCCTGGTGCTTCCTTCCGTGACTGCGGTGCCCACCAGGACTGCCCAAGCTGGGTGCCTGCAGGCGAGTGCCGCCTGGGGGGGACTACCACTGCCGCAAAGGAAAGCACTACCCCCTCACCCTGCAGCCCAGGGACAGCTCCATCCGCCAGCAGCTCACCCTCCCCTCCCTGCTACCAGAGAGGCAGGTAAGTTTGGGTGTGTGCACAACATGGGAGTTTAATCAGCCCTAAATTGAAGCGGTGTTTTTAAAAGCCCACCACTTCAATTTAGTTTCATCTATACACATCCCTTGACACTACCAATCCCCAGCATTTGGGATTTATTGAACAATTCTGTTCATAGAGCCTCTGCAATGCTCATGAGAGTAAAAAGCACTAAAAGTTTATTTGAGTCAATAAAGTCAGCGCACAAGCCTCTGAATACTCCCAGCGAGAGATCTGCTGAATGAGAAAGGGCCAGCCATGTTCATATGTTTTCATAGTTGCTGTATAGTCCACCCATAGGAACCCCCCTGGGGTTTTTTTTGCATGATTTCAGTTTTAACAAGCACATTCTTTGGCACCTGAACCTCAGCCTGAACTTCTAAAAAAAAAAACTTTCATGAGCTTGGCCACTGTTTGAGGTCTGTATGGGAATGCAGATGAGATGTACCTGCTTGGGGTGTCATTACTGAAGTTTTGCTCAGCTCTACTTGCAAAGGAGTCTTCTTACTGGGGAATTAATATTTATACCTCAATTTCACATGCAGGTTTAAAGCCAACCCATTAGCTTTCAAAGCAGTGAATGTGTCTGGATTCTTTTCCCATGTTTGTGGGTGGTGAATTCTGGTTTATGTGCAAGAGTGTCTCTGTTCACACATTTCCCTCTGCCAGCTGGGATCACAGGGCCTCTGCTGCTGCCAAATAGAGCTGGAAGCCTTGAAAAGTGCCGTCAGATTGTTACAGGTAGGTGTGGGTTTCAGCTATGTGGGTATTTTGCCTCTCTCCCCCTTACCCATGCCCATTCTCCAGAATCTCAAAGATGTACTGAAAAATGGCACCTATTAACCTATACACTTCTTGTCCTGTCACCTACTGAACATTCATCTTGCAGTATCAGCATATATAAGATACTGAAATGTTATCAGCAATGTGATGAAAGGAGGAAGCAAGAAATGCCTCCCAATGCGAACCCCAGTTTACTGCTCCTGGTCTGCCTTCTGTCATCTGTGCCTATTTGAGGATCATTATCCATGTCTGTAAGGATGGAGGGTTAAGCACTGTGGTGGAGTGTGGGGTTAGCCAAGTACCTAAACCTGCAGGGAATCCAGATCCATGGTCAAGGCTGTGCCATAGTGGTCAAAATGAGGGAGTCAAGCGTCACACTTTTAATCCAAAGCAATATCTGTGTTCGTAGTCCAGGTCAGGACCTGGGGAGTCCAGACGCACAGCACAAGAGGGAGGGGCAAGGCACTGGGATCCAAGGCAGGAGCAGGCTTGAGGCAAGGCAAGAGCAGAGATGAGCTGCTACCTGGCACTGAGCAGCCAGAGCCTAAATAAAGGGCTTGGGCTTGCTTACTTAGCTTGGTGGTTCAGCTGGTGCTGCTCTGGGCCAGGTGGCCCTGCTTAGAGGGTGGTCTACTTTCTAGCAGTGTCTTCTGGATTATAGCACAGAATGACAATTGCCAGATCCTAGGAATTTGCAGAACTGGTAGACTCACCCCTGCAGTATTAGTTGAAAGGCAACTACCCCACAAATCTGAGTTATCGCTGAATTAAAAAGAGAGTCACCCTCCAAAGCACCACACACTAGCATAAAGGCTGGTCAGGCATGAAAAGTCAACTTGAATACAAGTTAAAAGGAAAACAACAACCAGAAGAAAAACAACATCACCATGTAGGACTGCATTTAGGATGAGGCCTCTGCCCTTGCTGATTTAATGCCACTCCCAACCCTACCCTAACACAGTTTGCCCTCAGAGGACATTCTAGATGTCCCAAGAAAGAGCAAACATCAAAATGCAGCCACAACATAAGACGCTCAGGAACAGCAAGATGCAGAAGTCATTCCCTTCTGGAAACAAAGTGTTTGAGCACATCTATAA
>NW_017729032.1:13331621-13336429 GCF_001723915.1 Gavialis gangeticus | reverse complement strand
ACAACATAAGACGCTCAGGAACAGCAAGATGCAGAAGTCATTCCCTTCTGGAAACAAAGTGTTTGAGCACATCTGTAAGATCTGTGAGTTACAATTGTAGTAATAACTAGACTACCATTCTTCTGAAGGAAGTGGAAGAGCAAATGTCCATTGTGTTACTGGAATCCCCCTTGGTACTATCACACAAGCCAAAGCTCAAAAAGATATTACATCCCCATCCAGGGAAATAGAGCCATGGTAGAAATAAGCTATCAAAGGACAACTGTGCCCCACACTAATGGAAATAGTCAGGGATTCAGACCTATCAAACTCACTGAAAAATTTATAGTACAATCTTCAAGAAGCCACCCCTCAACCTGCCAACTACCATACCATCTCCAGCCTACCATTTCTGGGTTAAATAACAGACAGTAATAACCAGTAATCTCCAATACCATGGATGCCTCACAACCAAAGTTCAGACTGTGTTAGGGTTTGGCTGGGACATAGGCAACCAGACCTGTGATATGCTATTAGGAGTGACCTGGGGGTCAGCAGTGTAGGGGAGCACAGGATACCAGATCCGAGAGGGGAGATCCAATAGACATAGTCCAAGATGTAAGCTGAGATCAGAACCAGGAGTCAGAGAACTGGCACCGAGTCCCAAGGAAGATCTGAGGTCCAGGTCAAGGAAGCCAAGCCGAGTCAGGGTGCTGGGGAAACCAGAGAGAGCAGGGCCAGTGCAGAGGTTCAGGGGAGATCCAAGACCAGGGTCAGAGAAAGCCAAAGCTGAATCAGGAGCCAGAAGAACAAGACAGCAGCAAACACAAGACTTGCCAGAACGGACTGAGACTGTATGAAGGTATGCCTGCAACCTGAGGCTGCAGGTGTGGTAATGAGGGGGGAGTGACACTTTCAACAGCCAGTCCAATTGTAGGGAACTGAGGCATTTGCATTAGCCATGGATCAGGGGCAGGTGTGACTATTCTTGTGGTTGGCCCAGCCAGGCATGCCTGACCAGTGGCCCTAACAGCCGAGGACTCAGCACAAAGCCTTCTGTGGTGGCACTAAAATGCACATTCCTCATAGCCATGGAAACAGGAAAGTTCTCCATACTGCTAATGTTGGACTTCTCTGAAACCTTTGACACAATTGACCATCAGGAACTATTAACATACCCATATGCCATAGCAGGAATTCATGGTTCAACAATCACTCCTTTCCAGCAGTGCTCAGAGTGGAAATATGTGGAGTCCCACAGGGATTTACACTATCCCATTTGTTGCATTTGTCCCAGTATCTGCAAGAGAACTTCGGGAGAGGTAGTGAGACATACAGAAGCCCAGGCCTTGGCTAACAGTGTTAATGAGTATCGATGATACTCACCAAGTATCTTGTTCTCAAATAATTCAATGCTTTCCAGCTGTCAGAAATTAGATCTTGGAGGAAAAGCAGACAGCTTAAGTTGAACCCAAGCAAGACTGAAGTAATGTCAGTTGAAAAGCAAAAAGGCTTGAAGAACTGGCCAAGATGTCATCTTCACTTTCCATTGAAGGCATACAGCCTGCATTCTTTAAAAGTGGTGCAAAGCTTTGGGCCCCTGTTCAACAGATGATTAAATCTGAAAGGCCACATAGTCTCAGTATCTACAGAAGCCTTCTTTCTCTCCAGCTTGGTAGGACACTTCATTACTTCCTCCCAGGCAAGGAGCTAGCCACAGTGATCTATATATTCATTACTATCTACTGCTATGAAGTCCATAACACATATTACGGTTACAGAGATACTAAAGTGTTAAAAACACCATAAATAGTAACAGTGCTACGAGTGCAGCCAATTTATGGTGTCATAAAGTGGCAAACCAGCCACAAAGATCATCCTCAAAATAGATGGAATATCTTTGTGGCTTGTTAGTATGGCACTGTAAATTGAAAGTGTAGCACTGCAGAACTGTAGCCAAAAAACAGCTAGCTGATTGTTGGCCCCAGCACCAGGACAGCCCTATATGTTGAACTCACCATGCAGCTGTCCAGAGGCCAGGGCTGAAAACCAGCTGATTGTTGGCTTTGACCTAGACACCCTAGGTTAGCTTTGGCTTTCTCAAAGTGTCTGAGGGCCAGAGCCAGCCCTGGGTCCAGGACAGAGCTGCCTCCTGCCCGCTGTCCAGGATCAGGTTGGGAGCAGTTCCTCACTGGCACAATTGTGATCAGAAGAATTTTATGCCCCATTCCAAACATTGCACCTTCTGTCATGCACATCTGGCATGGCAGGAAGCACAATGTTTGGGATGGGGCATAAAATTCCTCTGATCACAATTGTGCCATTGTTTTAAAATCTTCCAGGGGCCTACTAAGCAATATTTGTAGCTGAATGTGCAGACAGTGTCCAGGCTCCAGCTGGCACAGAATTCTTCCTGATTTAGGCAGTCACGAGTTCACCGGATGTAAATGCAAGTCCCCCTGCTTGCTCCCAGGCAAGTTCCAATGCTTGTTGAAGGCTTTGGTCCAATTTTCAAAATATTTGTGGCTCATCTACTTTGAAGGCTGTTTTCAATCTCAAAATCCCTGTAGCAGCTTGATTTCTCTGTGCATTTAACAAAAACCAGAGCAAAATATGTGGGAACTAGGGGTAAGACATTCTGTGTTGAAGAGACCCAGTTATGGAAAAACTTTCAGAAGAGAGCAGGTGAATCCTGAGGCTGACTGTCTTTTCAGAAACACTGCAAAACTTTTTTGTCCATGTAAGCTCTGCCAATGCCACTACAATTACCACTGCTATTCACCAAGGTTATTTTTCAAATGAAATATTTATTGTTTGTACCTGATGAACATTTGCTGCCTGGAAGAGAAAGACAAAAAACACATGATTTTCATCAGGAATTCCTTATCATTTATACAAGCTTAACTACAAACTTCCTTCATAAAACTAACCCTGGGAATGAAAGGAGGTCTACTGAAACTGAGGTCCATAGCTAAAAGTAAAATCAGTTCTTAGAAGTAAAACTTCTTAGATAATTAATCTAGTCTAAACTAGAGCAGTGGGAAATAGATCTCCTTGATACCACCAAATGCTGCTTCAAATGCCATTCCTATAATTTATTTTCCCAAAGTTTTGTGTCATTATCCTTATATTAATAAGGATTAATTAAGACTAATAATTATTACTTTGCACACCAACCAAGTTGAGGGCCCTCGTCAGACTAGGCACTGTGCAAACACATAAGAGGAGAACAGCTAAAATATTTTTTTCTTTTTAATTAAACAAGACAAAGGGTGGATGAAAAGAAAGTTCATTCTTTTGCAGAGGGGGACTTGGAGATGTGGACAGGTTAAATGATTTGGCTAAGGTCACACAGGAAGTCTGTGGCAGGCAGAGACTGCAATTGAATACCATTCTTAAGCCAGTCCGTGAACCACAAATCCTCTCAGGGCCTTTGCCACACGACTCCCAGTACATACAGTGGACTGGGAGTTTTAGGCCATTTGCCCGTAACTTGGCAAGTTCACTTCTACAGGCTAAAGCTTTCTATGCTTCTTTCTGTCTTAGTGGTGAATCCTTTGAAACATCATGGTAAGATTCATGGGGAGAATTTTGTGTTGAGAAGCAACAATAAAAGCTAACCCCGCAAGGAAGTTGAACATGAGTAGATATCGGTGTAAACCTTATGGACCGTGAGGGTCAGACTTTGTCTAATTGGGGGTATCTGGTTACTGTTGGAAGCTTACTTCTGAGTTGACACAAGTTACTTATTGTTTATATTGCTGTATTACCCAGGTGCCCAGTCTTGGAGCGCCACTGACTTACTTGCTATACTCACATATCAGAAGTGTCTGGAGTATTTGCCCTTTTCTGATTACAGGAAGCTTCAAAGGGAACTCAAAACTACATGCATGTCAGATGGGGTTACACTGAGTATCTCCAGATAAGCACATAAATGAGAAAGAAGCAGAGTATTGCATGGATTATTTAGAACAAGAAAGTGAAAGTCAGGACTCCTGGTTTTTATTTCTGTTTCTGCCACTGATGTGAATCAACTTACTGGAGGAAAATATTTTCAGAAGTGCTGTTAGGAGAAGCTGAGAAGGCTCCACACAAATTCATGCCTTCAACTAGTGTAAAGTGTGCCTCCCATGGCTATAATGGCATTATGTTGATCAATACATCAATTAATACAATTAGTTACATCATTTAATAGCTAACGATCTGCAACTTCATGCTTCCCTTCACTCTGTACAAGGTAGATAGGGATGTTATATGAAAGCATGAATGCAGGGATGTTATATGAAAGCGTGAATGTTTGCAAATGTTTTGCTAGAACAGTGCTGAATGAATGCATAACTCATTTTTATAAACCTGGACCACAATCTAACATGTTAAGGACTCAACAAACAGGCCAGTCACAAAACGAATGCACTGCCATGTATGGCAATTGAAGCTTACATGATATAAATACATTCAAGCAAGACATCCTTATCAAGAAAGAAAGTTTTAAAAGCTGTAGTCATCAAGCAAGACAGGAGGAAGGAGGGCAAGGCAGGATAGAGATAAGGTTAATGAAGAAAGACAAATAGAGCCAAGTGGCTTTTTCCTGCTTTAAAAAATTCCTCAGGCCTTTATCTACCTAGAGGATAGAGTGGGGAGGTCTTTCAGCAAGTCACAGCCACTTGTCTTGGCCAGCAAAAAAGAACAGATGGAGACGAAGGTACTGAAGGAATCAGTGACATGGATCCCAATATAAACTCAAACATTTTGCCTCAAGCATATCTCTGGAAACCCTGGAGAGGATAATTGTGTCTTACACAGGCAGTGATGGAAAGTTTTCTTTTGTT
>NW_017729032.1:13297705-13326621 GCF_001723915.1 Gavialis gangeticus | reverse complement strand
CTACCTAGAGGATAGAGTGGGGAGGTCTTTCAGCAAGTCACAGCCACTTGTCTTGGCCAGCAAAAAAGAACAGATGGAGACGAAGGTACTGAAGGAATCAGTGACATGGATCCCAATATAAACTCAAACATTTTGCCTCAAGCATATCTCTGGAAACCCTGGAGAGGATAATTGTGTCTTACACAGGCAGTGATGGAAAGTTTTCATTTGTTTGGCAGTCCAAAGGAGTAGATAAGCTGTAGCAGTCTTCCAGGAGCTTCAGGCACAGGCTGTTTCTGCTCTCCCTGAATGAAATGGGGATCAAGTGTGCTCAGTCCCTTAAAGGTTCAAACTCTGTGAAATTTTTAGGCCAGGTTCACCACTGTACACCAATAGTGAGGTCCCAGTGGAGGCTGGATAACATACAGAAATGACAGTAATAAGGACTAATTAAAACAGAGCAGCACCTTCTGGTTAATGTACTTTGTTATACCATTAGCGAGACTAGTTTTCATTTCGTCATAGTGTTTTACATTTCTGCTGATTAACCTGCTGTAGCAGATTGGCAGGATCGTGCCTGCCAACATTTCCATTTGACCCGTGTCACTATCTGTCTGACAACCTCCCAAATGCAAAATCTCCAGCCCTGGAGATCTATGAGCCAGGACGAGCCTGACCTGACTAGAGGCAAGATCAAGTGCTTTTGAAGTCAATGGATAGAGTTTCACTGACTTCAGTCTTTTCAGCATCCAAGCCAGGTTGACAGGCTAGACTGGAGATGTTGATGCCAGTGAGAGACATGTATAATGTACCACCTATTGTCCCTCCTGGAGACATCTTCCAGAATAGACTCTGCTTCCCCATAGGCTTGCCATTGGGTTATCTTTTGAAAAGCAGTATGGTAGCAATTAAATGTTACATTGCCAATCCTCACATCCATTAGTGGCTAAAAACATTCCTCCAAGCATCCCAAAGCACATGCTCTCTATTATATAGAAACCTTGGACAAGTCATCTCAACTCTCTGGGTGCCTCTACATGAGTCGGGAGGCTGCTCCGATGGGCTGTAATTAAAGCATGCCAGAGTAGACTCAAGTAATCGAGCCTGCTGGGGTGTGTTAATTACCACACATCAGCCAGCCTCCGTGTCTCATGCGTCAGCATCCCTGCACTTCAACATTTCGGTGAGAAAAAGAAAATAGTGAAACAAAAATAAGAAACAAAACTCTTGCCAACTGTCCTTTCAAACTGAAAGATTAATACCCTCTTACAAACGTCACAGCAGCATTTCCTAGCTCTTCTCTTACTGCAAGCGCTGAGATGCATCCCCTTGCACAGGCAACAGCCAAGGTTAAATGTCCCAGGTTTGTAATGATGGCTACCGAGAAATTTTAAACTGTAACTTTCCATACAACATACCTTGCATTTTCATACTTAACTTCTGTTAACCCATAAAAACTATTATTTTCCACAGCTTTCAAGCCCTCACTCCGTGGAAGGAAGCAGTATAACCTCACAGAGACACACATTAATCATAGCTTGTTTCTGTTAGCAAACATTTTCATGAGAGCTCAACATCTAAGCAGCATATATTTTTTGCCTTGGACAGTCACCACACATCTTCCTGCAGCACTATCTAGTCCCAACACAGAACTGAATAAGATTTTGCTCCCTGGATTTTTATAAATGTGGTTTTTAACAAAATATATAACTGACAAGACTGCCCTATTTTAATGGGTGCAATAGCCTGCAGAAAAAACACTATAAAACCCAGGATGTGTCAATAGACGTCCCACCCATATCATTTAAGAATTTTTTTAATGCATAGATGCAAATTAGCCACCAAAATGCTGCTTAAATACTCTGAATTAGCAAGTCTAGCCTGAAAAATGAGAACACCAGAACCAGAACGAAAAATTCTATTTCTATTTACCATTTTATTACCATTTTAATTAATTAATACTATTTTTATTACCATTTACTTATTCATTTAAAAGTCACCAGTGATTAGAAACTTATGGAAATCTTTTTTTTTTTAAACAAAGTCAGAATTACTAGTAACTAGTGTAATTATAACAATACCGAGACAGGTTGGAGAGCCATTGTACTAGGTAATGTAGTGTGAGGGGGAAACAGATCCTGCAACAGCTTTCAAACATCATAGCAAAACCAAAGCAAATATAATTACCACTAACTTTTTGGGGGCTGACCCTTGTTTAGTAGCTTTCCTATGCAAAACTCAAGAGAAAATAATCTGTTCTCAGTTAATAGCACAAAGAGAAGCAATGTAAAATTAAGAAGATACTGGAGGTACTGGGGGAAAAAAAATCCAGTTCAAGTTGCACAAAATTCTTATCAGAAAGAGGATATAGGGAATTGCCAATCTTGAAAGAAAGTGTTTTGTAGTTCTGGCTTTTAAGAAACTAGAAGTTTCACTGCTGACTTTGAGCTGGCACATTATGGACTCCAAATTTCAAAATCCTGAATTGTGGATTTCAAACCTCCTGTAGTGCAGACTTGATTGACTCCAGGGTTAGAGCTTAGCCACTGTAAAGGGGCCAGTTTCCTGCACTAGAAGGTGTATGAAATATGGAGGGCAAAGATTATATTAAAACTAGTCTGGTTCCTAGGACTCAGCCCTGCCCTTCACAGTGTCAGAGAATGAGCACACATTCAGATGCTCACTCCCAGATCTGCCCCATGGAGATCTAATCACATTTAATGTGGGTAGCAGATCAAATAGGGAGTGAGAATCCTAAAGGGAGAGCAATGGCTTTGTGTTGAGATGCCCAGGGGATCTCAGCTAAATGAGTTGTGGAAAACCTAATTCTGCTCCTGCTAATTTCCCCCAGGGAATTATGCAATTATGCGCCCATGCAATTTCGTACATAAAACATATTACCATGCATAATTGCATAATTTAACCTAGGTGGGCTCTGTATGTCCACCTCCACAGGGCTCCCGATACTCCAGCTGGGAGCTTTATGTGGAGGCACTGAGCACAGTGGTGCGTGACTGAGAGCTGAGGAGTGGGGAGGGGAGCTCCTGCCTGCAGGAAGGGGGATGGGTGTGGGGTTTGTGGTGGATGTGGGCCCCTCTGCCACACATCTGTGCCCCTACCCATGGTGCACAGTCCCTGCCACTGGTGGCAGCAGCAGCAGGCAGCTGCCCCTTGGGAGCTCTCCTGGCCGCAACTGGCAGAGCCCCCAGCAAGACACAGCTGAGTCCCAGGGGCTGCACATGGAGGTATGGAGCCCACTTGGACAGCCCGCTGGTGCATGCCTTCAAACCAGAACAGCCTGGCACATGGGGCTCATGGCACTGCAGCACGTGGGGCTCATGGCACTGCAGGCGGGAGCCGCGCACCACCGGGCCAGGCTGGGCCAGCTCTGTGCCTTCATGTGGGGCTTCCAGTACTCCAGCAAGAAGCCACACATGGAGGCATGGAGCCTGCCCAGTTCAATGGTGCATGGCTCCTGCCTACAGAGCCATGAGCCCTACATGCTGGCATGGAGCCAGTCTGGTTTGGTCTGAAGGCATGTGCCAGTGCACCAGGCTGGGCCAGCTCTATGCTGACATGTGCAGCACCTGGGACTCAGCCAGAGCTGTGCACTCCCGGGGGACTCTGCCTACTGTGGCCATGAGCTCCCTAAGGGCCCACTGCCAGCTGCTGCTGCTGCCACTGGCAGCAGGGGCTGTGCACCATGTGGGGGGAGCAGATATGTGGGCGGGGCCCACACCCACCCACAAAACCCACACCCACCCAGATGGGGTTTTTGGCACAGATCTTAAGGATATAAGATTAAATTAAAAAAAAATAAAAGTAATTAATTTTACATAATTCCCTGGGGTGTAGCTAATAGGAAAAGTTCTGTCAGCCTTAACAGAAGCAGAAGCAGAAGCAGAAGCAGAAGCAGAAGCAAACCCTTGTACTTTGAATAAAAGCAATCTGAAATAGAGGCAGCCAGGCCAGCAGCTATTCATTCCTCAATGGAGAAAGAGAACAGGGCTGAGGAGGGAAAGCAACTTCACCCTGATTACAATTCTGGATGGCTAATCATACGCACCTGTTACATCATGGAAAGGAGTATCCAAGGGATTGACTAATGCTTTTTAAGACCTAAAGTCTTGCTCTAACACCCACTGATGTCAGAGCAAGTCTTTCCATTGGCTTTAATGGAAGCTGAATCAGGTCCAAACGAAGCCTCTCTAAATGAGGACACACAGACATTTGGACCCCTTTCAGAAGGGGAAAGTTCCAAGAGGGCAGCAGCTCTTACTTTCCAATTCTTATATGTGAACTAGCCATACCCATTCAAATGGAGCAAAACTGCTCGGCCTTTAACACTGCTTCATCATCCAGGATTAAAGTTGACACAATCTTGAATTCAGTTGTTCTCAGCTCCTTTGCAAATAACAACTACAACTACCTGCCTGCTTGAAAGGGCTCCAGATGTATGTGTATGCACAGTTAGTCTTGATTGCTGCACATTCAAGGACTGAATAAAGGCTTGTTTCACTGAATGCCTGGCAAGATTGAAATCACAGTGGCAACCAGCATTATTCTAAAACTCACTGCTTCACATGGTGATGACAAGTTTTCCCAGTTTATTAACTTCAGAATAGAAATAATGCCTTATCTACAAAATCCAGAGATGAGTGATGGAGCTAATGAAGAGGAAAACCTAGTTTGCTTTCTTTGTATGTGCCAATGTGCATGAGTGGGAAGGTGAATATTATGTTAAAATATGCTAGCATATGCATTTCTCTAGGTTAGGAGTCTAAACTGGTGAACTCTACCTCTACAAGTATCCTTGTAATAGGAGTTTTGGTAATGCAAGTGAAATAGCAGAAGTCTCCACTATAATGAATAACTGGACCTCCTCTATAGTCAAATCCAGAGCAAAACATTACCGTGCCATTGCATTGGTCCAGTATTTTGATGAAATCATTAGAAGGGAAATAAACATGAGTATAATTTGATTGGGATGGTTTACTCAGGGATGACCCTGCCCTAAGTAGGAGGCTGGACTAAATGACCTCATGGGTGTCATGCCAGGCCATGGGCAGCAAGGTCTGGGGGTCACCTTAGGGTGAGGAGAAGCCAGCAAGTCAAAATCCAGGAGATCTATCTGGGGAACTGAGTTGGAGATCCAGAGGCTTAGCTGGAACACCAGGTCAGAGGCCGAGCTGGGTCGGTATCTGGGAAGTCAGACCATTGCTGGGTCAGGTGTCCAAAGGGTCAGGCGGAGAGGTCAGGAGACTAGCCAGGCCAAATAAGAAGTAGCCCAGGTACAAGGATAAGCCTTGTTCTTCTTCCAGGTCAAAGGCTTATGCTGGAAGGGGTGAGGGTTGAGCTGACCCTGGCTCACCACTCCAGTCGCAGGGTGTGAGTGTGTGGCATGGTCCAGATGGAGGGCTCTGGCTACTTGTGTCTGCCCCAATGTTGTGCTGGGGAGGTGGCAGACTAAGATGCGGCCCCAGGTTCAAAGTTAAAGCCTGACGATGAGATCCCTTCCAGCCCTACATTCCTTTGGCCCTATACTATCTACCCTAAGGACAACAAGGCCTATGGGGCATTCTTGGGCTTAAGAAATCTAAAAGGATGAGGAAAGGAATAGAGCAGAACAGTTGGTCTGGAGATATGCATACTGTTGGCTTCCCAGTCAAAGTGGTGCACTCTGACATATTTGGATTTGTGACCGAGCCTCTTGCATGACTTCAGAAAACTCAACAGAAGCTGAGGGGAAGGAATGCATTCATTTTTAGGAAATGACAGAGGTCTTTATTTTAAAATCAGCAGGCCCTGGAAGAGAAACAGGCTGTCAAAATGGCACCAGCATAGCAGGAAATCCTGTTCATAAGTCACAGATTCTTCTGTTCCTGAACCATCCTCACAGATGAGATTTGGTGGGAGTGGGAGACTTCCTTGGCTGATGCAGATTTCCTTGTCTTCTCTTTGACCCAAATTGGCATCAGAACAAAGACATTCCAGTCTGAAATCGGATCTGATGCAAAGCTGCCCAGATTTCAGGGTGATTTTGCATCTGGAGTTCTGGTTCAGGACCAAGAAATTGTATATCCTAGGAGCCATTCCCAGCATAAAACTATATATATAGATACACACACACACACGCACACACACACACACATAACAAGTCTAGGAAAAGAACCACTAGCAAGAAACTTTCAATGTTGATAAAGAGATGGGTGGCACAAGAAAAGCACAAAGATACACAGCCCTGCAAATACAGGCAGATAACTTTAAATATTAGGTGATCAAACAGAGGCATGTTAGTCAGAGTTGTAGTGTCACTTGTTTGCTTAATTGGTCAGCTCTATAGCACATAGAGTGAATGGAGGGGTGGAGGCTAAAGCCAGAGCAAAGTCCTGGGGGTGGTGATCATAGCTGGAGCATGTGGTAGGTCAGGTTTTCAGAAATGTGACTTTTTTCCTATAGGATATCCCTAGTTCCCTCACATCAACAGCTCACTGCGGGCCCCAGGGAGATAGGCACAGGTGAAGAACCCAGACAAAACAATGTGTCCAAAGCGGTAACTCACATTCAAATCCCTTGGAGAGAAGGCCACTGTAACAGGGTTCAACTCCAAGGATGGCCATGATGTACCTGAAGCCCCCTCAGCTGTTGCCTAGTCTGTCTCTTTTGGGGCACTCTCCCCTTCTCCAAGACCTGCCAAGCCTTGATGAAATGCTGCTTTCAGAAAAAGGGAGGCTGCTCCAGGGCTTCGCAAGCCAGATCGCCTCTCATGAGCACAGGTGTCCATGCTCATTGCCTTAAGGACTAATTACATGTCTCCGACCACCCCTGACACCATACCCATGCCTTGCAGATGATATTAATTCCTGCTGACACGCGCCCCTCATGGGCTAACGACTCCCAGCCCCTGTCCTTGCCTCTCTTGGGTTAAGGGCTCCTTGGCCCCCTTGGTCTCCGGCTGTGACCCCCAGTCTTTGGCCCCCCTCTCTGGGTCCCATTTCTAGGCCAGTCAAGACTCCTGGGCTCTCCAGGCCCTGCCAGTCCCCTGCTCCTGGGCCAGTGAGACCTCTGGGCTCCTTGGCCCTGCTGACATGCACCGCCTCCTGGGCTATAAACCTCCTGGCTCTCTGGCCCTTCTCTCCCTTCTGAGCCAACTGGGACTTCCTGACCTACCCCTAATCCATTCTGTAAACCACCAGAATTGCCTACCCCAGGTCCGATATTACCCAAGAGCTCCTCTCTCTATGGCTCTTAGGGCTATACATGTTTCAAGCCTGGCCCCTTCTGGTCAGATGACTGTAGTTGGCCCCTTCCACACCTGCAGGTTGCTTCTCATGCAGCCTCTTCCCTCTTGAAGTGACCAGCGCACTAGGTGCCCTGCCAGCCACATTTGAACCTTCAGATCCATACTGCCTACATCCAAATTGCTTTTATAGCATCCGCCACTGGGGTATCTGAGCACTTCCCAGTATGCAAGGTCCTTATCCTTATCAAACCCCAACAAGCACAGAAAGTTTTTTACCCTATTTTGCAACTAGGAAAATGAGACACAGGGAAACTAGGGCCCAGACTTTTAAATTAGGTGTAGGCACCTAATTCCTTTTGATTCAAAATCAAGGTTGGGTATAGCCAGCTTGTATGGGATAAGTACCAAATCCAAATTTCTTAGAAATCAAACTAATATCCCCACCACATAATTACCCTTCCCCTTGGGTCTGATTTAAATGTCAGAAACAGTCTTACTTTTCCATCCAGGTGCAACCGAAGTCTCCTGTTTTCTTTTCTTTCAAGTTGGCAAACATCTTCCCAGAATTGCCAGTCTAGAAACTCCTGCCAGGCTGGAAATCATGCATGAGATCAGACAACTTGCCTGAGTTACATAAATTCTAACCCCAACCTTCTTGTGCCTCAGCTTTGCACGCCAATCTAAATTCATGCAGAATCACATGCTGCTTCCTTGGGATGTCTCTGCTAAATATATATTTTTAATTTTGGCACTAAGCTCTACAGTAGTTTGGATATGTGGCCTCTGCTCTAGAATTCATTGGGTCATTGCAATGCTGCAATGTTGATAAGAAAAGAGCGTTTTGTAAATTTGTGTAGAGTTTCACACAGTTATTAAAGCTACAGGTTGAAATTACTGTAGCAGAAATCACTGTTACAGTGGCTTATCTCTCTTGTGCAAACACAGTTGTTCTCTCAGTTTTCCTCTCTTTCCTGCAAGCAAGAAATTTAAGATACAGTCCCCATGAAGAAGGGGATAACTGCTTAGTCCACTTCACGCAACCTATAGACATCCCTGGACTCTTCTAGGTTTCTTCACAAACTCCTTTTGTGGTTTCTTGTCACCCTGTCATCCAGGACAAAGGGACTGGAACAGGGAGAAGAGGCTGAAACTGGAGGAGGAGCTGGGAGTTGAATGGAGGATGGAAGTTGACTGCATCTGGGTAAGGAGACTGGCCCTGGGATGAAAAGTCCAGGTCTTGGTAGAGTTTGTAAAGGAACCACTTGGTTCAACCAAAATGGAGCCTGATTCAGAATATTGCAGAAAACATTCTGCTTATTCAGTTGCTTCACAAATAGAGTGAGGGAAAAAATCCTGAATGACTAAACAGGCCTATTTGTGATGCAAGTGGAGGACAGTGGGCCTAAGACCAGTCAGATAAGCATCCCTTAATTAGGGAGACTATTGGATGCATAACAATTAAATCCTGGGGACAACAAAAGAGAAAACAGGGATGGGAGTGTGGGTCCTAGGTTACTAATAAGCATAATGGCAAGCGCACACTACCCCTCAAGCAAATTCAAGATGCCTGGGATGCTGCCCAGTGAAATTACTGACTAAACAGGAAAGAAGGAGGGGCGGGGGCAGGACTTATTTATCCCATATTCTTCTGAGTAAGTAAGTTAACTTGATGATGAACACTTTAGAGGGAATGAGACCAGGACCAGAAATGTTAGGGGTGAGGAAGGGTGTTAGACTAGGACAGGTTAGGGAAGGTGGGGCAGAGGAAGTCAAATGAGTTGAACCCCGTGTCCCCCAGAGCACAGTCCCCTACATTCCTGAAATGGGACCCAAAGTTACTATTCCTCGAGCCATAGGGAACTGGGCATGGGCGAGTGGTGCCTCCTGAGTCTGGGGAGGGGCACCAACAGCCGATCGCCAACCCCAAAAGTGCCACTGGCACTTCTTTTGGCACCCCCACTTCCCAGCCTGCACCAGTCTCAGGGGGGACACCAGCTGGTGCTTCTCTCGGCGCCCCCACTCCCTGACCGACAAGAGCCAATCTTAGGGGGGCCACATGCCCCCCCATCTCCCTCCTACACATTGCCTATGAAACTAGGGCTAAAGGGACCTCACAAGGTCATCTAGTCCAGTCCCTGCTCAAGGCAGGATCATCCCTAATTACACCATCCCAGCCGAGTGTCTGTTTGACCTGCTTTTGAAAGTTTCCAAGGATGGAGATTCCACAGCTTCTCTAAGCAGTCTGGTCCAATGTTTTAACATTCAAAGTCAGAAAGTTTTACCATATCTCCTACCTAAATTTCCCTGGCTGCAGCTTGAGGTCACTGCTCCTAGTCGTGTCCCCTACAGCCATGGCGAAAGGGCTACTTCCATCCTCTCTATAATCATTCTTCAGTTATTGAAAGATTGTTATCAAATCCCTCCTCAATCTTCTCTTCTGCAGACTAAATAACCCTAGCTCTTTCAGCCTTTCCTTATAAGTCCTGCCTCCTAGGCCCATGATCATTTTTGTTGCCCTGGTTTGGACTCTTTTTAAACTGTCCACATCCTTCTTGAAGAATGGGGCCCAAAACTGGACTTAGTACTCCAGATGAGGCCTCACAAGTGCTGAATAGAGCAGAAGAGTCACTTTTCTTGAGTTGCAAATGACACTTGTGTTAATACAACCCAGGATGCTGTTGGCCTTTTTTGCAACAAGAACACACTGTTGGTTCATCTTATGGTCTGCTATAACCACCAGCTCCTTCCATACAGTACTGCTGCCTAGCCAGTCATTGCCAGTCTGTATTTGTGCATGCAATTATTCCACCCCAGGTGCAGGATTTTGCACTTTGAATGTCACCTCATTGATCACAGACCATTTCTCCAGTCTATCTGGGTCATTCTGAAACCTAGTTCTACTCTCCAGAGTGTCTGCAATTCCACCCAACTTAGTGTCATCTGCAAATTTGCAGGGCGGCCCAGGTGGCGTTGATGCAGGGCAGCTGCACCAAGAACTTCCCAGCAGCAGCAAGAGGGAGAGGCCACTTTTCCCCTGCAACAAGCAACAGTTTCTGCCTGACAACTGCTGCTGCTGATTCTGGACAGGCAAGTCCAGAACAGGAGTGGGGCATGCCAGGTTGGGGCTCCGCACACAGGTCCCTACCAGTACTGCAGGGCTGGGGCCAATGGAGGCAGCAGCTGGAAGGAGCTGCTGCTGCCTGGGCTGCCTAGAAAGGCGCTCCAGCCACGGAGCCACCCCAGCCCTGCTATGTGCCCAGGGGGTGGCAGGATGCACCACAGCTGGGCAGTGCTTGGGCCAGGTGGGACCAAGCGACCCACCCCAGGCCAGACAAAGCCTCTCCATGGGCCAGCCCCAGCCCCAGCCCACAGGCCATATTTTGCCTACCCATGATCCAACCAGTTACATATCCACCTTACAGTACTTTCATCTATACTGTATTTCCTTAGTTTATTAATGATAATGTCATGGGAGACAGTGTCAAAAGGCTTGCTAAAGTCAAGGTATATCACATCCATTATTCCCCGGCCACAGAGCCTGTCACCCTATTATTAGGTGGGTCAGGCATGACTTGTTCTTGGTGAATCCATGTCGGCTTGTCCTCTAAGAGTGCACAATACATTCATTAAAGACCTATTCTAGGGGTTGATAGTGTTTTTGGGCAGAGCGGGTAAAACACCCACAACTTCGACTGTTACATGTTGGCGTGCAAGGGGTGGATAGTGAGGCGCTACAAAGAACCCAATCCTCGTTGTGGCAGCACAGCCCCAGCCCCTTCCCTGCTGTCCACCCCAAGGCATGCGTGCCAAGCAAAAAGCCTTCACATGCCATGCTCCAGCACCCATGCTGGGGGTGGCCTACCTCTCACCTATTCCGTGATCTTTCTGGGTATCAAGGTCAGACTGTTTGGTTTGTATCCCTAGATCATCCTTCTTCCCCTTCTTAAAGGGGGGCACTATCTTTGCCCTTTTCTAAACATCAGGGACCTCACCCAACCACCAGAATTACCTCAGCCAATTCCTTTAATACCCTCAGGTTTATCCTCTCCATCACTGCCAACTTGAAAGCTTCTAAGTAATCCCTAACCTGTTCTGCCATTACTCTAGGCTGTTTGTCTACTTCCTTATATCTGTGGCCAACTACACTCATCATCTGTAAGCTGCCCCTATTTGTGAAAACTGAAGTAAAAAGGCATTAAATACTTCTGCCTTCTCTACATTTACTGATATTTGCTGTCAGCAAATACCTGTGAAAACCTTGTTCCTGTCTGGTGCTAGTCCACTTAGCGCTACTGCTGCTACTTTTAGTTAGGGCAAGTAGCAGAGGTCTGTGTAGTGGATCTTATGTTTTCAGTCCTGCTGACAGTGGTAGTGAAACTTCTAAATCCAGGGAGAGATGCATCCGATCCAAAGAGCTTCAGACCTATCTCTCTGCTATGCAACACATAGAAATTATATGAACGACTGATACTGAAACCAGCTTGCCGTACACATGGATAAACACCTAATTCCCAAACAGGATGGCTTTCTCCCTGGAAAATCAACAAGCCAGTTGCTCAGTCTAATTTAACATACTGAGGATGGTTTTGAAAGAGGCCAAATCACTAGAGCTGCGTTCATTGACCTAACAGCCATGTACCATACAGTTAACCTCCACAAGACCCTGGAAATGACAAAAGTTCTACATCTTACAGAGCTGATATGAGCCCTGCTTGAAAACTGACATTTTTCCGTCAAACTGGATGGGAAACGAAGCAGATGGAGGTGACAGATAATGGCTTCCCCCAAGGAAGCATACTTGCATTGCTGTTATATAACAGCTATACAAACAGCCAACCAGTCGATTAGGAAACAAAATGTTTTATCTACGCAAATGACCTGTGCATAACAGCCCAAAACACTGACTTTGGCTATGTTGAAAAATCCCTAAACGAGGCACTAATTGGCTTAACCTCATACAACAATGAAAGCCAATTATATGCCACCCCAACAAAAACACAAGTATTTGCCTTTCTTCTGAAAAACCACGAGCCCAACCACCAGCTCAACATTACGCGGTACAGGATCCCACTAATGACACATCACAAAGACAAAAGCAAAGGCGAGACCTCGGAACAACATTCTCTCCTCTGCTGAGTATGCATGCCCAAAACAGGAGAGATCCATACATGCTAAGCACCTTGAGCCCATCCTAAATGATAGCTGCCGATGTCTGAAGCCTTCCAGCCTCCACAGTGTGTATCTGCCATCTGGTATCTCTCCTCCTGACATCATAAGAGCAGAGACCAGCAGGATAGGATGATTGAGACAAACTGAAAATGTGAGACCCACTGTATGACCATCCCACCGCACACAAATGTCTGAAGTCATGCAGGAGCTTCCTCACCACCCAACCTCTCGATGCCACACCCAAGGATACTTGACTACAGATGTGGAATGAGAGGCTGAAGAAAATACCTGGCAGCAGGAAAATGGGTAGCAGCTGAGTCCTTACCAACAGGGGCTAACAAACCATGGCAAAGGTGGCGATGTCTCAACCACCTATGTACTGGAGTTGGACACTCCAAGGAACCAATGAAGAAGTGGGGCTGTACCATTGGTTCAACCACCTGTGACTGCAGCACAGAGCCTCAGACTATGCAACACCTGATGCACTGCCCAGCACTTGAAGGCACATGTGCAATGAAAGACCTTGCAAAGTACAACAAATGAGGCACAAACACATGTAAAAAAATGGCCAAATGTAGTGTGGAGACATGTGAAAAAGAAGTCATCCTGCTGATGACCTGTGCGGGTTTGAATTCCACATCATTTATGATTTTTCATAGATAGTTTCATAGATGTTAGGGTCAGAAGGGACCTATTAGATCAAGTCCGACCCCCTCCCCTGGGCAGGAAAGAGTGCTGGGGCCAAATGACCTCAGCCAGGTGTCTGTCCAATCTCCTCTTAAATACCTCCAAGGAAGAGGACAGCACCACCTCCCTTAGAAGCTAATTAAATATTTTGGCAACCCTCACTGTAAAGAATTTTTTCCTGATGTCCAAGCTGAATTTGCTCTCCTTCAGTTTGTGGCCATTATTTCTAGTTACCCCGACAGGCACCCTGGTAAACATTGTATCCCCTATCTCTTGCTGCCTGCCCCCGATGAGTTTGTAGGCAGCCACGAGATCACCTCTCAGCCTCCTCTTGTGGAGGCTAAAGAGGTTCAGGTCTCCCAATCGGTCCACATAGGGATTTTTCTGTAGGCCTTTAACCAGATGAGTGGCCCTCCTCTGAACCCTCTCCAGGCCATCCACATCCCTCCTGAAGTGCGGTGCCCAAAACTGGACACAGTACTCCAGCTGCGGCCTGACCAATGCTGCATAGAGGGGAAGTATCACCTCCCTAGACCTGTTTGTGATGCACCAACTTATGCAAGAAAGGGTTTGGTTAGGGTTAGCCTTGCTTATTACCTCATCACACTGGTGACTCATGTTCATTTTGGGGTCGACTACGACTCCGCGATCCCTTTCCACAGCTGTGCTACTTAGCACGGTACCTCCTGGGCTGTAGGTGTGTTGATGATTCTTCTTCCCCAGGTGCAATACATAACACCTATCCTTGTTAAACCACACCCTATTTTGTTTGGCCTATTTCCCCAGCCCATCCAAATCGGCCTGGATTTGCTCCCTGCCGTCTAGTTTGTGTACCTCCCCTCATAGTTTGGTGTCGTCAGCAAACTTGGACAGGGTGCTTTCTACTCCCTCATCCAAGTCACTAATGAAGATATTGAGTAGTACCGGTTGCTAGTATCGGTCGCTTTTTCAGTTAGCTTTTGCATGAATCTTGGAAACTGTGGACATGCACCCACCAAACAATGTTAAAGAAACATTCAGGTTGCAAAGTCAAGCATTCAAAGGTTAGAAATTGCTGAACTCACAACTGCCTGTGCAATTTGAAATCAGTTCCTTGGGCCTATGCATTCATTATGTGATAATATATTATTTTTTCCTACAGGATACAGGTCATTTCAACATAGTATGAAGCTTTTTATACATAAATAAAATACTTTTATACACGCACTTCTATTCTGAACTGAAGGAAAATGCAGGTAAAATTAGATTTTAAGGTTTATTCCTTAGTGAGGATAAATTAGCTTTAATGATAACTTTGTAGTAGTAGGAAAGTGCAGCATCACATAAGCAGAGGGCATGGTACAGACAAGAATAATGACAGACATGGAAACAGACAAGGATAATGTAGAGCATTTTTTTGCTTGGGAATCTTATATAGACTTTCATATACTTATTGTGTAGACAGATATTCTTGGAATGCTTCTCCTGATGAAATAACAGGGCTTTTATTACTCCTGTCTGTCACTTTTAATGACCTCCAAACAAATTGTGTACAGTACATAGAGAGCAAATGTAGATGCTTAATGGCAGGCAGCCCAAGTATTTCAAAGATCAAAGCAATCCATGGCACCACATTCTTCCCTAACTGCTAAATGTGTTTTAATTTAAGTGTGTTGTACAATGGTTAGAGCACAGAGCAACAACACACCATATGATACCACGACTCATTAAAAATATAGGTATATTTTACAACTTCTCTCAGGGCAGATGTTTTGCTATTTCAGTATGCAAGGAGTTTTAGTTACACTAAGTGCAGAGGACATGCTGGCTTGTACAAGGCAGCGAGTACAGAAGGTATAGTTTACGGAAAGTGCACAAGACAATGGGAAATCCAGTTTAAGGAGCCTTTAGAGACAGAGAAATGTGTTCTCTTCCAGGAAGTCTAGCCTAGGCTTCAGATAATGAAGCATCAGATCTGTCCTTGAATTCTCTCCAAGATGATTTTCTGTCTTTGCTGCAGCCCCTTCAGTTCCATCTACAGATGGGATTAAATCAGATTCTAATGCCCCAATGACGCTCTTTCACAGATTTACCAAGCTGTGTCTGTTGCTTTAGGGTTACGTCTGCACTGAAGTGACATCAGCACAGGAAAGTAAATTAGTATATGCTGAGTTCCACCCTGCCATAATTAGACTATTGCCAGTATCTCTTCCCACTCCCAAGCTGACTATCTTAGAGATAGTTTGGGCATGTCTACCCAAGCACACACTTCAACGTTGACGTCTTCTTGTCTCTTCCTAATCTGTCTCCAAAGTTCTTTCCCAGTCTTGTTGACTGGAGAGAAACACCGTGGGGCTTCCTCTGTCCTAGTTTGTCACATGTGTTTTCACTAGAGACCAACCAGTTCTTCATAGAGGGGGAAATGTTGCTTAGATTCTTGAGGAGGAATCTCCTTTTCTCAGTATACTCACTACTCCAGATGCCAGCTTCCAGGTTTCCATCCAGACGTCAAGACCCAGTACACTAGAGGGTATCTTGGACAAAGGAAAACAGTGACAGAGGACATTAAATTTGAGACTAGCATCTATTCAATGACAGAAGAGATACTGGGATTCATAAGGCAAATGTCACACACGTTCACATTCACACACAATCACCCATATTTCCAGATGTCTCACAATCCGATGTGACTCAAGATACAGGACAGTCTGCTTGCAACAGACAGACTATTGCCAGGCAAACAGCCCTGCAGACTGGATGACATGGCCCCATGGGCTGGATTCAGCCTGCAGGACAGAGGCTGAGAACTAGTAACTAGTGAAAGAGAAGGCTTTGTTCTGTTTTCATCCCTGCCACTGACTCACTGCATGAGTTTCACCAAGTCCTTCTGTCCCTCAGTTTCCCTACTTGTAAAATGAGGACAATGATACTTGTCCATGCTTTGGAAGGGTCCTACGGCTGTAAATGTGTTAATTATAACATTCAGGAATTTAAATCTAACAATACATTTAGTCGAGCTGCATTTCCCACTTCACCTTCTACCAGGAGGTCTCCTGAGTTACCATGCAAAATACAGATCACCTTTGGTGACTATGAGTATCCCAAATGGTATGACACCTTGGCTCATTCTTGTTACTTGCTACCTAACCTAGTGAATGTAATTCTTCCTACATGTAGTTTAGGGCAAGAGAGTATAAAACAATACTATAAAAATTTTAAAGGACATTAACAGTAGAGGACATTGGTAACAAAAAATATGCAAGTATATGTTAGACCCCGACTCCATGAGGCACCCAACAACTATGGGGGACGACGATTCAAATGTCCTGTTACTCATTAGCCAGAGCAAGCAGGGAGCAAAAAACACCAGCACACACTGCTCACAACAGCTTTATTCAGAATGGAGACAGCTTCAGGCCAGGTCCCAAAAAACTAACAAACCGGGGACCTGCCGGTTCTTTCCACCTTTATATACTCTGGTTCATGCTTATTAACATTTATTCCACCCTCACTCCTCCTCTGTTCCACTCATCTCTCCTTCTATCTCAAGCTCTGTCTCGGTTTACTGTTTGCTTCATTAGCATGGAATTGCCTATGCATTTTACCCATTTACATGCCTTTTTGCTATGAGCACGTCTAAAAGCTTCACCCCACTTCTTCAGTCAATGGGCAGATTTTGACCAAAACCTGGAAGCTTCTGGAGCCTTTTTCACCAATCACCATTCACCTTTTTGCATATTTTCATCTCGGATTCTGTTACCAATTACGTGTTGTCTTTTACAGGCCAGTCTGTTTTTCTGTCCCAGGTTGTACCATCTTCCACATTCCTGAGGCTTTACCTCATTCACAGCTCACAAACTCACACAGACTCACTTGAAAATGGTTGGCACAGTTAAGATGGTTACTTAGCATAGCCAAATGTCTGGCATAGATCTCATTCTGCCTCGTGGTCAGCAGCTTTTGCTAGGCCACAGGTTATAGCCTTGTATTCAGCTGCAAATCCAGTGATCCCCAAGATTCAAATATTGTCACCCTAACAGTATACAAAGAATATACAAACATAGAAGGCTCTGAATTAAACTTAATGGGTGCGTATACACATGCACTTTAATGTGCATTAGCCTATCTTAATGTGCATTAAAGCTTCACTTGAAAAACCATGGGCAGTTTTACCTGTGTTCTCAATGTGGCACTAGGCACTTTTTAATTCGCAAGCTGTGCTAATTTAAAGCTCCTGCATGTCACATGTATCAGTGGCACATCGCGTCTCCATGCTAAGAAAATGGCCATGGTGTGCTTTGAACTAAAGCACATTGAATGTGTTTTAATTCAAAGCACACCACCATTTTCTCAGCTCAGAGGTGCATTGTGCCATTGATACATGTGATGTGAAAGGCTGCCAGAGTACATCGATTACATGCTCCAGCAGACTTGATTAATCGAGTCTGCTTTGACACGCTGGATTTCCAGTGCGTCAGAGCAGGGTCCCCGCATGTATGTATAAGTGCCCCATGCAATTTAGTTAATGCACATTAAAATAAGCTAATGCACATTAAGCATCCTTTAAAAACCAAGATCTATAGTTAATGCACATTAAGCCAGACTAATGTGCATTTTCCTAGTACCTCACAATGGAGGGCACCTATTCAGAAGCACCAAAGCTGCTCTGATGTGCTGTCAGAGCAGACTCAGTACTTGTGTATAGGTGCCCTCCATTGTGAGGTACTAGGAAAATGAGCATTAGCATCCATTCGATTAATAAGAGTTTGCTGGAGCGTGGCAATTGCCGGCTCCAGCAGCCTCTTGTGTCTCATGTATCAGCATCCCTGTGCTTAAAAATGATGGCAGAGGTGCTTGAACTAAAGCTCATCAAAGAGCTTTAGTCCAAGCATCCCCAACCACCATTTTTAAGTGTGGGGATGCTGATACAGGAGATGCAGCAGTGCTTTAATTACAGCAGCTCTCAGAGCCTCTCTAATTAAAGTGCTGTCCCTCTCCCCTCCACACACACAGCCCTGGAGTACATGTAAAAGGGCCCAAAGGAACTAGATTTAATGCACATTAACTGAAGTGTGTTAATGCACATGTAGATGCGCCCAATGGGTCATTGCAATGAAAAGCTGGAACTCTGAAGAATGATACCAAACTCTGTAATGTTTATCTGTTAGGCCTCCCTGAAATATCTGGGAGAGAAGGACAGAGCAACTCAGTGCTGACGCTTTTAAATTTGATTAGCAACTTTAACTCTCCCCCTTTGAGCATCCAAAATATTTTGTATTCCATATAGGGCTCCCTGCCAAAACCTTCAATAAACTGACTTCACAAACTATTTTTGTAACCTTTCCAAGATTGCGAGAGCCAAAATCTGGAGGAAGAAGGCAGCAATACTATATTGCAGCATAAAAAGATTAATGTGCTTCCAGATGTCTCTCAATCCCTTCAGGCTCAAAAAAAGAAATTATTGCTTGTGGCAGCAGATTTCATAGCCCTTGGCTTCAAAGTCACATCAGCATTATGTCCTACCTAATATCAAAAGCATTATCTATTTTATGAACATTATTATGCTAATGACATTTTATTGGCACAGAAGGTAAATAATGATGTAAATCAGGCTGCTATGAAGGATGAGAGATAAACATTTTGAACGTCTGTTTTTAGACTGTAGTTTATTAGCTTCTTTCATAATCTACTGTGCCAGAAACAGAGCTGGTGTGAACCTTGGCCTGAATTTAGATTTAAAATATTAAGAAAAAATTAGGATATATAGAATGTTTTTTAAATTTGAAGCTCAAGATGATTTTGCGGTATTTTCTCTAAGATCCTAGCAAATAATTATGCTTTTGTTATACTAAAAATCATTCATTTAGTTTAAATTACTACTACCGAAACATACATTAGGGAAGGGTAAATTTTTTTTTTAAGAAGGAAGAGCTATGAAATATTGTGTTCCTTGTGTACATATTTATCCTACGTTCCAAGTTTTCCAAGGCAGTAACTGTATTTCTGTTACTTTTTTGTAGCATATCTAACCTAGCTGGGCTTCAGCACTGCACATAATTAAGTTGCATCTGTGAAACTGGGTAAGGTGGAGAAGACAGGCATTTAAAAGAATTATAGAGCAGGTAGGGAACCAGCTAATGGGGACAAATTAGGAAAGGTTATGATGAACAGGAAAGGTTATGATGGAGGAAGGTTTCTAGTGAAATTCCTTGAGGATCAGTCTTGACTCATCTAATTTAAATATTATCGTTAATAACTGCAGCATAAAAAGTGGAAGCATCCTAATGAAATTTGCTGGTCATACAATGCTTGGAGACATCATGTACATGAAGAAGCACAAAATATCACCTAGGAAGAAACGAATGACCTTGAGGACCAGCATAATAGATATGAGAGTGGAAGGTGCATGTATTGAGGGGAGATTTAAAAGATTGCCTTGTGTAGTCTCATAAAATGATGGCTGAGTGGGGATACATCTAGTATTTAGGCTGGAAACATGAAGAAGGTTGCTAAACTTCAGATGAATGAGGTTCTGAAATGGCCGCGCTGCTCCTGATGGGAGGCTAACCAACTCATTTTAAGATGGAGCTTGATCTATTAATGAACATTTGCCTGCAATGGCCCATTCCATTTCCATGTTTGCACACTGCCCAGTACACCGTGACCCTAATCCCCAGTTGGGATTTTTAAGCTATGTGGCAATAGGAACAAAAATTCACTTTTTTATGTATTCCAGGAAAGATGGGAGTGTTTGAGGCCTGATTTGTAAGCACACACTTTTGTGATATTTTAAAGATAATTGGCTTCTGGCATCTTATTCTGATGCAGAATTTCAAACAAAATATCAGGTGTTCTCCAGAGCTTAATTACTTAATGAACAAGGGTCAGTGTCACTTAATGACCCAATTTTGAAAATCAATACATCATGCTTCCTCTCACAACGAAAGGGTATGTCTACAGGGTACCATGCAATGCTTTGCAGAGATACTGAAGCCAGTTTTGATGAGCTACTTTGCATACCAGAGAAAATAGCCATCTTAGCATGACACTCCCCACTGGCTAATGAGTCCCACTGTGGATGCTAATGTGGCTATACCGCTTGGGTATCTGTATGGTGCTGTATTGGGCCACGCAGATGGACTTGCAAATACAAAATGAAGCAGTAATCACCGAGACCATGAGTCCAGCTTCCAGGAGAAATGTGTTCAATTGTTGTACCTGCTGAGAAACTAATATACAAGTCTACCCTCTCTATTCCTCTTTCCATATAAATTCCACTGGCACTTTGTGTTGCCCTATGTTCAGTATATTTACATCTTAAACACTTCAACCCCTGTCCCAAATTTCAAAATGATACGTGCAGTGAGCCAATTAGCAACATAACGCTGCCATATCCTGACAGATTCTGAAATATTCCTGCTTTAATCCCACCCCCTGCACCCCCAGGCTGCCCACCAGTGCTAGAAATCATCTACTCTTCCACTTCTGCTCCTAACAATGCGCTCTCAGAAGGGCTGGCATGACTGCAGGGCTGCACATGACTGGTGACATTTGTCAAATCAGATGGCATTTCACACTGTGCACAGATCCTCCTGAACACAACAGCAAGACTCTCTTGACTTCAGTGGGTGCAGGATTAGGCCCACCGTGACATTTTCCTTCCACCCCCAAGCCTCTTTGCTGACTGAAACTTTTGTGACACAACGTAGGCCAGAATACCCACAGTTTTACGAGGTCATCACAAGAAGGCTTATTTTCAAGGTCCTTGTCACACATTTTACTGGAGAAGTGACTAGCTGACATTTACAGAAAGGCCATGACCTGATTAAAGAGTTTTGGTAGCATTACGTTACCCATTGCACCAGGCTATCGGGACACGTTACATTTTAAGATAGACTCCATGACAGAGACTGGGTGTCTGTCTCACTCTCTGGAGGACATCCTTCACCTCCAGTGACTATTTTAAACACAGCTCAGGTCAGTCATCAAATGAAGTAGCCCATCTCCTACCTCTTCAGCACCCTGCTTGAAAAAAGGCTGGGACCCTTTGTCCAGTCCCAGGGTTCTCATGGAGATCCTTGGCCAAGGGTCTTGGAGCTGAACAGGCATTAAAACTGAATTATTCAAACACTGCAGCTTCAGAGCTTCCAGCTTGGAGCTAAGAGCCCTTGACATCACTGAGAAAACAGAGCACAGCTCTGCGCTCCTGTATACAGACAGGTCAAAAAACAGGTCAAAGCACAACCTTGGGGTTCGTTAAAAAACTCTCTGCAAGTTTAATTAGCCTTCACCTGACTTAAAAAAACCCCAAAAGACTAGCCAATGGTTTGATAGAATTTCATCACAAAGGTTTCTGAGACCCAGGCTGGAATTTCTGCCTGCCACCCACCATGCCATGCTAGCCAAGAGCCATGTTTAGGGCACTCACTAGATTTGGAACAAGTCCTTGAATCTGGTTCTACCGCATCTCAGAAGAAATCACGGGGCTGGAGAAGATGCCAATGTGTGTGTGATATACATCACCCTCTCTCTATATAATCTCACTCATTTACATGACTCTTCAGCCCTTATCACTTATTAGGAACAGAAAAATCTTCCCTCCCAAGCTGAGTGATCAGTGATTTCCAAAATCTGTTAGTGAATGCATCTTATTAATACATTTCTGATGATTTCACTATGCTGGGTTATCCAAGATGACGGTTTTGTAGAATACAATCCTTTGTTTGATGGAGTGATAGAAGTGTCCATAATTTGTTGTAATTATAATTTGCTCTATGTTTATATTGTTAGTTAGATTTTATTTTAACAAAAATAATGTTGTGCAATAAACTTAATGTCTAAGAATATTAGGGAGTTTTACCCTCAAATCGTGTATCACTTGGCTGCTGGAACAATTTGAGTTCCTCTAACAACAACCACTTTGGGGCCGATTCATAGCCTGTCTGAAGCAACAAGCTTTCACTGGGCTTAGAATTGGGACTTGCGGTAAGCGTTGTTAATATTCAGCTAAAGCTGGTGAGAACATGTACTGTTAAAGGTAACAAGAGCTAAGCTGCTAAGTTTCCTTGCTATTTGCTTTTTTGTTTATTTGCATTTTCCTCTTCTTGTAGTTGTGCTTGCAAATCCTCATCCAAGTGCACAATTCAGAATCCATCTAGCATCTATCATGCAGACAGGGAATGAGATAATCAGCTTGGTAAAGAACACAATTGAGATCAACGAGATCGTTTCTAGTTCTGCCTCTGCCGAACACCTCCTGAGCAAACACAGGCACTTCACGCTGGCAGGATTTTCAAGCCCGGATTCCTCGCAGTGGATGCCAAACTCCGTTTAAGCACCTACATGGAAGCCCAGACTTCCGTAATTCCATTCACTCATTTATAAAGGGGTTCCTAGCTTTAGGTATGTGTCTGAAAATTGTGACTTACGCTGTGCCCCAGTTTCCTCATCTATAAAAATTGAACTGTTTCTGCCCAGCTACCACAGAGGGACATCTTGAGAAATTTAGTTTATTTCTAACTTGCTTTTAGATTTCCTGATGGAAGAGACTATAGAAATACCAAATTTTGTCCATAAAAATTGACCAATACACCACTTGAAATGCTGCCCCTTCTCTATGCTGTGCCGCTGCTCCATTTAATTCATTTCGAGTTTTTATTCCAAGGAAGCAGGTGTGTTCCTACTCTCCCATCATGCTCTGGTCATTCTTTCAAAGCTTCTCTTCAAAAAGACTGCACGTATTGAGTTGGATTTCTACCAGGAAGGGTTAACAAATGGCAGATTAAGTGACAACACAGAAAAGAATTTCAAGCATGTGTAATACTTGCTCAAGAGTTCAGCATGGAGCCTTGGGATCATAGCGGAAAGGAATCAGGACTCGTGGCAAAGGTGATATCTGTTATTAGACCAACTCGATTTTTGCAAAAAAAATTCTTTAATTGCAAGCTTTTGAGCAACCTGGATACTTGGGATCATAGCAGCACCCTAAGCAGGAAGGTCCAGGAATTCAGCGGCAAAACAGACACCAATTCAAGGTGAATACCTGGGCCCTGACAATGGAGCACATTGACATTATGTAGCTCTGTGAAACAAGCTCAGGCACAGCCTTGTGAAAGAGTGCAGGATGTTGTGTGCTCTTACTTCTTGTGTTTCCATTTCCACCCCCTCCCACAGCATGGAGGGAGAGGTTATTTCAGATTAACCAGGATTTATCCCATGCCAGCTTTGTAAGCATGCTGTAACAGAAGATCACCTGAACCAATATAATCCTCTCCATTCACAAACAAAACAAGACATCCACGTTCATCCTCTTTGCTATATTAAGCTACAAGAGGGAGAACGCATTTCATCCATCTAATTCTGTAGAGTATTTAAGATTTGCAATCAACTGGCTGAAATTCAGTTTTTTAGAGGCACAGTCTTGTAAATCTCTTATTTCTGTCCTTCTGATAAGCTACATATTTTTAATATGCCCCAGTTATAACATGAGAACAACACCCAGTGCCTTGTGGATGGGAGTACTTTATCCAATGCTGACCACTTGTGAAAATCCCACCCAAGGCATCTTTAGTTTTCTATTTTTCATTAACAATCTTTTTATGTGGTTACAATAAAAGAGAAAGAGATCTCCCTCCGCTTCTCCAAGGGTGCTGTATAAGTCAGTCTGTAATTTGGCTAATACAAAAATTACACCAGTTGGCTTCTCTCCTGCACAACTTTCCTCAACCAGCCTTAACAGTATCTCAACTGCGGAGCTTTCCAACATCTACAATGAAAGGTCACAGGTCAATAAAGAACATAAGAACATGCTGCAATGGTTAGATGCCTTGATACACGAAGTATCATAAACATCTAGAAACTAGGAAAGAAAATGCCCTTGGCGTCTTAGATTCAATGGATGTGACATATTCGCATGTCAAGACTCCTAGTCTCCTCTGACCTCTATCGGTCTAATCATTGACTTCAAAGCAGTTATTAACCCATTTAAGAGGAAAATAAGGATCATTCACTCTTCTGTTATAAAATTATCACCTGTGCTTTGAACTCATTGGGCCAAATTCTTCCTGTTACTTCAGGAGAGTTACCGTATGGAAAAGTGTGTTTCTCTACTGTATTAAGATCATATTAGTTAAAGATGAAATGTGACCTATGACTCTTACTTTAAAAAAGCAATCATCCCATGAAGGCTATAATTATGAGTGCTCTTTGAGCAACCAACTTGCAGGGAAAAATAACCAATTTTACTTTATGCAGTGGGTATTCAAGAAAGCAGGCTGAAAGGAAATAAATGAAGAGTAAGCATCAAAGTGGTTGATACATCTGTGCTGTATTTGAATGTCCTTAAAAACAAGTAAAAGTAAAATGGGACTGTAGTTACAACCCCAGGTATGGTACAAGTACAAGCATGTCTGCATTGAAGTTACTTTTCTTTATTCACTGTGATACATTCAAACAGAAGTGCTCCTGATAACAGCTATAAAGTAATCTAAAATAAAAAAGGCAGAAGTCTGTCAAATACATACAGTAATTATTCATATTTTAAAGCATTAGTAACTGCTTGTATCCAAGTGCACCAAAAACCCACCTATGGGTCCCACGGTTTTGAACACTGCACTTAACAGAAACCTGCTCTAGCAAAACTGGTGTTTAGGACTAGAGTTAAGGCCTTCCAAAGAATAAAGCACCATCAGCCATGTGTTTGCTGACACCATAATAATTACTAACTTGAAAAAGATAAGGTTTAACTGAAATAAAATTGTCCTATAAAGCACAGGAGAAACCTACCTAGACTCATTCTTGCTCAGCTCAGGCACTTCACACTAGAGGGCTGCTCTTTGCGCATGTAACATCTGTGCAATGCATAACTTGGAGAGCTATAGAGGTTGGCAGGAGATGGGTGTAATGGAATCTAGACTACGAGACAGCGTCTACCTTCCTGTTTAAAGAAGTAGTTACGTGCTGCCATAATACCTGCCTAGTAACGTGACTGAGATGCAGTGGCACAATCAACCTGAGAAACACTTTGTGCCCAAAGTTTTTTGATTTATCCACATTTTTGGCTGGATTTTCCCAATTTCTAAAAATGTAGCTTTTGTTTTAATTATGACCCTGTTCTTGTAAAAGGCACTAATGTCCGTAAGAAACACCAGCCATCATCTAGCTCTAGTATATAGCTGCTGACCTACTGAATTTCATGGGTCAAGAACTAATTGTAATGTGCAGTTTTCAAAGGAAACTGCCCCAAATAGTGCAAGAAATCAGAGGTTTAGATGCTGTGTAAGTTACACCACTAAACTGAGATGGCAGATATACATACCAACCTCAGTAACAATACCTTTACCCACATAGCTATGGAAACAGATATAAGGACACAGATCAAGGGATGGAATGAAATGACATCCTCATCCTCTCTCCTTTTCCCAACCTTACAACTAATAATATAAGTAGCCAGCAAGACAAAAGATGTTCCTCCTTCCCTCCCAAAGAGCTTGCATTGCTGGAGGGGACACTAATGTGAGAAACCTTCCATGATTAAAGATCTAGATAAGTTACAATAGGAAGTAAAACTTTACCCCAAGACCTTCTACACTGGGTATTTCTAAGGTCCCTGGTGGATTGAAACCTGAGGCCCAGAGGCTGTAAAGATTTAATCACATTCATAACTGCTTATACAAGGAGAAATCAATGGGGCTGCTCACATGACTACATGTTATGTGCATCCTTATTAAATCTTTGTAGGACTGTGTGCTACGTTTTTGATGTTGCTAATAAAGCCTCAAATCACTCAAGCAGAAATGTAAAACCTCACTGATTTATTTACCCTTTATGCTCTTTGCAAGGTGCTCAACTTCCACTATACAAGAACTGCCCTTCTCACAAACTAATAAAACACTGCAGTGTTTGGGTTGCAAGCACCAGAGGAAGGGGGTGGACCCTGAACACCAGCCCCAAAATCATATTTCCATTTAAAATTTCAGATCAAAGCATTTCTGTTAACCTTGGGATTCATTACAACAAACGTATGCATGCACGAGATAGTCAACAGCATCCCTTTTGTCTACCTTTTCGGACACAGGTTAGATTTTGTATTACCACTTCCCAAATTAAGCAAATTGCTAGAACTACAAAGTAAGCAGCTTCACCTCCCTCTTCCCTCCCCCCACAGTTTTTCCCCCCTTCCACATTTTCTAACCACAACTCTCGTCACGCAATCGCCTTCCAAAGTGGTTTGACTGTCATGTCATCAGACGCATCCTGGTGTTTCAGAACAGACTCGCACACATTTGCAACAGACAAATTGGTAGCTTTTCCTCAGAAAGGTAATTAAGACCTGTAAGTGCTGTGCTTTCTGGGAGGTTTACGGTCTCTATCCCTCCCTACAGTCAAGGTAGTTGCCTTTGATCCAGTAACAGATCTGTGCATATTTGAGGGGCGTGATGCGAACAGCCACATTGAAATCCTGTGGGGTGCCGTTCATGTCCACCCACTGATGGCCTGAAAATATCCCAATAATTTTACGCTCCCATTTATGATGTTGTCTCTTCCACATCCTCACATATACCCCAGACCCACTCGCACCTGGCTGGGCATCGCACTGCTGATACAAGAGGTCGTAGGTTTCATCTTTGACATCACAGAATCGGTAAACCAGATTTCCTGGCCGATCGTTGTCATAACCAGAGAAATGAATCCTCCCTCCAGGCAAGTGTCTAGCTGGTGGGCTCACACCTATCTTCATAAATTTTCTTTTGTGAGGCTTCTTGAGCTCCAGCAGGGCATAATCATAATCCATGCCAATATCATTGGCGTTTCCTTTGATCCATCCTTTGGGGACATGTGTCCGTTTGACACGGATCCACTGGAATTTCATTTTCTCAGGCATTTTGGAACTGGTGATATTAGCACCTCTGCTGCCACCTTTTAGTTTGGGTTTCAGGAAGCCCACCCTCAGTTTTTGGGCTCCTTTGACGTAACTTTTGCCATCGTGGATGCAGTGAGCTGCGGTAAGGACATGCTTTTCTGCCACCAGGGTTCCTGTGCAGCCTGTGGACAGCTTCACCGATGTAGAGAATGGGTAATTTAACAAGAAGTCTTTCCCAAAAATGCTGAACCTACTGTCGTAGCCATAGATCTGCCTCTTTGTTCGAGATCTACTTTGCGACCCATCACTACTGCTGCTGAGAATGTAAATGCCTACTTCAGTTTCCGTAAGACTACCGTTGGAAAACAAGGTCTCATAGGACAGGTAATCCTTCACTTCTTCGTAAGTCGGCAGCCGGGAACGCTTGTGGCACTCAGGCCCACAAGGTGATACTACTTCCAGTTTGGCTTCTGCATCAAACCGGGGTTTGTCCAAATTAAGAGTTGACTGAGGCAGGACGACTGGCACTTTGTAGGCTGGCCAGGTTGGCTTCCAGCGAGAACTGGAGGACACGACAGCCTTAACAGTGCAGAGAAGGAAGATTAAAGTTAGAACTTGTGCCATGATGAAGATGAATCTGGAAGAAGGAAAAAAAATATATATGTAAAACTCTAGTTACTATGGAAAACAGGTAAGATTCATTCACCACTGCAAAACAAGAGTTTGCTCACCAAGCACACACATTAGCATTGCTCTGAAAAGTTTATCCCTATTTAGGGTCAAGGTCCTGGTCCCACTGAAGTCAGAGGAAAAATTCCTGAGTGACCTGTCGGGGAAAGTAACAGTCCCATACAGTGCATCACAACTCAGCAAAAGCATGAACTTGACCTTGGGGATACTTATGTGAATGCCCTGAATGTCAAGTAACGCAATTAAAAATAAAAAAGTGATGTTGTGTATAAAAAACAGCTTCACATCAGACATCCAAGATCACACAGATGCTTTACAAAAATGGTGCCTGCCCAAAAGCTGCTTAAGGCAGCTCTGCAGAAAAGGACCTGGGGGTTACAGTGGACAATTGGCTAAATACGAGCCAACAACGTGCCTTTTTTTGCAAAGAGGACTCAAGGCATACTGGGCTGCATTGGTAGGTATCCTGCCAGCAGTTTAAAGGAAGTGATTCTTCCCCTCCATTCAGCAGGGGTGAGGCCACATCTGGAGTACTGTGCCCAGTTTTGGGCCTCTCACTACAGAAAGGATGTGGACAAACTGGAGAGTCCAGCAGAGAGCAACAAAAATGGTGAGGGGCTGGGGCATGCGACTTACTGAGGGAACTGGTCTTACTTAGTCTAGAGAAGGGGAGACTGAGAGGGGACTTAATAGTAGGGCTATGTGAGGCTTCGGACAGAGCTTTGGATCCTGAGAAGTTTTGGACGCTTCGGGGGTGGAAGCAGCGTGTCCGGGTTGAAGCGCCGCCTTGTTCGGCTTCCCGAAGCGTTTCGGAGCCGCCTCGGAGATCCGGCCATAGGGTATAATGGGGAAACAATAAAATATCTATAACTTTGTTGTTTTTTGTCCGATTTGGATGAAATTTTCAGGGATGGCAGATTTGGCAGAAGGGATGAAGCCTACCAAGTTTCAATAAGATTGGTGCAGGGGGTTGGGGGAACGGCACCCCAAATTCCTGAAAGCAAAACTCACATCACATCTAGGTGTTACAACATAGCGGGGTGAACACTGCAGGGCTGGTAGTACATACTGAGGCCACAAAGCCTGCCAAGTGTCAAGAAGATTGGCGCAGGGGTTTGGGGGGGAACTGCCCCTCAAGCTGCGGACAAGTAAAACTGGTGCCATGGGTGCTTGTGGGACTGACCGGGTCCGTCCTGGGGCGGGAGGGGAGACAGGGCTGCAGGCCCGGCCGCTGAGCTGCTGCGTTCCCAGTTACTGATCGATCAATCATGATTCACTCAGGGACCAGCTCAATCCACAGGACCTAGC
>NW_017729032.1:13293956-13297306 GCF_001723915.1 Gavialis gangeticus | reverse complement strand
AACAAAGTTATAGATATTTCATTGACTCCCCATTATACCCTACGGCCAGATCTCCGAGGCGGATCGAGGCGGAAACCCGGTCCGGAGCTCCGGGTCGGATCGTGGTCATCCGAAGCGGCCAGCTCCAAAGCTGGATCAGATCGCTGTCGACTCGCGCAGGCCTACTTAATAGCAGCCTTCAACTACCTGAAGGGGGCTTCAAAAGAGGTGGCAGATGACAGAACAAGGAGCAATGATCTCAAGTTGCAGCAAGGGAGGTGCAGGTTAGATATTAAGAAAACCTTTCTTACTAGGAGGGTAGTAAAGCGCTGGAGCAGGTTCCCCAGAGAGGTGGTGGAAGCTCCATCCTTGGAGGTTGTTATGACCCAGCTACACAAAGTCTTGGCTGGGATGATCTAGTTCGGGAAGGTCCTGCTTTGAACAAGGGAAGGGACCTCCTGAGGTCCTTTTCAACCCTAATTTTCTGTGATTCTATGAGAGCCACATTGCTGGCAACTGGGATTTTCATAGTCCCAAATATCCTTGGGTTACAGGATATTAGCTGTACATTGTAACAGCTACTGTAGGATGACATTAGCTCAGATGCCTAAGTTTAGAAAGCCCAATTTGGCCATGCACCTGCAAAATCAATGGCCTCTCTTTCAGAGGTCCTGAGTATCAGCAGCTTCCCACTGATGTCAATAGAAACTGCAAGCATTAAGCATCTTTGGAAATATAAATAGGCTATTAGCATAGAAATGTATCCAGAAGCTTCAAGTCTTGCTAAAAACAGTTATTTCTTTACTCTAGAAACCTCTTGCTCTGTTGCTAGAGTCTCTCCACTTCCTTATGACCTGGGTTAAAGATGCATCAAACTGAGGAATGGACAAACGCCGGGAAAATGATGTGACCTCAACAGGAGCATGAATTTGCAGCACTGGCATTCTGGAGGTTTATTCCCCTGGTAGCATAAGGTAGAGGAAGGCTTTGCTCTGCCCCATAAGCTTCCACAATGCAGGTGAGAATTGCACATGAGAGAGGGCAGTGGAGAGAGTTTATAGGCAGGATTCGGAGTTAACACACTGCCTCCTTCCACAGCCAATTAAAGGCATTAAACACAAACTAACCTCCTCCCAGCACAGAAGGGAAAATGATACTGTGAATATGTTGACAAACCACAGGCAGAGGGCTTCGAGCAGCACAGAACAGCGTGCGCTAGGATGGAGTCAGGGAAGTGCGTAACTTTAGTTTATTTGAAAATTAGCCATACAGCTGAATCGCTGTGGGAGCTGCTGTTCCCTATGCAAGGAGACGGGCAGGCAGGTTCGCCTGCATACAAGGATTATTCAAACAAAACTGCACAATTATGTTGAGCTGACACATATTTAAGCCCTGCTGAGGTTATACTGATAACGCTACATGATCATTCCTGAATACCTCAAGCAAACAAACAACAAGAGACCATGCAGAAGGTGATCACAGCTAGCTAAAAACAAGAGAGCAAATTATTCTTCTTAACTCCTTCCAAGGCAATTCTCTGTTTCTAAGCTGTGCTGGGGAATAGCCCATGAACTATGGACGAAGGTACATACACGAACAACAATGTGAAGGTGTCTGATTCCAGTATTACGGCTGGGTACTTTTATGATCATTTACCTATGGTTGGGCATTTTATTTATCCTAAGGGAGGCTAAGACAAAGGTAAGCAGAGTGCACCCCTGAGTGATGTAAACGGGCACAGAAATCTTCCGGTTTCCTACCATTCCCACCCCCCAAAAATAGTGCATTATACCTGCAGATTTTAGAAGTGATGGCCAGGGACGGGGCATAAGTGACACTACACACAGCTACAGACAGGTGCTTACATTTCCAGAAGGGACAGGTGAGTGTGTCAAACATTTCTCGGTGTCAAACATGATTCGCATCAAAAGGTGTCAGCGCTGAGCTCCTGCCCTTTGAAACAGTATGATGACGAACAGGACACAATTTATGGTGAAGAGGACTCAATATGGAAATGCTTAGTGGTTTCCCCAGTGGGAACAGAAAACAGATGTCATCATGATCAGACGATGCTTAATGCAGTGGTTCTCGACCTTTTTATACGCAAGACACCCCTTAGGCTTGACCCACCCTTCAGAAAATGCCAACTCTTCCCTTTCACTCATTTTTTGACTGCAGAAAAATAATACAGCAGTTGTTCTGTTGCAAAAAACTAAGAAAGGCCACAACAGTTCAAAATGTTTCTAATACTATGGATTCCTATTTAAAATCCCCCATGTTTCAGGGATAGATTTGGTAGCCGTGTTGGTCTGAGACCAAAAAAAAATGCAAAACTCTGTGCAAAATGAAGTTTATTCTCTACCTGTGGGGACTTTTTACCATCTTTGATTTTCCCTGAGCCTGTGGCGCACATGCCTGAAAGACTGCAGAAAAAGATATTTGTTGTGTGCGATTTCTAAGTTGGTCTAATAAAAGGTATCATCTCTGAACCAAGAGTTCTTGAGTTTTGCATTTCTATTTGAAACCCCTGGGTTCATCTTGCGAATCATGTTGCTCCTAACAGTGCTAACATTGTGCAGTGCCCCTGAAAGGATCTCAAGGCACCCCAGGGTGCCACAGGACACCAGCTGAGAATCACCAACTTAATGACACATATCCCATTACTGAAATGGTGCGCTGCTGTGCTTCTCTTTTCTTTCTCACACAGACCTTTGCATCAACAGGACGGTTCCTTCTATAAACCATTACTTGCACAAAGCTCTTTCCCGTCTGCCTGTAAATACAGTTTCAGGCAGTAGAGGGCAGCCCCCCAGTGAGGAGAACAACTCGATGCCTGTTGCAACTCGTCCCCTAGAAAACTTTGCAAAAGTCTGGATCACATCTGTGTGGCTCTCAGCTCTTTGAAACTGGGCTTTACTCCAATGCACACCTTTGTATAAAGCTATCTATAACCTTTCCCTGACATTAAGGCCTTAACGCTGTCCAGTCATTGTGTAGATACACTGGATGTAAAGGTCATTTCATCAGCTACTGCTTTTTTATTGTCTCGGTTCTTATGAAAACATTAATAATGCAATGGGGGAAAAAAGAAGAAAAAAGTTTCTGTCTTGAGTTAGAAGCCAAGCACCAATTACCGATCAGAGCATCATCATGAATCCATGCAATTAATTATGTTTCCACATAACAACGTGTTATTGTTTCTTTTTTAAATCAGCTTACCTTGGCATACAAGTACAAGTTCTATATCATATCATTTCTGCATCATATCATATTCTGGAATATTTTTCTAAAATTCTCCAAGGGGAAAAATGAGGTTATTTTTAAATTTTCCAGATGTTCCCAAATTCTGTGGCCCACGGCATAATGCCACA
>NW_017729032.1:13286468-13288956 GCF_001723915.1 Gavialis gangeticus | reverse complement strand
ATCTATAACTTTTCCCTGACATTAAGGCCTTAACGCTGTCCAGTCATTGTGTAGATACACTGGATGTAAAGGTCATTTCATCAGCTACTGCTTTTTTATTGTCTCGGTTCTTATGAAAACATTAATAATGCAATGGGGGAAAAAAGAAGAAAAAAGTTTCTGTCTTGAGTTAGAAGCCAAGCACCAATTACCGATCAGAGCATCATCATGAATCCATGCAATTAATTATGTTTCCACATAACAACGTGTTATTGTTTCTTTTTTAAATCAGCTTACCTTGGCATACAAGTACAAGTTCTATATCATATCATTTCTGCATCATATCATATTCTGGAATATTTTTCTAAAATTCTCCAAGGGGAAAAATGAGGTTATTTTTAAATTTTCCAGATGTTCCCAAATTCTGTGGCCCACGGCATAATGCCACATATATTTTAAGAGAGCCTGTTACTGACCTTTTCGTTTCTAGTTATGAAGTAGACTAGTAGGTGAAATGTTGTGTACTACACTGGGTAGTAATTATGTTTCACTAATTATTTCATAAGTGACCCTGAAAGACATCTGAAGGTCAGAAGAATGGGGGGGGGGACTTGTTTTTGAACAGTTTGTGTGACCTGACAGCAGATATATTATGATACGATTACACTGCCCTGCAATACAGACTGGTTATACGGTGGTAGCTATTGTTTCACTTTAATTTAAATCATGTCGTAAACATAATATACCTTGGACTCGATAGAAAGCACTGCTTTGATGGGCAAGATAAAAAGTAGGTTGTACATTATTGTACTTGATAATGGAATTAAAATTGGTCTGGCAATGGAAACACTGACAGCTACCCTGGGGGTCAGCACACTGCTACAACGCTGCAGGCATACTTTCCTGCTGGAAAAGGCATTCATGCCTTGAAAAAATGTTGGTGAAAGAGAACTGCCTCGTTCAGAATGTGCATGAATCATATTCTGAAAAGCAAGTCATTTTTTGGAAGCCTGCAGTGTTTAGAGGGTGGTTCATGCAATAGGCTATTACATGAAAATAAATCCTGGAACCTACAGCGTGAAACCCTGTGCACAGACTAGTCTCCATTACATTTTGAAATGAAGGAAGTTTTTCCATAGTGCTGGAGGCCAGAATGATTAACGTGGCCAAAAAAAAGGGCCCTACCTCAAACCAAATTACAGAGGTGCACCAAATTACTGCTACCGCTGTGCCAAAATACCTAAGCTGCTTTTCTTAGTCGCAGAACTTGTTAAAACACAGCCAGACTAACTGAGCCGTGCTTTAAGAAACGAGAGGCTCCAACTGCAATTAAATTCTGGCGTGTGCATACTCCGTCAGTGACACTGAACACGCGCGAGTGGCCAAATAAAGCTTCGCTCACTCTATCCTTTCCCCACCACTTGGAGGGCTGTAGGAAGAGGTGCAATGGAAAACCTGAAACACATTTTGATCCTTTCAGGCCAGGGGTCTCTGCCAACACATACAGAAGCACAACGGGTATTCTGGCACGTGCTAGCATGACAGACACGCACAAAGACACAGATCGCACTTATATGTTTACTAGCGGGTCTGATTTCTTTCTCCGTCTATTGCTATTCAATAGTTTCCCTTTTCTTTGTAGGGTTTGCCATTGCATCCCGTGCAGTTATGCGATTCTTGTCTAAACAGGCAAGTTGCGAGGGAGGATACGAGTGATAACTGATAAGCAACAACCATTGAGTCGTGTGACAGCAGTTACTCTACACCAGCAGTTCTCAAACTTTTTTCTCCTTCGCGGACCGCTTCAACATTGCTGGGGGTCTCAGCGGACCACTGAATAAACTTTTTTTTTCTCCTGTTCTACAAATCAAAGCACGCGACTCCTATTTTAATATCAGCAGTCTTACCTTCCTAACGCCACGGAGGTACCTGGGTTTTGGGGCAAGGCTCTGGGAAGTTGGGCGCAACATTCGGCAGCTTTAGCCTTAGGTCACCTGCGTGCGGACCACCCCTCCCGGCCCCCAGGGTGCGACCCTCTGCTCTAGACGGGTGCCCGGGGGACGCTACCGAGGGCGCCCGCCTGCCTCTTCCTCGACACCGGGGCTCCAGCAAACGCCCCGAGCCTCAGCAGCCGCTTCGCACACAGGGAACCTGCGCCTTCCTTCTTTTTTAAGTAGCGATGGGCACTGGAGGGCTGAAGTCTGGGGGGCCTCTGGCTACCTCCAGCGCCGCCGGGGTGTCACGACGCGCCAGCGCAGCCTGACGGGCTCTTTTCTCCGGAGATGCCCGGCCCGGCCCGGCCCGGGGGTCTTTCCAAATGCCCCAGGCCAGGCAGCCCTTGCAGGCCGGTTAAGTCTTCCCGAGCGATGCTACTGGCACTGCCCGCATTTCGGCAGTTCATAATCAGCAGCTGGAAATGCCCCAATGACTGCACTGGGTGCTGAGCACCCCGGGGAGCACCGCCCTGCCGCGCCGCTACTCCCCCCGCCGCCGCCGCCGGCTCCGCGCC
>NW_017729032.1:13283849-13286097 GCF_001723915.1 Gavialis gangeticus | reverse complement strand
GCGCAGCCCGGCCCCGGCCCCGGCCGCCGCACTGGGGTGGCGCGGGGCTGCGCTCCAGGGCCCGGGGCAGTCATGTGGCAGTGGCCCTTCCTTCCCCCCCGCTTGGGGCCAGGGCAACCGCCACGCCCCTTGCACTGGGGCAAGCTCCTTCGGCCCCACTGCAGCGCCGTGCCCAGCCCCCGCTGCCCCTGGGCTTGTGAACGCGGTTTGAGTCTGTTCGGGGGGGTTTCATCACCGATGCAGTGGCATGAAGGCATTCCCGCGTCGTGTGATGTATTCCTGCATTACCGCATTAATGCCATTGCATTATTGATTAACGCATTCATGCGTTACTGCGTTCATGTCATCGCATTGGGTGATGTATTCATGCATCCCTGCATTACCGCGTCAATGCCATTGCATCCTGTGATTTATTGATTAATGCATTCATGTCATTGTATCGTGTGATGTATACATGCGTTCGTGTATTTCATCGTGCAATGCATTGATTAATGCATTCGTGCCATTGCATCCTGTGATGTATTAATGCCTTCATGCATTACTGTGTTCATGGCATTGCGTCGTGTGATGCATCTATGCATTCCTGCATTTGTGTAATTGCCTCGTGATGCATTGATTAATGCATTCATGTATTACTGTATTCATGTGATTGCATCGTGTGATACATTCATACATTCATGTCATTGCATCATGTGGTGTATAAAGACATACAAAAAACTAGACCTCTTGGTTCCAAAATGTTACCTATTATTAGACCAACTGGTATCATTTTGGAAACCAAGAATTCTAGTTTTTTGTATGTCTTCTTGTTTCAGACCAGCATGGCTACCAAGTACACCTCTGAAGTGATTGTCATTGCATCATGTGATGTATTTATGCATTCCTGCATTAATATCATTACATCATGTGATGTATTGAGTAATGCATTCATGCATTACCGCATTAATGTCATTGCATCATGTGACATATTAATGCTTTCATATATTAATACATTAATGTAGTACTGTACTCAGGAAGGAAAAAGTACATGACTATTACATTTTAAAAACCCACCGTATACATTGGATTCAACATTTCATATTTATTTTAATGAATGTCCTATCGTTTATCTCTTGGGTAACTCTCTGCCGGCTCCCGGAGATTGTACCTAATTCCTGGAGACTCCAGGGCAAGCCTGGAGTGTTGGTAACCCTACTTTCCCTGCAGGGCTGGGGTGCTCCTGGGCCTCTCTATATGGCTGGATGGGGCTTGCTGCAAGACGCTGGATGTGGGCCACCAGCTGGATCTGGCTCATGGATGGGCTGGGCCCTGCCCATCCCGCGCAGGGGACAAAAAGATTGACCACCACTGGTCTAAAGCCCTGGGACAGGCTCGCTACAGAGGCTTTGGAATCTCCCTGGAGGGAGGTTTTTAATAACAGGTTAGGCGAGCATCTGTCAGGAAAGGTTTATGTCTAAGTGACCCTGCCTTCGGGCAGGGGGTTGGACTGGATGACCTCTCCAGGTCCCTGGCACTCTCTTTACCTATGATACTTTATGTTATTCCAGTCGTGCTGCCTTGTGTAGGGCAATTATTGAAGAATGTTATATCTTGCTTCCTAAGGGATTTCACACTACAGTTGTGGACAAATTGTTTTGAAGTCAGCTGGATGCCTCAGAGTAAAGACAAGTACCCTTAGGTTTGAGATGGGCTCCTGAAAGTAGGTACAAAGTAGGTATACTATAAATCTGGGGATGGCAACCCCCGGCGCATGTGCCAAGCGTGGCATGTGAGGCCATTTTCCTCGGCATGCTTTGGGACTGGGGAGGCAGCGGCCGTTTGCAGCCTCCTGGCTGCAGCCCGCCCCAGCTCTGGGTAGCTGCTGCCAGCTGGGAGCCTGTGCTGCTCCCAGCAGGCAGCTGGGATGCTGCAAGCCCTGCTGGGAGCAGCCTGGGCTCTGTGGCTATCAGCAGCTACCCAGAGCCAGGCCGGCTGCGGCAGGGAGGCTACAAACAGCTGCTGCCTCCTCCGCCCCAATGCCGGCACCTGCTGCCTTCCCGGAGCCCAGGGCCAGGAGACAGCCAGGGCTGGGGCCCGGGCCGGGTGCGGAAGGGCAGCAGCTGTTTGTAGCCTCCCGGCTGCAGCCGGCCCCGGCTTTGGGTAGCTGCTGATAGTCATGGAGCCCAGGCTGCTCCCATGGAGGCCCTACTGCAAGCAGCCCAGACTCCGGGGAGGCAGCTGGGGCCAGGGCGGAGAGGCAGCAGATGTT
>NW_017729032.1:13278205-13278849 GCF_001723915.1 Gavialis gangeticus | reverse complement strand
CACATACCGGCGATGCTGCCCGCTGTGCTGCCCTCACCATTTCTGCAAAGCGGCATTGGAACCCAGCATGGGAGCAGCATGGGCAGCAGTGCAGGGTTGTGCTCCTCGCTGCTGCCCCCGCCTGCAGGGGAAGTGTGGCCAGGGCAGCGGGGAGCTGGGAGCAGGCGGCTTTCTGCATCTCCCGCTGTGCCCTGCTGGGCCGGATTCCAATGCTGCTTTGCAGAAGCGGCGAGGGCAGCACAGCGGGGAGCATCACCGGTATGTGCTGCCTCCCCGGTGCCCGGGCTGGGGCTGGGAGGCAGCTGGGGCCAGGGCGGAGAGGCAGCAGATGTTTGCAGCCCAGGTTCTGGGTAACTGTTGATAGCCATGGAGCCTGGGCTGGGGGATAGGGGCTGTGGGTGGGGAGCACAGAGCTGCAGGGCTGGGGGGGTAGGGGCTTTGTGTGGGGGGCAAGGGACACAAGCAGAGCATCCTGCCATGTACCCCCTGCCCTCATTTTGTTTTTCTGGTAAAGGTAGGCACTGGTGTTTTTGGCACTCTGGCCAAAAAACATTGCCTATCTCTGCTTTAAATTAATCCTGTCTCTGTTGAAGTCAATGGGAGTTTCTCCACTGACTTCAGCTTGCTGAGGATTTCCCTCTATG
>NW_017729032.1:13270897-13273205 GCF_001723915.1 Gavialis gangeticus | reverse complement strand
TAAAGGTAGGCACTGGTGTTTTTGGCACTCCGGCCAAAAAACATTGCCTATCTCTGCTTTAAATTAATCCTGTCTCTGTTGAAGTCAATGGGAGTTTCTCCACTGACTTCAGCTTGCTGAGGATTTCCCTCTATGGGTGCATCTACACATGCAATTAGCACATAGCAGTAAACTCTGGCAGTCTGTGCTGTAGTTTTTTTTTCCGGCCTCAGTATTTACATATACACCCAGGACTGCAGCATGTTGAGATGGGGCAGAGCAGCCCCAGCTGGCCAGGGGACCCCGGGGATCAGCCTGCCAGCCCAGGGTTGCTCCACCCCAGCTCAGTGTGCTACAGAAGGGTTGGTTGGAGCACAGGGGTGCTACAGTGTAGGGCTAGCCAGCAGGCAGGCCCTGTATTGGAGCATCTTTGTGCCCCAGCCAGCCCTGGTCACTGTCTGCACGTGCATTTTGGTGCAAGTAACCGCTCAGCTGTAGGATGGTACTCGAGTTGGACAGTACTATCCTATAACAGAGTTCATTAATTTATTGCATGTGTAGATGGTGATACTTTACTGCAGAGTTAATGAGTCAGCGCCACAGTAAAGCCCACATATAGATGCACCCTACACATACAAATGTTTTGCTTATTGTTCAGCTTTGTAAGCAAGCTGATAGTATTTCCCCATGTATGTAATCTCACACCTGACAACAAGGACTGCAGCAGGGCTACTTGTGTATGTTAATTTCTGCACTTGCATATTGGCCAGAGAGATGTCCAAACACAGGATATACAACTTTGCAGTGCAGCACACAAATATTACCACATAAGATGTATATATGGTTTTAATTATTGCTCTGATAATTTTTTCCAAATTTATTTTAATTGCTCATCTTTTGAATGTTTCTAAAGTTATCTGGCACGAAAAGACAGAAGTAGAGCCAATAAGCACTGATATAAACACATGCAAAAATCCTGCAGATTTGTGTAGCTCTGAGGGGGACCTCCATCTAGATCTTGCCAAAATTCCCAGCTTATTACTGTTACCCCTAGCCATAAATATACAGTTTTCAGGAATCAATTTGTGCATCAGCTTCCCTTGGATTTTGTTTTCCAGTGATGTTTTACAAAGAATGAGTAAAGTTTCAAACATGGAGAAAGAAACGTGGCAGCAAAAAGCCATGGGAAATGGCATGTTTTAGGGACCTCAATTCAAATAATATTCAGTAATCTTTTATTTGAGTTTATTTAACCTAGTATGTAGTTGTTTCTCAAACTTTTTAGACCTAAGGCCAGGGTTTGAATTACACTTTGACTCTTTGGGGGGTCTGCAAAAAATTAGACTGCCCATCATGATGGTCTAATAAAATCGGAGACCCCCAGGTTACGATTTGGAAATCTTACAGGGGGCTCTAATTTTTTATGGGGGGGATCAGTCCCACCCGCAGTTCCCCTGTAGTTTGAACCCTGCCTAAGGCACTTCTTAGTAGTCTCAAAACACTCCTCAAAAATATCAACTTTTAGTTTTCATTTGATTTTTTAACTACAGAAAAATAATAGAAGAATTCTTCTGTTGCAAAGAACTTAAAGACCACAACAGGGCAGAATGTTTTTAATTCTATGGATTTGTAACAGGGAGATGGAGGCTTCTGTTATGAAACAGGCTTGGACTTATTGTAACACTACTGCTGGGCAAATAAAAAAGTGGGTGAGATAAGAAATGCTAGCCTGAGAGCAGGTGGTGATTAATTCATAATCAGAAGAACTGACACCTTCGGGGCCAGGAAGTAATTGCCCACAGGTGATAAAGTGGAGAGCGAGATAAGGGCTTGCTGGGAAATGGGTAACTGAAAGCGGACCATAACGCACAGCTGCCCTGCGGAGGATCTGAGCCCCCCTACAAGGAGGGGGAAAGAGAGACAGTGTGCTGAGGAATCCTGGTAGAAGGGTGGACTTTTAGGAGCAGGGCAGCAAGAAGCCCAGGGGTGGGTTACTCAAGCTGGCTTCATTTGCCCTAGGAGACTAGCTGGTTTTACTGCCAGCTGTAGGTCTGTCCGACCTGGGGCTGTACAATTTAGGGACCACATACCTTTTTTTCTTTTGGGCCCTCAGGCAGGTGCATGTTGTGTTAAGAAGGGAGCCAGATTTTCAGTTGGTTTTCTTAGTGGAGGACTGGAAAGAGACTAGCAAGGGGAGGTTTGGAGGTCCCAGTAATGCCCAAGAGGCCCAGAGAGTCTTGAGCCTGCTGGGGTGGGCCTAAACTGAAAATCTCCAGAAGACATAGGAACTAGGGCCAGGGGCTCAGCACCCAGAATTAATGGAGACTGG
>NW_017729032.1:13254549-13265897 GCF_001723915.1 Gavialis gangeticus | reverse complement strand
GACTAGCAAGGGGAGGTTTGGAGGTCCCAGTAATGCCCAAGAGGCCCAGAGAGTCTTGAGCCTGCTGGGGTGGGCCTAAACTGAAAATCTCCAGAAGACATAGGAACTAGGGCCAGGGGCTCAGCACCCAGAATTAATGGAGACTGGGTTATGGGTTGGCCCAATGCCCAAGAGGAACAGGATCTGAAGATATAACAATGTGAAGAAGTAAGAGATTGGACTTGGAGCCAAGACCCCATTGAAGCAACTGATTGTCAATACCTGCAAGGCATGGATGTGGTTGTAGGGGCGCTCAGAGACCACAAAGACGGTCTTTAAGGCATTGAGTGTTAAGATAAGAAGAAAAGAGGGGTAGGACTTATACCAGTATGTCCCTTGGGGTCCTGAGCAGCCTCCCAGCATTTATTTTAGAAACAACAAAGGCATGGCAGGCGAGTGAGGGAGAAGGGCTCAGGGACCAAATAGACAGGAGTGGAGAACCAAAGAAGGCTGGTAACACAATGCTCTACCTCATCCTGTGTGGGGGAGGAAGGGAGCAGGAGGTCCCCGGAACCCCACCACCTGCAAATAACCAATCCAGGTTACGCCCCACGGCACAAATTGCCAGGGCGGGAACACTCACGCTCCACAGGTGTGACCAGGGAAGAAGCCTCGAGGCAGTTCCAGTCCCTATTAAAAGGATGCCGGAGGCAGCTGGGGGGAGGAACCCGGAAGGCAGCGGCGGCGAAGAGGGAGCTGTTGGGAGCACCCGAGCGTGGGGAAAGGCGGCCAGCCGGCATGGGAGGACCTTCTGGGGTCGGGGCAAACCCCACCGGGACCCAGGAGCAGAGGAGCAGCGGCCTCACCACGGATACTGACGGCGCAGAGCCACGGAGAACGGCTCGGCTCGGGGAGAGCCGGCGAGCCGTATTCTTTTGAGTAGAGGGGCACTCGCAGCAAAGAAAGCGAGACAGCCGTGTCAGAGAGGGGCTCGGGGACTTTGCAAGCCCAGGAACAGATCTGGCGTGGTGAGTACAGCCGGAACTGGGGGGGGTAACCCACGCCGGACAGGGAAGGACCAGAGAAGCCGGTAAAAGGGACAGGTAACCTTCGGGCTCCGGGAATCCCTGTCTGGGAGCATTCAGTTTTTGTTTTCTCTTTGATTTCTGCACCTCGGATGTGCCCTTGGCGACGAGAGGGAAGCAGGCGGCCGAGAGATTTGGAGGTACGGGCGAGGGTGAAGGGGCGGCGGAGCCCTCGACAGCATGGGACCCCTGAGGGATCGGAGTCTCATTTGTGGACTGGTATGCCCCGGATTTTATATCACTGAACCAGGAGATCATCAAAGTCGTGGCAGACGGTTCGGAGGAAACCAGCTCACAAACGAGCCTAGTGAGGAGGAACACCCCAGGGACGGTCCCTTACCAAGAGGGGCAGAGGCTTCGGCCTGGAGAAAAGTGACCGGCACAGCGCTACTCTTGGACATCCTGCAACAGGGTTCCTATTTAAAATCTTTGACTTTGTTTTGTGAATCAGGGTTTTACACTTAACAATGCTAACATTGCATGGCACCCCACTGTACCCTTGAAAGGGACCTCAGGGCACCCCAGGGTGCCATGGTACCTTGATTGAGAATCACCATTCAGGGTGCTCAGATTATTAGTGGAAATCATTGACTGGGATTTGGAAAAGGTTTCTAAAGTGAAGACTGAAAAGAGCGAGGAGAGGAATATGCTGTAATCATGCACTCCATCCCCCAGTTTGGCTGCAGTTTATCTCTCTGCTTCCCTAAAATGGATGATTATAGGATGATTACAACATCAAACAGAAACTTCCAAGCAGCTCCAGCAGAAACCCAAGCTATTGGACTGAAATGCATTAAAGGGTAAGCAGGGAGGTGCTGTTGCTACTAATTCAACTACTGCTAGCTCAGGAGGAATTCACATGCAATGATTAGAAAATCCCAGAAGTATCAACAGTCAGTTAATCTTCTGACAGCAGTTATCAGAGCTTGACTTATTATGGTCCTCCAGAGCAATACTAATGACAAATTAATTGCCATCCCCTCCTCTCCTGCAGAGAATTCAACAGGGCTTCAAATCTTCTCTGGGTTTTGCAGCTCTAAGTCCTGGCTCCAGCTGCCATCATCTTGAAATATATGCTCCCTAATTAAAGATATGAAGTCTGACTGCTCTAGGCTACTCAGCAGCAGGCTCAGTGAGGCAGGAAAAACCTTTCCTGTTCTGCATGGTTGGAGATATGGGTCTAGCTGCCTTGGGAAGAGAGAAAATCATGGGATGGAATCAGCTGGCATTGAAAACTGTGGATTTTTGAATTCCACTGAACAGCCAGCAGGTGCCTGACCTCTTCTGCCACCACTCACTAAGTTGGGCAGCTTCAGATACTTTTATGACATTTCTCATCACAGTCTTGCCTTTGTGTTGTACGATCCCCGCCAAACAGGCCTCAGGGCATTCTTTCTCATCGGGACAAAACAATCCTGTTACATGTAACTGCCTTGGACCTTTGGTCCTCGTTGGTCCACCTAACAGCTCCCCACTCTTGCCTAGTCAGAGCCTTTGGACTCTGGAATGGGAGAAAGGAAAATATCCTAAATGTCCCATTCCTTGTAACCTTTTGCTTATTCTCCCCACTCTCCTACTCACAATGATCATGAACAAGAAAAAGAGGGAAGGGTATTAGACTGTCTCTTGAGGGCTTACTTGATCTCCGTGTAAGAACTCAGAGAAGCACCATGTTAGAGTACTGTATTGGTTAGTTGTAATGTCAGTGGGTGGTATGGCAAAATGTAAGGTAGATAGATAAGATATTGTGGAGGCTGATCTTATCTCATGGTTACTCTGTATATTCCATTTTCAGTCTGTCTGGTCTCCATGTGTAGTCTTTTGTCTTATATTTTAGACTGGAAGATCTTGAGAGGGACCATCTTTTTGTTCTGTGGTATTTACAATGCTTAGTCCAGTTAGGGTTTAGTCCTTAACTAAAGCACATAGTACAAATTATAATAATACATAATGGGATGAATCAGAGACTATACCAATCTAGACAGTGTCTGTAGGACAAAGGGTGAAGCCACCAAGGAAGTGCTATGGTAAGCTACTTCCATGCCAACCTAGTGAAATTAAAAAAAATTTTTTTTTTAAGTTTTAAAATAAACTTAGCTGAGATGCCATTGTTTGCTAGTCTTTACTGTCAGGCACTGAACAAAACCACCTTTAACGCTGAATTCTTCATTCATTGTAATACATTGAACTGTAAACTCACGAAGAATTTTACCATCGTGCATTAAAATGTTTCTAGATTACAGAGAGCCTAACAGACAAAATATGCTTAATGCCCTGAACAACTCCAGACACGGAGGTTGGTGGGGATCTACTGCTGGAGAAGGGAAAGGAGCCAGAGGTCTTGAAACAGATTGACTCCCAGGCTGTGCCTGGGACCTCTGGGTCTAATTCCCAGCTTTGCCAGAGAACCCCTGTGTGATTTTGGGTGAGTCACTTGGTCTGTCTGTGCCTAAAACTAACATAACTTCACTTCCCTACATCAAGGGCAAATTTATGAAGCTTTGTGAGATGCTCAGATGGCAGGATGACAGATTAGAATAGAGATTTGAAAGAAGGGCGTGAGCTGGATGAAATAAGTGCCAAGTGCCCAGGGGGAGGAGGAAGAGGAAGGGGACAGCAGCATGAGAGAAAATCCAAAGACCATAGATCTCATTCTCATTTACACTAAGGCCAACCTACCACTCTAGCAGTATAAAGGAAAAGTAGGAGTCTTCCAACCTTTGTATTCACAAGCCATATAATCATAGCACCTAAGGAAGGCTGAAATGAGGAAGAAGGGAACCAAGAAGCAGTAACATTAGGCTCTTTCTACCTCCCATAAAAGTTAGAGGCACTATGATTGCAGATTTTTTGCATATTTATTTCCTAGAAGCCTATAGCTCATGGAATTTAGTGTAATTGCATGACTCAAACATAAGCCATTGTTTACAAACAGTGTTTGGTGGCAACATGAATAATGGTATTAACAGCATGATTTTGTCAAGTGATAACATGCCTACTAGCATGTGTCACCACCTCATGAACTGTGCTATCTGGAGTTTCTCATTGAAGAAGGAATCCTTGACTTCAGTGAGCTTTGGACCAGGCTGAAAGTGATCACGAAGCTGCAACCACTGGTACTTCTAGCGTTTCTGAATGTGAGAATGGTGAGTTAGGTTCTCTGGCTGCTCCCTCCTGCTAGCAGCGCTGTCACCAGCAGGAAATATTGGAGTGGAGTTGTGCACGGGATAGGAGCTCTGAGTCTGTTGGAAAGGTGTGTGTGTGGGGCGGGGGGTGTTGAACCTCTGTTTGCAGCTAACACTATGACTTTAGCTCTTCAGCAGTCCTTTACAGTCAGGGATGATTGTCTTCCATGATTGTCTTATCAGTGAGTCCAAAGATAATCATTTGGGGCAGTCCTGGGCAATAGTCTCCCATGAGTTGATGTTGATATTGCATTTTTTCAAGTTGGCCTTGAGAACATCCTTGAAGCACTTTTTCTGCCCTCCTCTTGAGTGTATGCCTTGACTGAGCTAGGAGAATAAGACTTGCTTCAGGAGTATGAAGTCGGACATCTAGATGACGTGACTGGCCCAGCGAAGTCAATGCCTGATGATCATGGTGTTTGCTTGCTCAAAGACACTAATGTTGCTGCGTCTGTCTTCCCACTGGATTTGAAGGATCTTCTGCAGGCAGTGTTGATGGTATTTTCCAATAACTTGTGAACAATGTAAAGAAGACACCTCATCTCAGCTCCATACAATGAAGTGGGGGTCACAACTACTTGATAAACCGTCAGCTTGGTTTTGGACCTGATGTCACAATCTTTGAACACACAGTTCCTCAGACATGTGAAGAATGAAAGAAAGAGGCATCTGAAGGCGGCACGTGCATATTTGAGGCAATGTTGGATTTCTTCATCAATGTCAGCCTTTTGTGAGAGATGACTTCTGAGATACAAGAAATACTCTATGTTCTCAAGTCTCACCATGAATCTAGACTGTTCTTAGTGGTGGCAGATGGCTGAACAAGGAGCAGTGGTTTCAAGCTAGAGCAAGGAAAGTTTAGGTTAGATATTAGGAAAAACTTTCTCATTAGGAGGGTAGTAAAGCACTGGAACAGGTTACCCAGAGAGGTGGTGGAAGCTCCATCCTTGGTGGTTTTCAAGACCTGGCTAAACAAAGCTTTGGCTGGGATGATCTAATTGGGGATGATCCTGCTTTGAGCAGGGGGTTGGACTAGATGACCTCCTGATGTCCCTTCCAACCTTATTTTTTCTATGATTCTGTGAATCTGATTAAGATCTTATTAATGGAGATCCTTAGGCAGACCCTGTACTCCTTTCTATGGGCAAAAATATGACAATAAATATCAATGCTTTCAGCTTACGATAACCAGAGCTCTGTAATTCATCTCTTAAAACCATCTGCCAAACTGAACTACTGCCACAGGAAAACACAACAGGTAATTTTACATTTTAAAAACAATATAGGCCAGCTAAGTTGTACAGAATGAATTTTATGGAATTTATGGGTCTAGATTACAAGGCCAGAAGAGTTATTGTGATTGTTTAGTCTGACCTTCTGTATAACAGGTCATGGGACTTCCCCAAATTCCAGTTTAAACTAGATCACATCTGTGAGAAAAGATGTGATGTGAAATATTGGCCAAAGTGGTGTGAAATGAGTAAAATAAACAGATTGAAAATAGAGATTTTTTTTATTCAACTCAGTTACAGTGATGTTGGGGCTTATTTAATCACAGTCAATGAAACATTTCTGACATTTTGTAAGTTGACAGGTTTCTTTTAATTTCAAGACAATGAAAACTTGCTGAAATAAAACAGGCACCTGGATTTGCTCCAGCAGGAGTCAGCTTCATGCAAGACATTGCATCTTCACAGCTTATATAAACAGCATATCAATAGAGTGAGGTAATCCCAAAATAACATTTTAGGGATAAAACACTTCGTACAAATTCATCAAAAATTTTTGGGTTGTGTTTTTTTTTAATGGAAATTCAAAATTGCACAGATTTTGGGCTTGCATTCATACTATTTTATGTGAAAGAGTAACTGCTGTCTCACTTATGTGTCTAATCTGGTCAGAAAGGTAAAATTTCCACATGATTACTACATGTACTGTTGGAAACTTTACATGTTTGAGTTACTAGACTCTTTTGTGTGAATGGGTGTGTAGCGTGATAGTAGGTGGTTGAAAGCACAAGAGGATAGGTAATAAAAGGCTACCAAGGTAAGAGTACTCTATATACCCTGAAGAGAAAATGGGGGAAACAATTAGCTTTGAGGAGCTAGCAAAAAAGGAGGTATCAGAAGGCCATTAAATGGTTAAAACAAGTCTTGAAAAAAGGAGACTGCAGGAGGGAGTTGAGGGGGGTTCTTCCTGTTGAGAATAACCTGAAGTAAACACAGGCTGTGGGAATGTGTGAAGCAGATGGGATTTTCCCAACATCCAGGGAATGGTGAACACCAGAGGAAGACAGATGTGTATATTGTTTTTTCTTCCCGGTGCATTGGTTCGGAATAAACAATATGTAAGTGTTGAAGGGCTGTATGGTATTGTACCCGCTACTGATTTGTGAAGGAACAGAACTGCAAATACTGAACATAAGCTTGGCCTGCTAATGTCCTCATGGTTAGCTCCGGGGAATTTAACTCAAAGGTTGTCAAAGAGTCAGTATGGGAGTGGGGGCAGGTGGGATGTTTATACAAAGATGTAGCCTGGAGTGGCAACACCTGAGTGCAACGTGAGCTGGGTAGCACAGATCAGAGATAATCCTGCCCTGGAGTGGCATAACTTTGAGCCACCTACTGAGTACTTAAACCGGTTTTGGGTGTTAATGTGGGGACAGCTCAGGTGTTACGAGTTCCAAGAGCTGCCCAAAATTACTGCATAACAAGGCCCTGTGGTGGCTGCCTTATGACCCGAGCACAATGACTTTGCTGTTGAGGTGAGCCATTACAAAGGTACTTCCTTGGGCTTGCAGAGGTTCAGTGGGAAAACTCAGGAGAGCTCCTAACAAGTTGTGGTACAGCAGAGAGGAGAATGGTCACAAGAGAGGACTTGGTCAAATGTGTCTTCGAGTGCCAGCCAATTGCAAGCCAAATCAATTCCATCCCAATATCTGCCTCACCAAACAACATCACCGTCAACCAAGTGTACACACAAGCCAGCAACAACACTGATGACAAAACTGAAGAATTTTACAGGAAACTCAAAAAAACCACAATAGCTCAGACACCAAAGGCAGACATTCTTGTTATACAATGTGACTGAAATGCGAAAGTTGGTACCAAGACACACAGAGAATGGCACAATGTATCTGGGAAACATGGTCTGCGGGAGACCAATGGCAGAGGCCCGAGACTACTAGAAATCGCACAGCTACATAACCTTGTACTTGCCTACACATGTTACCTGCACAAACCATCAAGAAGAGTGACATGGACGTCTCTTGATGGCACCTGCAAGAATCAAACAGACTACATTCTCATGTCTTATCAATGCTGATCAAGTATCAACCTCAATAAGACCAGATCATTTTGTGGAGCTGATGTTGGCAGTGACCACAATTTAGTAATGATGACAATAAAGCTGAAACTGAAGAAGATTGCAAACACCGAGTCAAATATGACCTAGAAAAGCTCAGGGGTCCCACAATAAAGGCTGACTTCAACATAAAAATTGGAGGAAAATTTGAACTTCTCCTAATGCTAACTACTGTGGTCATCTCTACATTGCTTTATGGCTGTGACGCTGGACGTTTAATAAGTTAGAGAACAAAATTGAGGCATTGGAAATGTGCTGCTTTAGGAAACTGCTGCATGTCTCATACACTGAGTACTGGACCAATGAGTCTGCCAACCAGCAAATCAGTCAAGAAACTGGGATCTACAAACTGCTGTTGGAGGTTGTGTGACAAAGGAAGCTGCAATAGTTTGGAGACAGCACAAGAAGGCCGGACACCCTTGTCAACACCATAATGCAAGGCACTGTGGAGGGAAAGGGAAAAAGAGGCAGACCCAAGAAAAACAGAGGAACCAATATCAAGGATTGGACAGGGCTTCAGCTGACAGCACACAGATAGCCAAACACAGGGTGAAGTGGAGGAGGGTTGTTATAGCATCTATAGTGCCCCCAAGGTTGCAGCAGCCTTGGGATTGACTTGACTTGACGAGGTACAAGTTCTTATCTCTCAGTAAATGCCCAAGGGAGGACGAGCTACCACAGGGTAGTTTTCATTTACTGTGGGGTAAGAGCATAATTTCAAGCACGAAGACTATAACCCCTGCTAAACTGGGACCTTAATCTATTAGTATCTCTACTTAAACTTAACTGGAAAGCAATTGCAAGTATTCCTAAATGCAACATTATGAAGGAATATATAGAACACCACACTATTACAGTATGATTGTAATAGCATACAGTCATTTTTAAAAGAATGAATTGCCTTTTTATGCTTTGTTAAAACCAACATTTTCCCACCAGTAATTGATTCGGAACAATCTGGGATGAGAACACCTTGGGTTATTTTTTTTTGTCTAAACATATCTTGCTTTATCATTATTATAATTGGTACTTGCTTGGTACTTGGTCTATGATACCATATGACTTGTGTAAAAACACTCTTGTATCCTTTCTGCAAAGTTAAATATTTTTAAGTCTCAGTAAATATTCATATACGCATTCAAAAAATACCTAGCAGAAAGTTACTCTATAAATTAGTCAGAGTGTCTGTGCCAACTGCTGTGCATCTTTAAATATTTGACTGGGGAAAGGCCAACTGTTTGGATGTCATGGAAAACAGCGAGTGCCAAGCATTTGAGTCGTTCTCAAAAGCTGCAGCAAACTGTTTACCCAGTAGTTCAGCTCACATGAACAAGCCCCCCAGAGCTTGGGAGCTCGCTACTGTGTGTCTGCAAAGATCACAATTACTAGGTCTTTATGCACTTGTTAGGCTCTCCATAAAGAACAGCCCCAAAGCAAGTACAGGTAGTAACAAATCTAGTGAAAGCTCAGGCCACAGTCAGAATTAAATTACTGCATTGGGAATAGTCTTGCTCTGAATGTGAACTTGGTGTTTGTGCAGAGAGGCCTTGGGAGCAGTGGAAGGAATACAAGGTGAACCCAAGAGCAAAACAGTCAGCAGAAGTAGTTCAGCAGAAGTAGTTGGGATGAGACAGTTCAGCACTGGTAGTTGGGATGGGAAGAGCCTAAATTAGTAACCCTACAGTGATCTAATCCTTCAGTCCTTTCTCAGACAATATTTCCACTGAAATCAATAGGAGTTTTAGTTGTTATGCAGTATTTACATTACCCAGAGTTTCAACTGTGATTAGGACTCCATTGTGTAGGCACTGTGCAAACACACAGAGAAAGTTTTCTGCTCTGAAGACATGCAGCCAAAGCAGATAGGACAAAGTATAGTGGAAAAGTGCTTAATACTGCTTTTCCCTTCCTACCCAAGTTAGGCATCTAGTCAGTGGCAGACTAATAATAAGTTATGAACAAATGAATGAATAAGGGAATAAGTTATGAACAAATGAACAGAGTACATACAGCAAGTTAATGGGGGCAGGAGTTCACTGGGTGTCAGCTGCTCTTTAGTCACTGTCCGCATCCTGCTGTTTCCTATGGTAAGCAGAAGGGAAACGAGGGGGATTTAGACCTGTTACATTCTGGGAAAACTGCCCTGGTTTAGCTTTCACTTAACATGTAAGAGGCGGCATTTGTTTGTTCACATGCATAGTCAGGTTTCCATATTGTGCCGTGATATCTGAACACACTTCAACTTTTAAATTCCCCTTTTTTCCTCCAAAAGGCAGCAGGGAGAACTTCCCCCCACCCTAAAACCGCCTGCTAGGTTGTGAGCACATCCTGTAAAGGTGCTGAAAGACTGGAAGTCCCATTGCCCGCAATGGCAATGGCAATGACTGCTGAATGGCTGACAGGAGCCTTGATGGAAAGCAGAGTGAAGTACGAAATGTGATAAGCTGGTGTCCAGTCCCACTCTCAGCCCCTGGAACAGTCTCATGGAGGTCGGTGAAAGGAGGCAGAAAGTTTAAGTTGCTTTTCTCGATAAGTGCTGGAGACATGAGGAGACAGGGCTCTGCAACACAAGGATTAAGCACTTAATGCTGCTTTTCCCCTCCCCCTGCAAAGTATTTGAGAGGATGAAAGCAAAAGAAACGCAAAGCTGGAAAACAATAACATTCCTATTTAATATCATATTCTTTTCAAAAAATTGTCTAAGAAGCTGTGAGTGGTTTATTTCTTTTGGGAGGTTCATTTCATTTTATCACTTCAGGGAGACCATTCAGGAAGAGAAACTCCTTATTTTCTTTTTCAATAGAGATTAATAGCTTAGGTAATAAACAAAAGCCTTGGGTTTCCTTTTAGACCTAGTGAAAGGACTGTGAATTCTCTGCCCTAAGCCAGATAAGGATGAGTTGTTCAGCATACAGTACAAATATACTGTATTTTCTCACATACCACATACCTCCAAATAAGACCCACCTATAGTCAACACATCGGGGCAGGGGAGATAACATGGGTGGGCATATGCCCCCCTAGATTTCTTCGCTGACAGCAGAGCATGGGGCTGCAGCATGGCTGGTGCCAGGGTCTGACACCAGCCAGGGGTGGTGGCAGCGGTGCAATTTCTGCATCATCAGCAGGGCATGGGGCTGCAGCCCAGCCAGACCCAATGCCCAGCAGTGGTGCCTCCCCGCCCCCAACCACCACTGTCAGCACTAGTGTTTACTTGCTGTCCTATCACAGGGGCAGGCAAAATCCAGCCCGTGGGCCAGATGTGGCCCGCCAGGCCATTCTATCCGGCCTCCGGGGCCCCTAAAAAATTTAGAATATTTATATTTATCTGCCCCTGGCTGCCTGTCATGCAGCCCTCGATGGCTTGCCAAAACTCGAGTCCTAAATGAACTGGCTGGGGTCATTGCAAGTCCCCTGGCGCAGCTTTACGAGCACTCGTGGTGCTCTGGAGAGGTGCCGGAGGACTGGAAGAGGGCCAACGTGGTTCCCATCTTCAAAAAGGGGAGGAAAGAGGACCCGGGGAACTACAGGCCAGTCAGTCTTACCTCGATCCTGGGCAAGCTGTTCGAGAAAATTATTCTGGCACACATCCAGGAGGGGCCAGCAGGGAACTGCATGCTCAGGGGCAACCAGCACGGGTTCATCAGCGGCAGTTCCTGTCAGACCAACCTGGTGGCCTTTTACGACCAGGTCACTAAATCATTGGATGCAGGGGTGGCAGTGGATATAGTTTTCC
>NW_017729032.1:13234711-13249549 GCF_001723915.1 Gavialis gangeticus | reverse complement strand
GAGTGACCAGGAACAACGGTCACAAGCTGGCGGAGGGAAGGTTTAAGTTGGACACCAGGAGGCGCTACTTCACGGTCAGGGCGGCTAGAGTGTGGAACCAGCTTCCATGTGAGGTGGTGCAGGCTCCCACCCTGGGGGTTTTTAAGAGGAGGTTGGATGACTACCTTACCGGGGTTGTTTGACCCCAGTACTCTTTCCTGCCATGGCAGGGGGTCGGACTAGATGATCTGCTCAGGTCCCTTCTGACCCTAGAAACTATGAAACTATGAAAACTCAGTAAGCGGCCCTCTGCCCGAAATAATTGCTCGCCCCTGCCCTATCAGGTTACCATTCTGCTTGGGTATACCCAAGCTCATTTGCTCTTTGGAAGTAGTGCAATATCACTAGCATATTGCACTACTATCCACAACAATATCACTGGGATGACCTATGAAAACTGGAAGTGGAGTGACTGATGCTACTGAAAAATGAGGGCCAGTTGTCCAATCATCTTCCACTGTGTCTGCTGCCTAATGATCTTCCAGTGCACCTGCTGAACACAGGGAGAGGTAAAATGTAATAAAAAAGCACCAGTATCAAATCATAGAAAATTAGGGTTGGGAAGGACCTCAGGAGGTCATCTATTCCAACCCCCTGCTCAAAGCAGGACCATCCAAAGCAGCCCAGCCAAGGTGTTGTATAGCTGAGTAGCACTTCTTCAGTGCATGGAGTTGCCTATGGGCACAGCCCTTGGTTTTGGAAGGCAGACTGTAGGGCAGTGGGCTATGTGACCTGGGCTATGTGCTCCACTCCTGCTGCTTGCTGTCTCCGAGAGAAGGGGCAGCCATTTTATCACAGGGTCTGCTTGCTTCTTTGCTTCCTTGCTTCCATTCCAGCAAAGAAAATAAAACTCACCCTTCCCACTCAAGACATTCACCTTAATTCTGGGAGGCTAATTTCGGGGGTAAAGCTGCACATGGTATGTGAGTCTGCCAAGGTTTTTTTAAACTTCTAGCAATATGCCCCAGCCCTGTTCTTGAGGTAAGAGGGGACTCCGGTCTCCATTGCCAATATAATCACTGCTTTTTCTATCTGCTGACACTACGAATGAATATTCATTAATTACAGTGGTTTGGGGCATTGACTCACTACATTTGGATTTACATCACCAGTTTGCATCACTTTTGCCTCCAGAGAGAAATTTTATGGTAAACTTTGGCTATTGTTGCTTTGGGCCAGATTTAAATTATCTGTCAGAAGAAAGACCCAGAGTCCCACCATCAATCCCTGCAGCTGTTTCATCCTCTGTTAAAGCATGTTTATAATTTTCTTTTGTGGAAGACGGTGCTTACGGTCCTTCTCTTGAGGGATTTGTCCACAGTCTCATAGATTTAACTCTCAGGAGCTTTTTCCTGATGTTCAGCATAAGTTTTCTATTCTTTCTTGTCAGAGTTGATTCCCCTTGTACTATCCTAAATCAGGAGTGGCAACCTTTTCTAGCTGCTGGCCAGAATGACCCACCACAGGTCAGATGTGGACAGAAGGACTCTATGACCCAGTTGTCACTGCCCCTTGTTTCCTCACCCTTGTCTCCCATGGTGGCATGGGAAGAACAGCTGCAGCTGAAGCCACCACTAAATGCCACCAAAGCCCTGTATCCATGGGCTAGATCTGGCCCTCAGGTCATAGGTTGCCAACCCCTGTCTTAATAATCCTTCTAACTCTATTTTCCCGTCTATTTGCTAAAAGAACAATAAAACTGAGCTGCGAGGATACTGCCCAGAGTACATGGACCCAACTTCTTTTTTTGAAATATCACTTTCATTTGGAGAGATCAGAATTCCCCCATAAGCCAGTGCCAGTCTCTGCTGGATAGAGTTTCTACACTCTTAACAAGGTGGGGAAACTATTGTTTACTTGCTGTCTTACCAGGTTACCGTTCTGCTTGGGTATACCCAAGCTCAATTGCGCTTTGAATGTAGTATATCCATAGTAATGTCACTGGGATGACCTATGAAAACTGGAAATGGAGTGATTGATGCAACTGAAAAATGAGGGCCAGCTACCCAATCATCTTCCACTTGCATCTGTGGCCCAATCATCTTCCAGTGTACTTACTGAACACACAGAGAGAGGTAAATTGGAATAAAAAAGTACCGATATAAAATCATAGAAAATTAGGGTTGGAAGGGACCTCACGAGGTCATCTAGTCCAACCCCTGCTCAAAGCAGGACCAACTAGAGCATCCCAGCCAAGGTTTTGTTGAGCTGGGTCTTAAAAACTTCCACTTCTCTGGGTAGCCTGTTCCAGTGTTTTCCTCCACTCCTAGTAAGAAAGCTTTTTCTTGCTGCAACTTGAGACCATTGCTCCTTGCTCTGTCATCTGCCACCACTGAGAACAGTCCAGCTCCATCCTCTTTTGACCCCCGCTTCAGGTAGTTGAAGGCTGCTATTAAATCCCTTCTCAGTCTTCTCTTCTCCAGACTAAAAAAACCCAATTCCCTCAGCCTCTCCTCATATGGACACTATCACCAATATTATACACTGTCTGAATGAGTATCTACATCCACAGCTATCACACTAGGACCTGTCCACATTGATAATCCACACATGAGCTCTGAAACTCACATTTAACTTTTTTTTAGTAGGTATGTTCATGTCCCAAATGTATTTTTTATCAAATATTATGTCAGTGCAAAGATAAAATTCAGCAATAAAATGCTCTAGTTGAACTATCTGCTTCAAGTGTAGCACTTCTTCAGTGCATGGAGAGTACTTAGCCCCTGCTTTAGCTCCTTTGCTAACTCTTTGCATCCTCATTGTAACTGTGAACAGCAAGGTCCTTCTAGAAATCCCATCACAGAGAGCTTGCTGCAAATTCATGGCCAAAGGTTAGGACTTGCAGTTCTCATCCTATAGGAATTTTTTAATAGTTTGTTTTCATGTATTCGTTTAATTCCTTTGTAAATCCAGCATGGATACATTAGAGTAGGACGCAGACTGAGAATCCATTTGTGGGTAGGCTGGCAAAAAGTTTTTTGTCTAGAAGAGGAGAGAACTTTCTTTAGACCTGAGTGCAATAACCTGTATTAAGTGTCTACAGGTAGGCATAGTCACATCCAGTAGGAGCCAAATGGGAAGGGAATTAATATAGATAAAACAATGGAAACAAGTAACTGCTTGGCAAGAAGTCTGATTCTCTTTACCTAAGCCATCTCTTGGCTTTCCATCCTGGGCTCCTGATGGGAGACCATGAAAAGTGGACAGCTGCAGCCTTCCTGTTTACTCTAACCTCAGCTGTGTCTTAGAAACAGCAAGGACTCAGCAATTTGTGATTCAAGGGGAGCACTGAACAGCTGGAGCAGCCAACACTCGGGATGGCAAAAGGCAGTTGTGGGAATACAGCAATCAACTCAAACTCACATGTGAACTTGAAGTGTTGTCTGAGGAATAAGGAGCCAGCAGTCAGGCAGTGATTTGTGCCAATCATTTAAAAATGTCAAAGTTTCTCTCATGTTGTACATCAGAGGCACGTTATATGATATCTTGTCTGAGTCAGCAGGACTGAAAAAAACTGCTGGAATGAGTTATTGAAAACACATCAGCTCAGCCAACAGGGTTATCTGTTACCTAAATACTCTCAAGTTCAATGCACCCAAAAGACTGTAAATAAGAACTAATCTTACACATACTGATGTGTACATAGCTATTCCTTAGAAGCTGGAATCTTGTTTAAATTCTTATTGTGCTACTTATTGAAAGACTTAACCTTGTAAACTCCTCATCTATTCATTAACCTTATTACACCAAACACCTTCCAATACCAAACAACTGCATTTCTCACTAATTTCCATGGACATTATGCTGTCTCAGGTCAGGGCTTGGTTTTGGCCCTTAATCTGAATATAATATAGGTCCATAAGAACCACACCTTTATCTTTATAATTTTTTCAATTTACAATGAAATTGCATAATTCAAATAGCATCTGGAGGGACCATTTAGTAGGGTGTACTACCAGTTGAAGATTTTCTGGCATCATGTTTTCCCCTAGAAAATGCTGTTTCATCAAAATTCAAACTTTCTCAGGGACTGTGTTAAGTCTGATGAAATTTTATTTTGCAAAACATTGGAAGCAGGTTTTTAATTTTTCATCCTCCACAAACTTTTGTTTCAATCTTTATTTTATACTGCACTATAATATATCATTATGTTCTTACTTTTAAATTATTATATTATTTTATTATAATGTGTAATAAGCTATGCATTTTTTAAAAGTCAACACCATAAAAAAATCTTGATTTAGTAAAACAGAACATTTTCATTGTCCTAAATAAATCTTTTGATGTTGTGAGAAATTTTTATCCTTTTTGGTTTCACTCTGATTTAGAACAAAAATAAGTTTTAAAATAACACAATTTCTCATAAAATAGAAATTCCCAGTTTCTGCCATTCCTAATAGCCTCCTGTTTCACAGAAGGGGAGAAAAGTTTCCTCTGTTGCCAAAAGGTAACAAAGATCTTTGACTGCACTGGCACAAACTAAAGCATGAACAGCACAAAGTTAAATTGCAGGACCAGTGTGAAAGCAGACAGATAATATCATAAAGTGATTTTTAATTTGCCTGAATAACCAGCTTCTAAATCAGAATATGGAACCACTTTGACGGCCAGAACCAGAGGGATTAATCAGCAATAAATATGTGCTTCTTAGAGGCATTTAGTATTTTGCCTAAACAGATAATATTAGTTAATATAAAGCTTATAAGTTTGTAAACTGCAAATGTAACTTGTCTGTTATAAGTTTAACCAAAATGATAAAATTAACTGTTCGTGGAACTGACTGGGCAAAGCTGTAGCTGTAGCTGCGAGATTAGCTGACCTAATGGTTTCTGCTCAGGGTTCAGCTTTGACAATAAAAAACTGGATCCAAATCCTGGCACACCCAATACATTCCAGGAAACCACATCCCAAGAAAACATATTCAAATTAAACCTAAAAGGGGTTGGGGCTTAGGCGGAGCAATGTCAATTTCAAACCTAAAGGTGCTGCACTGTAATTTGCTTATTGGATAAACCTGAGTCTAGGTAGTAACCTTTTATGATAATTTTTAACACCTTTCAATCCCATAGGGTAACTGCTATAGGGCAAGATTGTGAGTGGCTCTAAAGCCAACAGATTAGCATATGACTAGGTATAAAAAGCACGTGCATCAGGCGACCAGCAGGAAGGAGGGAACAGTACGGTCATTTCTGTTCCACTTTCGGACCCTGGACTCCCAGTGTAAGTGAGGATCAGATCCTGATCAAGGGACCTTCCCTGGTAATCCCTCTGACAGAGTTGATCGGGGACGCCGACTTCGCTGGAATCACTTGACGCGTACCTGGCATCAAGGGACTATCAATAAATTGCCAACACATGTCTGTCTACCTGCTGTTTTGAACAGCCCAGTGGCTAATACCCTCACAGTGCCCAGTTGGCCTGCAACAGAATTGATCTATCTGTTGCTATTATCTGTTATTATTTACTATTACCTCTTTAATACTGCATTATCTGCTTATTGCATTTATCTTTCTGTTAACTGGTGTGTGTATGTAAGCTATAATAAATTTGCCTTTACTTCACTCCAGCTTTGCCTCCTCAGTCCGAAACTGAACCAAACAGCCCAGTTGGCCTGTGATAAAACTGATACACTCACAGTGCCCAGCTGGTCCATGACAAACCACCACTGAAAAAATCATATTTTTCTTCTTTGCCACTATTAATTAATTTAAGGTTCATGTGATATGAGAAGAGGCAAAGAACAAATGATCAATGGTAAAGACTGAAAAAGGGAAGCTAGGAAGATTGCTGTGCCCTCCTTTCATTCTCCCCCTCAAAAATGGTACAGAGTCTACTTCATCCCCACTGACACTTACTTTTGCACTGTAGTAACACAGGGATAATTTTGGGCCAGGATTATTTAGTAAAACAAAAACAAAGTTTTATCCATGTTATTTTATATACATGAAATACCACAGATAACAGTAAGTAGCCCATAACTTCAGCCACTTTGCATCCTATGAACACTTGCACAGACCTTGCCAGTAAAGTCCAAATGAACTGGAAGTGAGAGAGATTTTCTTCCACTGCCACACAGAGGTGAGTGAAGCCAAGAGTTTTTAACTGTCACTGAGATTTTTCCAGAGTCTCAGGTCAAATTAAAGCTGCCAAATTCCCTCTCCTCTCCCTCCCATGTTCATAAAGCAAATAGATTTTCTGACATGAGAAAATGTCCTCACATCCAAAGCAGTGGTCAGGACAGTCTCATGGGATTTGCATGCTTCACCACTAGTGCTTTGGCTCTGCTTTTCTAAACCAAGTAGCAATACCAAAGATAACCTCAGGCTGTGATCTTCTACCCTATGTAATAACATGCCAGGCTAGAGAGCATAAGAGGCCTTTACTGGAGCCAAAGTTACTGCAGGAAGTGGGGTTACTGATAGGAAATGACTTTTCCCTGAGCCATTAGTGGGCAAAATATCCCAGCATGGTATTAAGGCACATGTGCTGGTAGAAGTGCCAGCTTTTGCATGGTAAGTGGACCTGTGGTCTTAACCACTTGAGGTTATTGAAAAATGTGCAGTTTTTCACTGCAGTTACATACCTAGTCAAATTACTGTCTAGGTACCTTTTCTTTTTACCTAAATTTCCCCATACGATTGCAAGTGGACCTGGTTTTCTTCACTCCCTGACCCAAATTTCTAAGTTTCATTAGCTATGTCTACATAGTAAATTTACCATACATCACAACACTGCTCACAAATCTAGCACACTGCTCTTGGTGAGCTCCTCCTGAACCGGAAGCAGGGTAGCCAACCCATATCTGCAAAGTGCCCCTGCTGGCTAATTACTAGTGGACAGCCCATCTGGAGCAGAGCAATAGGCTTGAAGGCATTGCTGTCAGACACAGTAAGTTGATCACAGTAACATGGGCCATTGTTTGCCTAGTCAAACAGTTGTCAGATACCACCTCTAAGGAGCCAGTTGTAGTAAGTGAAGCATGCTCTGGAGTGCCTTAGAATCTGTACATGGTATATATCAAGGTGGTCAAGAGATACTGGAGCTTCTTTTTGTTCATCTGGTCCAAGAAAGAGATGTCAGCAGCCTCAGTTACCCACTTGGACATAGATTGGACTTGATGCTGCTCTCTATATTTTCATTTTCACATAATTCTGGTCCCTAAATTAAAGCATAACAGAGCATGTTGCCAATCAGCTTCACAGGAAAGGATGGGCTGGAGGGCCCACTCAGGCTTCAAGAATAATGGCTTACTGGGAAGGTAGAACATTCTGCTAGGACTTTAGGATACCGTGTGTCATACAAAGAGAAAGACCTAAAAATAACATTAGGCAACAGGGGAGTGCTAGGAACAGCCAATGAAAGGATGGTGAGCTAACTAAGGGCCTATTCCTGTGAAGTGCAGAGCTCTTCCCTCTCAGCATTATTTTGTTTGTACAGAAAAGGGCCTCTGCAGAAAAGCACCTCAAGGTTACTGTGGACAATAAGCTGAGTATGAGCCAACAGTGTGCCCTTGTTGCCAAGGTAGCTAATGGCATACTGGGCTGCATTGGTAGATGTGTTGCCAGTAGGTCAAGAGAAATGATTATTCCCCTCTATTCAGCACCAGTGAGGCCACATGTGGAGTACTGTGGTCAGTTTTGGGCCTCCCACTACAAAAAGGCTGTTGACAAATTAGAGAGAGTCCAGCATAGGGCAACAAAAATGGTTCTGGAGTTGGGGGACATGACTTCTGAGGAAAGGCTGAGGGAACTGGGCTTATTTAGTTTAGAGAAGAGGAGACAGAAAGGATTTAATAGCAGCCTTCAACTACCTGAAGGGGGAGTCAAAAGAGGATGGAGCAAGACTGTTCTCAGTGGTGGCAGATGACAGAACAAGGAGCAACAGTCTCAAGTTGCAGCAAGGGATAGGTTAGGTATTAGGAAGGTTAGATATTAGGAAGAATTTTCTCTCTAGGAGGGTAGTAAAATGCTGGGGCAGGTTACCCAGAGAAGTGGCAGGATCTCCATCCTTGGAGGTTTTTAAAGCCCAGTTCAATAAAGTCCTGGTTGAAATGATCTACCAGGGATAGTCCTGCCTGGAGCTGAGGGTTGGACAATGATTTCCTGAAGTCCCTTCCAACCCTAACTTTCTATGATTGATCAACAACAGCACTTTATTAAATAATGAATGATATTTGTTGCACTGTACAGAATGAAACTTAAGGCACTGCCCTAAATGGAAACATTGACTTATGTCACCATCATCGACAAACAAGGAACATTTAGGATCAGCAACAGAAGGTGCCAGCTGCCATTAGGTCATGCTCACTCACGAACCTACAGAAACCATAGATCCCTCAGATGTGGACCAAGCAGGGAGGCTTTAATATATGAAATGGAAATAACTAGCTATGAAAAGGGAATCTTCAGTTTTTATTTGTCAGAATTCTCCTTTCCAGGATTGGAGTTGCTGTTTAAATCAGACTAAATCATAGTGATTCTTATCCCAAAAGCCTCCTAAGCAGGACACACAGAGTAGAGGCATCCAAGCACAGCCCACAGAACACTACAAGGCTGCTCACAGGCACATGGCATGTGGGGGGCAGGTAGGACTGCAGAGACCACAGGCTATTAGATCTAGGTAGAGAACTGTTGCCTAAACCTTTAGGGTGGAGTTGTCACTCGGCATTGGCTCAACTCCAGTTACTTTGAAGTCAGTGGGACTCTCAAAACAGATCAAGTCTGACAAGTGCAATTAGCCATGTTATGCAGACGAAGGACTGCTCTCCAGCCCTCAATGAGCTGTCCTATGGCAGAAGGCAGTATAGAGGTCCATGGTGTGCATAGCACAGAACAGATAAAAGGATTATGAGATAACAGAAATGGGGAATGGGGAACTAATATATCAGCATGGATTCACCAACGGCAAGTATGCCTGACCAACCTCGTTACCTTCTATGATGAGATGATTAGTTCCACAGATACATGTGATTCCTTCCATTCAGCACTGGTGAGGCCACATCTGGAGTACTGTGTCCAGTTTTCTCCCCACCCTCAACACACACACACACACCTTGACGTTAGCAAGGCTTTTGATATAGCCTCCCAGAACTTGCAAGGCAGCTAAGGAAGTACTGGTTGGATGAATGCACTGTAAGGTGGATAGAAAACTGGCTGGATCATCAGGCTCAAAGGGTAGCTGGCTCAAATCAATGGCTTGATGTCTAGCTGGCAGCCGGTATCAAGTGGAGTACCCCAGGGGTTGGTTTGGGGGCTGGTTTTGTTCAATATCTTCATCAATGACTTGCACCCTCAGCAAGACTGCAGATGACACCACGCTGTGGGGAGTAGTAAATACACTGGAGGGCAGGGCTAGGATTCAGAGTGACCTCGACAAATTGGAGGATTGGACCAAAAGGAATCTCTGGAGGTTCAGCAAGGACAAGTACCAAGTCCTGCACTTAGGGCAGAACAATCCCATGCACTGGGACAGGCTGGGGGCTGACTGGCTGGGCAGCAGCTCTGCAGAAAAGGACCTGGGTGGACAGTAAGCTGAATATGAGCCTATGGTGTGCCTCTACAGTGAAGAAAGCTAACTGGGTTGGGCTGATTAATAAAAGCATTACCAGCAGATCAAGAAAAGTGATTCTTTCCCTCTGTTCAGCACTGGTGAGGCCACATCTGTAGTACTGAGTCCAGTTTTGTGCTCCAACCCCCCCTGCGTGCGCGCATGAGCGTGCACGCACACACACACACACATACACACACACACTCCAGAAAGGATGTGGACAAACTGGAGAAGTCCAGCAGAGGGCAACAAAAATGATTAATAGACTCGGACACATGACTTATGGGGAGAGGCTGAGGGAACTGGGTTTATTTAGTCTGGAAAGAAGAAGACTGAGGCAGGATTTAATAGCAGCCTCCAACTACCTGAGGGTGGTTCTAAAGAGGATGGAGCTGGACTGTTCTCAGTGGTGGCAGACGATAGCACAAGGAGCAATGCTCTCTAGTTGCAGGGAAGTTTAAGTTAGTTATTTAAAAAACTGGTCTCACAATGAGGGTAGTAAAGCACTGGACCAGGCTACCCAGAGAGGTGGTGGAGTCTCTATCCTTGGAGGTTTTTAAGACACGACTAGACAAAGCCTTGGCTGGGATGCTCTAATTGGGGGTGATCCTGCTTTGAGCAGCAGGTTGGACTAGATGACCTCCTGAGGTCTCTTCCAACCCTCATTTTCTATGAACACATCCGAAGCCCTTCTGTGAGCCTCTCTATGGTTTCAGTGATATGTCAGGTCCAGTGGGGAAGTAGCCACTCTAGTAACGGCAGGCACCTATACACGTGCAGCAAGGCCACTCCAACGCACTGTAATTACTGTGCATCAGAGTACACTCGATTGAGTCTGTTGGGGCATGGTAATTACCACACTCCAGCAGACTCCAGCATCACATGTATCAGCATCCCCATGCTGAAAAATGGCGGTGAGGGCGCTTTAACTAAAGCATGTTTGACGAGCTTTAGTTAAAGCATTCCCGCCATTATTTTTCATTGCAGGGACGCCGATACACATGATGCTCTGGGAACTTTTATTAAAGCAGCTCTTGGAGCCACCTAATTAAAGCACCACCCTCCCGCAACTCCTGTAGAAATGCTTTGCAAGCTCCCTGTAAAGCTCATGTCCAAGCAGATACTGGCATGGAAGGAAATCCTTCTTCTCACAGCCTTAACTTCCTCTATCTGCATCTGGGAGTCTATGTGTGTAATGTACAGCAATAGCTGGCAAGTGGCAAGCTATGATGAGAGAGAGAGGGGTCAGGCTGAGAGAGGAATAGTCTTTCCTTGCAGGTCTCAGGATCCAGTGTTTGGGGTTGGGGCACATCCCCTACCTCCTCTGTAGCCCCAAAACCCATTCTCTGTGAGGGCAGAATTGATCAGACATTCTGTGAGGTCCATCTTAGCTTTCCTTACCCCTCTGTGCCCTTTAGACTCGCTGGTGGCTACTATAAGGCCTATAATGCCAAAGGGTGCTTAGACTATTCAAACACTGATAATATAGAAGCATCACGAGTCTGATCCAAACACATGCAACAGCTTCTGGCAAGTGAACCAACCTTTATGAAGAGCTAAAAAACAGTGAAGAAAGCAAATGACCAGAGACCAGATGATTGCCATGTTAGACTTGTGATTTAATGCTTATTTAAGTTGAACATTAACACTGGTAAAACAACTTTGAAAAACAGAGCCAGAGCTGAGTTGATCCAAGAGTCAACAGAACAAAAGAGTCTGAGCGAAAATCTAAGCCAGACCACTGAAGCTGATAATGGCTGGCAAGAAAATTGACCTTGGAGTAGGGCGTGAGGACAACAAAACTCCATTAAAAAATAAATAATCAGACCTCTCCCTTTGCTGAATATTTCTCTGAGCTTATTTTGACCAGATGTAAAATACTCATTGTCTTGGAAGCTGGAGATCTCTCTTGTGATACAACTATAAGGTCAAAATTAATTCTGCTCTTGTGAATTCAGCTTCTGCACTCAGCTGCAGTAGCCATTGCCAGCTGGGGATGTCAGGACCAAAAATTGTAAGTGGCTGAGGTTGACCTCAAAATGTATTTGCTGTGGACACCAAGCTGATCCTATGCTCTGGCTTGCTGGTTATATTCACTATTTTACAAAGACAGTCATCCATCAAGGTTCCCTACTTTCCATTATTCTGGGCTAATAGTCTGTAAAATTATATGTTTCAGTTACTGGCAAACAAAGTTTCCTTTTAATCATGTCAGATACTGTCTCAGCTAGAAGATGAGCTATCAAGTGGTTGGGGGACTTGAACTCTGTACTGTTTCCTGTTTTCATCATTCATTAACTATAAGTCCCAGCAGCTGCTTTGATCCGCCTGCATCTCAGGTTGTTGATTTGTCAAAGGGAGATAAAACTAGGTCTTTACCTTCTCTGCACTTTATGGCTGTATCCACACAAGCGCAGCCATGTAGTATGTGGCACCACAGACATGTCTGCGGCATGACGTACTGCACATTCAGCTGTTCTCTGTGCTGCAAGGGGGCAGCGGAGGAGGGGGAGTTGACCCCTGGCTATCTGTGCAAAAATAAAAGTGCAGCAGCGCAGGCTGGGGAACATGTGTTGCTCAAAACCAGAACCTGACCAGCCAGAGCCACACTCCAGCTGCAGCCAGGCTCCACACACCTGGATCACCACTGCTGCAGAAATATGACACTGGGAAGCCCCCAGGACCCCAGGTAAGGCTGACCCCAGTGCTGGCCCCAGCCTCCCCTACCCTACTTGGGGTAACCTACCGCGTGCTAGACAGCACATGGCACAGGTGTTCCCTGGGGACAACTAGCAGTGGCACAAGGTTCAGTTGGGAAGCAGGAGCGGAGAGAGCAGGGTGCACGTGTGCCACATGTGTACCCACCTTACCTCGGCGGCAAAGGCAGCAGCTGCAGAGGAGACAGCAGCAGGGGCAGCAACAGCTGATTTCCCCTAAGGTAAGTGGGGCAGAGGGTACAGTGCAGCTGGAGCGGATCCGGAGGGGAAGGCCTCCAGAGCCCTTTTAGCTCGCCCGACAGGGAGCCGCACTCCCAAGCTGCGCGCGGGCAGCGCACACAAACAGCGCACGCAAACAGGCGCGCTCTGTAAGGGTGTGCTGGCATTTGCATAAGGTGGGCACGAGGTAGCTGCCCAGAGCGGCACCTCCAGCGAGCAAAAGCAGCAGGCACAGCTCTGCAGACATGGTGCAAACGTGGAGCGCGGCTGCCAGGGGCCCCGCCTGGGCGCGGCCGCCTGCCATGGGCTCTTCTGAGGCCTCCAACCAGACGGAGCACATGGCGGGGTCGGTGGCCCCTTGCTCCCCTGTCTGTGGGGGGGACTCGGTGGGGTCCTGGGTGGGGGGGGGCCTGGTGGTCCCCTTGCCTGCCCCTCCTGTGCATGACTTAAGGACCTGGGGGAGCAGGTGAGGGAGCTCCAGGCTGAGATGAGTAGGCTGAGGGGGATCAGGGATGCAGAGGATGAAATTGATGCCTATTTCTGTTCTCTGCAGGCCTGGTCACCCACTGTACAGCCCCTACAGGAGAGGCATCCAACGCAGAAGTGGCAGGAGGTGTCCAAATCCAGAGCTGCTAGGCCTAGAGTGGTGGAAGCTCCCCAGGTTCACCTGGGGAACAGGTTCAACGCCCTGGCAGCTGTGAAGGAGAAAGACAGTGAAATTGCCTCCGGCGGGGACAATGCCACTCCCCACATGGTAAAGAATGGACAGAGAGCTAACACCAGCAGGAAGAAATGCCGGGTCCTTGCCATTGGAGACTCCATCCTACGAGGACTGGAAGGTCCATCTCTCTGCCTGACCCCATGATACGGGAGGTCTGCTTCATACCTGGGGCTCGGGTTAGGGACATCGCGGAGAGGATCCCAGCCTACATCCAACCTGCAGACCAGTACCCCATGGTTGTCATCCATGTGGGGACGAATAATGCAGCCATGGGCAACCCTGATCGCATTATGAAGACTTTCAAGACTCTGGGGGACAAGCTTAAGGAGACGGGGGCACAGGTGGTATTCTCCTCTCTTCTTCCGGTGAGTAAGCGGGGACGGTGACAAGAGGCCTGCATTGGCGAGGTCAACTGGTGCTTATGCAGTTGGCGCTGCCAGGCAGGCCTTGGGTTCTTTGATAATGACCCATGCTTTCGGGCGGGGGCTTGCTGGAGTGGGATGGGCTTCACCTCTCTCCTAAAGGCAAGTGTGTCTTCTCTTCCAGGTTGGCTGATCTCGTACGGCGAGCTTTAAACTAGCATCGCCGGGGGAGGGGGCCACAGGAAGACGAGGAGACACCACCTGAGCAAGACAGGTAACAAATGCAAGGAGTGCCCAGGTAAGAAACAGAAGTCCAAACAGTCTCCCAAATTGGGGGGTGGCACACGCAGCTAGGCAGGGCCTTAAATGCCTATATACCAATGCTCGTAGTATGGTGAATAAGCAGGAGGAACTTGCCCTCAGAATAGCCAGTTCAGACCCAGACATAATAGGGTTAACAGAAACGTGGTGGGATTCATCCCACGACTGGGCAGTTAGCATTAGGGGCTATAGGCTTTACAGGCAGGATTGAGAAGGAAGGAAAGGTGGGGGTGTGGCGCTCTATGTCAAGGAGCAATACACGTCCTCTGCCAGCAAAATGGGGTCACAGGGGCAAGCTTAAGTGCTCTGGCTCAAGATACAAGGGGGCCGTGGGGAGAGGGATCTAACAGTGGGGGTCTACTACAGACCCCCCAATCAAGGGGAGGAGCTGGACTGGGAATTTTCGGGCCAGCTTGCAAAGGCACTTAAGGTAAGGGATGTAGTTATCATGGGTGATTTAAATTACCCGGACACCTGCTGGGAGGAACAGTCAGCCAGGTCGGACGGTTCCAGGAGGTTCCTGGCCAAGATACAGGACCTCCACTTAATTCAGGATGTGCACAGTCCCACCAGAGGAAATGCCCTGTTGGACCTGGTCCTCATCACAGGCGACGACCTGGTAAGGGGCCTCCAGGTCCTTGACCACCTGGGTAATAGCAATCATAGCTTGCTGGAATTCACCATCCAGCGCAGTATGTCACGGGTCTACAGCAAGACGGTAGCCCTAGACTTCAAGAGGGCCAATTCAACGAGTTGAGATTAGTGGGAGAGGCGCTGGGATCCTTGAGGGCAGGGGAACTCAGTGCCCAAGATGAGTGGTCGTTCCTTAAGGAGACGATACTCAGGGCCCAAGGGATGACCATCCCAACAAAAAGCAAGGGGGGCAAGAGTGCCCAAAAGCCCCCCTGGCTCA
>NW_017729032.1:13221710-13234523 GCF_001723915.1 Gavialis gangeticus | reverse complement strand
GATCCTCCCCCTCTATGCAACACTGGTCAGGCCACAGCTGGAGTATTGTGTCCAGTTCTGTGCGCCCCACTTCAGGAGAGATGTGGACAACATTGAGAGGTTCCAGAGGAGGGCCTCTCGAATGATCCGGGGACAGCAAGGCAGACCCCACAATGAGAGACTGAGGGACCTGAACTTGTTCAGCCTTCACAAGAGAAGGTTAAGGGGGCACCTGGTGACAGTTTATAAACTCACTAGGGGGGACCAGAAGGGTTTGGGAGAGACCTTGTTTCCCCAGCGGCCCCTGGCATAACAAGGAATAACGGCCACAAGTTGTTGGAGAGTAGGTTTAGATTAGACATCCGTAAGAACTACTTCCCAGTCAGGGCGGCTAGGATCTGGAACCAACTTCCAAGAGAAGTGGTGCTGGTTCCTACCCTGGGGGTCTTTAAAAGGAGGCTTGATGCCTACCTAGCTGGGATCATTTGAGCCCAGTTTTTTCTCCTGCCCAGGCGGGGGGTCAGACTTGAAGATCTACAAGGTCCCTTCTGACCCAACTTCTATGATTCTATGATTCTATGAATACATATATGGATACAGCCTATGAGTTATTGGCCACATCCACACAAGAAGCTTACTGTGCAGTAGCTTGTTAGCACTGTGCAGTAGTGTTGCAGGGCACAAACCATCTATAAAGTACTATGAGATTCTTGGATAAATGCAGATTGTTAGCATCTTATCATTAGAGTTCATCAGTTTTAGTTTAAAATTAATTGTAACAATGGTCAAAACTATTGAATTAGAGCAGGGGTGTTAAACTCAACTGGGACCCCAGGTTGGATCTGGACCTTGGGACTCTTTGTGGGCAATATCAAACTTAGGGCATGAGAGCTGCTACAGTGGCTACCATGACAGCAGCAGTGGGGGTAGTGCAGGATCCAGCAGTGGCTGGGAACAGGGCAGGGTCCAACAGTGGTGGGGGTTGCAAGACTGCAGGATCCAGCAATGCTTAGCTGCCAATGGCCTGGGCCAACAGGGCCAAAGAGCACAACTTCTGATGCCCTCCATTAGCCCAGATGTGCATGATAGAAAGGTTCTGCAGGCCAAATGCAGGCTATAAGCTGTATGTTTGACACCTCTGGATCAGTGTATTCAGTCATTATGAGGATGATCCTCTCATTAATCTCTCATTCAGCTAAGTAGGAAAACTGGCAGGTTGTTCAAATCTTACCCAATGCACTGCAGCTGGCCTTAACTTATACAGTAAGATTAATCTCTCTGATGTACCTGTGGTCGTACTCAAAGAAAGGAAGACAAAGCAACATCTGAGCATCAGTGAAGGAATGAATAGTTTAAAGTGGATGCCTAAAGTTCAACACCTAAAGATGAATGGCCTAATCTTCAAAAGTGCAGAGTACTTAGAAGTACCTAGTGAAGACAATGGAAACTTCTAGGGGCTCATTGCTTTTAGGGGAAAAAAATAATGAACTATATATTTAGGTGCTTAAATTATGAATTTAATCTTGGAGTTGCATATGGAAATTTTGAATTTAGTCTTTTAGTTGCATATGGAAAATGCCATATGCAACTAAACTGGAGGCTCAGATCCAGGCCTACTGATGCTGCCAGTGCTGCAGTCCTACTGGAAGTGGAGGTTTTCCTCTGCAGCACTGCAAGGAAACAGCCTCAGCAGTCTTCTGCTAGTTCAGGCCTGCCCACATAAATCCCTTCTGAGACATACTGTTCTTCATAGAGTAGTTCTTTCTGAGCCACCTTTATGGGGCTGTCTCCTGAGTCAGATACCTCACTGCCAGGTACCCACGTGCCAGAGCCACTGTATTGTGGCCCTTTGTACTTACCTAGTTCTTTTTATCAGAGGAGCTGTCAGCTTTTTTTTACCCCCAGCTTGAGCGCAGTAGGCATTTCATGATGCCCACCTTGTACATAAAGCTAGCTGGGGAAGTTGAGAAACTTGTCCAGTGTCCAACAGGGAGCCAGTCTGACAAATCCAGGCATGGACTCCAAGATGCTTGCCAATGACTCCCCTGCCTGAATCAGAAGAGCACAGTGCCTTGCAAGCATAAGCTAAATTCTTCTCATCTCATTACAACCACACCTTAATCAGCAGCAGATTCACCAACCCCCACAGACAGGCACAGTGAATAAGGAAAATTCTCTTCCCCAAAGTTGCAGAGAAGGGAGAAGTTCCTGGAATATTTGTTAAGCTACTGAACCAAAGCCTTGCTTACACATTCCAGCTGACAGCTTTCTAGAGCTCATCACTTCCTTTGTTTACACATTTTATATCCCATATAATTGACTCTATCGCTAATAACCCATGGTAGAACATCAGAGAGGCTAGCCGGTATTGCTTAGGCATCAAAACTGTCGTGCTGTTGACAGCAGACCAGAAAGGAAGCAAAATGGCACTGGCATAAAAGAACCTCTTAGCCAAACGCATCCAGGCAAGGATTGATTTAATGTTTTAAATTAATTTTTCCATTCATATTTTATGGGAATAAATCCAACACTGCAATAGGGCTGCTTAAAATTTGTTGTAACCCTATAAAGCTTGTGGTTATACTTAGTCAGATCTTTGGGTGGACCCTATCAAGGAATGAATGTAGGAGTACTTGACTGTGTCTGGGTTTACTATGGTTAATTCCTAGGATTTTGATTATGCTCTTAGCTCAAATTGAAATATTACCCAAGGAAAATGCCATATGCAAGTTAAGAAAACTGCTCTGGATGTGATTTATTGAAACATTTTCTTATGTGTGTTTAACAGAACTATTCACCATTTTCCAAAATAGAGTATGGAGGGCCAAAAAACCTAATTACTTTTAAGATAGAGTTCAATAAGCTTACAAAAAGGATTTCATGACATGATGCCATGATAACAGCAGATGGGACTGTGTCCAGACTATGATCCTTTCCAATCCCATAATCAGTTCAATATGGTTATAGTTATGATTTGAATTATGTCAACAACAGAAAGCAAGTCAGTCAATAAAAGCTTCTTTTAAGATACTGTAGGTTTTTTACTGTGCTGTGTTAAATCAAAACCAAGTTAAAGGGCATACTACATACTGGGCACATCTACAAGTGCACTTTAATGCGCATTAGCCTATTTTAATGTGAATTAAAGCATCACAAAAACATGCTCTTTTCTAATGCGTATTAAAATAGGCTAATGCACATTTTTCCAGTACCTCCCAATGGAGGTACTAGATTTAATATGCATTACCTAAAAAAACATGTAGATGTGCCCACTGAATGCTGGGGGCAGCATTCAGACAAGGATAAAGGAAAACCTTCTTTGTCCAGGTAAAAAATCCCAGAGCAGAGAGTCAGCATGAGACCTGGCTACACTCAGACCCCAATGCTCAAGGCTTACATATTGCATCCATTTCGTGTTGGGCCTCAGTGCTGAGCTGAATTTCATTCATGGGGTACGTTAAAAGACATAAATCTGTTGAATGTAGACAATGTGTGGGCCCATTTTGCCTTTTTTGCGTACTCCAAGCTCCAGCAGACTTTGGTGGGAGTTTGGATTATTCAGGTTTACTAAGGCCACCTTGCTTCACATTACAAAGAGAGAGAGATGGACATTTGGCCCTGTTAGTCTGAAGTCAGGCAGAAGGCAGGGTGGGGTAACATCTTAGAGACTAACAGGTTCAGAGAAATTTAAGCTTTCATAGGCAATAGCCTACTTCATAAGATGCTTTGAAAGAAGAGGGAAGAGAAAAGAGGGAAGGGCTGGCTAAGAGGGAGAGTTCAGGCTGGGAGGCCCCACCCTGGCAGGGATATAAGAAAGAAAGACAGGAGTAAAAGGCAGAGGGCTCTGGTAAAGAAAGAGAAAGGAGGTCCTGTTACAGAATCCTAGAAAATTAGGGTGGGAAGGGACCTCAGGAGGTCATCTAGTCCAACCCCCGGCTCAAAGCAGGACCATCCCCAACTAGAGCATCCCAGACAAGACTTTGTCTAGTCCAGTCTTAAAAACCTCCAAGGATGGAGAGTCTACCACCTCTCTGGGTAACCTGTTCTACTGTTTTACTATCCTCCTCATGAGAAAGTGTTTCCTAATATCTAACCTGAACTTTCCTTGCTGCAACTTGAGACCATTGCTCCTTGTTCTGTCCTTTGCCACCACTGAGAACAGCCTAACTCAGGGATGGGCAAAATATTGCATGTGGGCCAGATCCAGCCTGCCAAGGGATTTTATGCAGCCTGTGGTGGGTCCCTCAGCCCCACCTGGCCCAGGTGTGGAGGGGCAGCCCAGGCTGAGGGGCTGGGACACCGCAGTGGCTGGACTCCGTTTCTCAGCAGCCCTGGTGGCAGCGGCTCCTGGCTGCTGATGCCTGTGTTGCTGCTGCTGCTGCTGCCTCCAGACCCACTGCCTGGGCAGCCTGCCCTATCTGTCTCACACCTACCACTGGTGACACCAGATGGAGTGGGTGTGTGAAGTCCATGGAAGAAGTGGACATGAGATCCCCATGCTCGACTGGGTAGATGGGCAGCGAGCATCATGTAGGAATGAGACAGGTGGCCAGAGCCAGGGCTGGGGCTGGAGCCAGGGCCAGGATCATGGGACGGTGACAGTGCAGGACCAGGGCCCAGGGCAGAGCCATGATCTGCTGCTTTTAACCACAAAGTTAAATGAAGTAGGTCTGGAAAAAAATAGGCCAGAAGAAGGAATGTAAGCAAAGGCCTGCAATGGGATACACCCAGATAAGACTGAGTCAGCCTAAAGGTCAGGATTTGGATTAACCAGGCTATCTAGCAAAAAACATTCTTTGATTACGACTTTGTAGATGATGCTGAGTCAACCTATGGGAATGACAAGGCTCAAGAGGTCCAACAATAGACCAGACATCATGGGGCACGGAGTGGCTGTAAAGGGGAGGTAGGAGGCTACATTTTCAAGAATATCTTGCAGAGCCTCACCCATTAGATTTATTTCATCCTAAGGGTCAGGCAACCTGACCACAGAATGAGCTCAGTGGTGGCCGGTGAGGTGGGCAAAGAAGATGAGAGACACTTGGACTAAGTGAGGAGAATTCACCTCATCTTAAAAAAGGTACTGGACCTGCCCAAGGGAGGAATACAAGATATGACTCAAGGTTTCACTTCAGGCTTCAGTAAAGAAATATGAATCTGTCCTCAGTGGAACATCATAACAAAACAAAAACAGGATGGCCCCCCACAAATGCAAAAAAACTCCCCAAGCAGTTAAAGCACACTACAAACCAAGCCCACATTTTCCAATCCTGCAGATTTCCCAAACAATCCCCCGTGCCAGTGACTCCAGCCCTTTCCCAATGCATGCTAAGTGGGGCTTGGCTGCAGATTTGGGCTCTCTCTGGCCCAAAAAGGGAGCATAATCCAAAATTGAGGCGAGTGCCCTGCCAGCAGCTGATGAGTGAAGTTCTCCCTGTGCTTCTAGACCTTCCAGCAGCAATGCAGGGCCCAGCTTTCTTCTCCTCTAATACTGCTTGACTTCTGTTGCCATAAAGAGGTTGGCTTGAATCAAATCCATTTTTATCTGCAAAGTAAACAGACATTTCCTTACAACTGGAGGAACTTACACCAGCAACCAAGTGGAAGGATTTGGATTAACCAGGCTATCTATCAAAAACATTCTTTGATTAAGACTTTGTAGATGATGCTGGGGAGCCAAAAAACACATCTTTGCTACCAGTGCCACAGCAACCAAGTTTGGTACCCGGGGCAAAGCCCGCAGCGGCAGGCCGCCCTCACCCCACACACAGATGTGGGGGGCACCCCCCACCATGCTTGCCCAGGAGTGCACACAGCAGCAGGAGCCTCCCTCCCCCCATCCCCATGACCCCCCAAACAAGGCACTTGCAGCTCCGTCCCAGACCCTGCTGGGCAGTGCCTGTTGGCGCCCCTTCGCTTCAGAGCCCAGGGCAGTCGCCCAGCTCACCCTCCTACCCTTGCTGCGGGACTGTTTGCTAGCCCTTGCAGCTCTGGTAAAAAAACTGTTACCCCATCAACTTTGGGATGGTATTTCCCTGCCAGTAATTGGTGTTCTGTCTCCCTTTGCCAGCTTTAGGGCATTGATGAGGCAAATAAAGGGCAAAAAAAAAAAGTCTTATAAAATTCTACCAAGCCATGGTTTGTCAACAATAAAACTGTCAAATAAAGATATGCCTGGCTGATTTTGACAGAAATGGACTTAATACATTGGAGAGAGAATTCATAAGCAGCTTACAGTGATACTCTGTCCATTATACTGAGCTTTGCCATGTCCGTGTCAGGGACACGGCTGATTTATGCACATAACTTTTCACAAAGTATGGGCGTTAACATTTTTAGGGAATGGCATATCACAGAAACTTATTGGGCCAAATTAAGCTTTTGGCATAATAATGACCTTGGGACTCTCACACCTATGTTTAGAGAGATGCTGACCCTTTGGCTGTAGATGGACAAGGAGGAAACTGGCTAATTTGGAGAAACTCCTTTTGGAGGAGAGCCTGAAGGCAAAAAAGGAAGATGTGGACATAGTCCAACCTCATATAGATATGAGGCTGGTATGCAAAAACCTAAAACATGTTTTTCTAGAGTACAGATATTAAAGATTAGATTAGGCACTAAACTGCCTTTGCCAAAATCAAATATTTAAGTGGTATTGACATCGTCAACATCTTCTCTAAGTTTCAGCCTAAATCTGTAAGCCCCTAAATCCACTAGGCACCTCTGTTTCTGCTGGTGGGCCTACCAAAAGCCTCATAAGCCCTGACATTGTACTAGTGTTGGAACCATTGCCAAAGCCAAAGCAGACTGGCTTGCAGGATTCTCTATCTACACATGCTCTATCTCCCCAGTGGGACACAACCTGACAAGTTGTCGCATCAGGACATGAGCAACCAGGTCTGAAGCCATTTGGGGATGGAGGTGCCAACCGGGGTCAGGATGAGTGAGCAGAGTCTTAGGACAAATCAGGTCAGGAAGTCATGAGCTCAATCCGCGCGTGGGGTCTAGGAGTGAGCCGAGTCAATGAACCAGGGCTCAGGCAGAGAGAAGAGTCAAGAAGCAAGCTGGGTCAAGAAGTCAGGAGATCATCCATGGAAGAAAGTAAAGGAACAAGTCAGAGGGCATCACAAATCCACCTCAGATCAGGTTGAGCCCTGTTGTTCAGACACTTCCTGTGACTGTCAAGGGATTTATAAGGGGGATTTGGAGGCTTAGGTGATCTGGGTTGGCCAGTCTGGTGATAGGGAGTGGCTGGAGGGTTAGGCCCTGCTGGAAGCTTCAGAGCAGCCTGGATCAGTCTGAGCAGTCATGTTGGCCAGGCTAAGATCCCTGGTTTGAGGCTGTGGCCTGACACAAGTATGTTCAGACTGAGTCTTCACAAAAGACAGCCAGAAATTGGAAAGCGGGGAATTTGTTGGGTTCATATGCTGGTATGTCCCTATGACAACCAATTGGTAGGGGTACCTGTTATGGAGGTGATATACATTCTAACCCTTGTTTTGCCAGATTTAGATCAGGGATTTGAACCCAAGCCCCCAAAATCCCCGGTGAGGAGTCTCACCAGTGGTACATTCTGAAGTCTCACTTTCAAGCCCTCTTGATGAATGTTTCCCTTGGTATAAATAGATCAGTTCTTACCAGATCAGAGATTTGCTCTTAATCTCCCATATCAGCACCCTAACCATTGGCCAACAGACTCTTTTTCTCTCACTAGCCTAACAAACCCAGTGGATTTATATCCAGTGGAACAGCTCCAACCTGAGAGATTGAGAAAGTCCCACTTCAGATTATCCAATTGCTGGGTGACCCAAACTTTACCCAAGTTATGGGAAACCAGGGATCACGTCTCTAATCCACGCAGGGCTTTAAACATAGATCTCCTACATCCAAGGTGAGTACCTGACTACCAGGCTATTGACTATCATGCAGTGGGATCCTTCATGCTCTTTTTGGAAGATTTGGCCTATGCCTCACTCTTTTCCCTTCCACTGCTGACTATCTTAGGCATAAGCAGTTCCTCACTTGGTACGGTGACTTCTGTGAATCGTTTGGCATTTCAGTCTCCCCATAGAATGCATAGGGAACCTGGGTGCCTAATTACAACACCATCAAAGTACTTTTGTGAGTCTAAATTCAAGCTACAATCTATCTGGAGCCAGGTTTACCCAATGATTCCTTCTCCTCTGGCTCTCCTTTAGCCTATATGGATGTTCAGGTGCTTTGAGGAGTCTCCACAGATCTAATCCTTGATAAGAGTGCAGTTGAGCCAAACCATTAATTCAAGAACTGTTGACAGGTCTTGGTGCTTACCCATTTCCGGTTATTATATTGGTGCATATGGCATGATACTCTAGTGCTATTAAAGCCAACATTCAGCCATCTGAATCCCAAGCACACTCATATGTGCTTCTCCAAGAACAGGAAGAAATTATCTGTGATGTCTCTGTAGGCCTTTAAAATATAAATATGAAAATATTTGCAGTTAAGTAGTAGCTGACAAGTCCAAACAGTATTGAGTAACTTGGCCTGAGCAGAAAAGTATCCACAAAGTTAGTGGGATTTAATGGTGGTGTCTGAGAGGACATGGGAATAAATCAGCAAGCCAAAAAAGGCATAAGTAAATATTTAACTGAACACTCAAAACACTTTCCTTTTAGGTAAATTGCTCTGCAGATCTGAGTTCATTCCTGGGTGAAGGGGTCAAAAGCCAGTTGAGTGGCCATCAATGAAACAATTTTAGAAGCACGTACTGTCACTTTAGGATAATAATTAACTTTGAGTAAAACATCCACAATTTGAAAAAGACTTGAACTAAAAGAAATAATGATCTTGGAAGTAATGTTCTGCCATAGGCACCTATCAAAGAGATGGGTGTTATATTCCTTTGCTTCATCTGCAGGACTCGCCTCCAATTCTGGATCTTGCAGCTCTAACTCCCTGGTAGACCTCTTAGTAGGTGTCCCCCAAAAGGAAGTGTGTGTAGATAGGTACATTATGGTATAGGGTCTATGACCAGTGAGCCATATATATGTCCAAATTCTGTTCCTGTTGAACTCAAAAGGAACTTGGCCATTTCCCACCTCCTCACCCCCAGTTTGGCACATAATAGATGCAGGCCTTTTTTCTGGCAGTTTCATAGTTTCATAGTTGGTAGAGTCAGAAGGGACCTAAGCAGATCATCAAGTCCGACCCCCTGCCATGGGCGGGAAAGGATACTGGGGTCAAATGACCCAAGCTAGGTGGCTGTCTAGCCTCCTTTTGAAGACCCCCAGGGTAGGGGCGAGCACCACTTCTCTTGGAAGTTGGTTACAGCTCCTAGCTGCCCTGACAGTGAAGTAGCACCTCCTGATATCTAGCCTGAATCTACTCTCAGTCAACTTATGGCTGTTGTTCCTTGTTACCCCTGGTCGTGCTCGGGGGAACAGGGACTCCCCCAGTGCCTGCTGGTCCCCCTTGGCCAGTTTGTAGACTGCTACCAGATCCCCCCCTCAGCCTTCTCTTGTGGAGGCTGAACAGATTCAGGTCCTGGAGCCTCCCCTCGTAGGGCCTGCCCTGGTACCCCCGATCATGCGAGTGGCCCTCCTCTGTACCATCTCCATGTTGTCCACATCCCCCCTGAAGTGCAGCACCCAGAACTGGATGCAGTACTCCAGCTGCGGCCTGACCAGTGTATAGAGGGGGAGGATCACCTTCTTGGATCTGCTTGAGATGCATCTGTGGATGCATGACAAGGTGAGGTTGGCCTTCCTGACCCCGTGCCCATTGGCAGCCCATGTTCATCCTGGAATCAATAATGACTCCAAGATCCTTCTCTGCCTCTGTGCTGACAAGAAGGGAGTTCCCCAGCCTGTAGGTATGGTGTGGTTCTTCCTCCCCAGGTGCAGCACCCTGCACTTGTCCATATTGAAACTCATCCTGTACTCATCCTCCCACCTCTGTAACCTGTTGAGATCTAGTTGTAGCTTGTCCCTCTCCTCCAGCGTGCCCACTTCTCCCCACATCTTAGTGTCATCTGCAAATTTGAACAAAGTGCTTTTCACCCCCTCCTCCAAGTCACTGAAGTTGTTGAACAGTGCGGGCCCAAGGACCAAGCCCTGGGGGACCCCACTGCCCACATCCCTCCAGGTCAAAAATGACCCATCCACCACCACTCTCTGGGTGTGGCCCTCCAGCCAATTAGTGACCCATCTGACTGTGTAGGCATAGACACCACAATCTCCTAATTTTTTAAAGAGAATGGGGTGAGAGACAGTGTCGAAGGCCTTCCTAAAGTCCAGGAAGACTACGTCCACTGTGACACCTGAGTCCAAGGATTTTGTGACCCGGTCTCCCCTGCTTGCCCCTCGCAGATGTGCACCTGGATAATTTTCTCAAAGAGCTTCCCCAGCACTGAGGTAAGACTAACAGGCCTATAGTCTCCTGGGTCCTCTTTCCTCCCTTTTTTGAAAATGGGGACCACATTGGCCCTTTACCAGTCATCGGGCACCTCACCAGAGCACCACGAGTGCTTGTAAAGCTGTGCCAGGGGTCCTGGAATGACCTCTGCCAGTTCCCTAAGCACTCTGGGGTGGAGATCGTCAGGACCTGCTGATTTGAACATGTTTAGTACCTCCAGAAGTTTCCTGACTAGGTCCTCACTGACCCTGGGCCTGGCTGCGCCTCCCCTGTGGCCGTCCGGTATCCCAGTGGGGGGGATGTCCCTGTCCCTGCTCAGAAAAATGGAAGCAAAGAATCTGTTAAAGAGATTAGCTTTGTCATCTGGTGCTACCACCAGATTACCAAGCATGTCCTGCAGAGGCCCCACATTATTTGGTACCTTCTTTTTACCCCCTATGTATTTAAAAAAGAACTTGTTATCTTTGATCTGGGTCACTAGTCCCAGTGCCATCTCTGCCTTAGCCTTCCTAATAGCCCCCCTACGATCTCGAGCCAAGAAAGTATAATCCTCCTTGGTGATGGTCCCTCCCTTCCATTAGGTGTACACCTCCTTTTTGGCTTTGAGGCATTCATGGATGCTTTTGGTGAGCCATGGGGGCTTTTGAGCACTCTTGCCTCCTTTGATCCACGTGGGGATTGTCACTCTTTGGGCTTGGAGGATTGTCTCCTTAAGGAACGACCACTCTTCTTGGACTCCCAACTTTCCCCTCCCCTCCCCCCCCCCGGCACCTCAGTGCCTCCCTGACTAGTCTCCTTAACTCATTGAAATCTTCCCTCCTGAAGTCCAGGGCTGCTGTCTTGCTGCAGGCCTTTGACACCCTGCGTTGGTCAGTGAATTCCAATCGGCGATGGTTGCTATCGCCCAGGTGGTCGAGCACCTGCAGTCCCCTCACAAGGTCGTCGCCTGTGGCCAGGACCAGATCCAACAAGGCATTTCCCCTGGTGGGACTGTGCATCTCCTGGGTTAGATGGAGGTCCTGTAACTTGCTAGGAACCTACGTGAGCGGTCAGACCTGGCTGACTGCTCTTCCCAGCAAATGTCCAGATAGTTTAGGTCACCCATGATGGCCACATCCCTTGACTTAACTAAACAGTGGCCCAATGAATCTCTGTAAGTCCAAGTCCTGGCTCTGACATGTTGCCCATTAGGTCATAATGTAAGCCTGCATGTTTTCATTAACAAGTATTGATTAAAGGAAGGTTAGGAATGTATTGTACTGTTCTGTAGAAAATACATGCATAACTTTGCGTATCTGTAAATAAAGAAGAAGTGTTTGAATACCTCAATAGGAGCTGAGAAATGCTGTCAGTGGACTGTACAAAGTCTGACCTACAAAAGATATTTGTTATGATGTTGGTACCATAAAGCTAAAAGGTTAAAACACTCTATGGGTGAAATCTAGGCCCCAAGGAATGTCTCAGCTGATGAATACAGGATTTCATCCTGTAATTCAAAATTAACTTGCAGGCATATAAAATGACAAAATTCTGACTCATCGCTACCCAGCTTTTAATAATCACTAGCACCATTTTACAGGGACATGTTTCCATGCTAATGAAAACTGATCCATCTCATCACAAAACAGAAGATTGTGCAAACTTCTAGCTGTCAGGTCATTTATGGTCTGAAAGGCTGATCATTTTCTAAGTTACTTTGTGCTTGCAACAAACAACTAAAATATGTATCTTAAGCTCCAGGGCTTAAGGGATTTAAATAATTGAAAATACGTTCATGGGGAAAAAAACAATTACAAGCGCAAATGAAAAATGTGACTTGCTTGATCACATTGTGGTATAAAGGAAAGTTTAACTTGTGGTTAATGAGTGGGGTGTTCTCTCAGGGAAAGTCTGACATGATACAGGCAATAACATATATTTATTCAGATATAACAACAACAATAATAATAACTATTCCTGGTTGCTTATATTGTATTGTATTCAACAGCATTTACTTGTAATTCCTTTGAGAATTTGCTGGCTCTTGGCACAGATAGGTCAAACTATTTTCATCATCATCTCAGAAAAAAATGAGTGTCTCATTTCCAACCAGGAACATCGTAAAGACACATAGTATGAAATATAGTTCTCTTTCTCTCTCCGTATACTGTACTTTTACCCTGTATCCAAGCTGTATGTTCAGCAGGATCAGAAAAGGATCCACAAGGCCCTTTTTACATTTGCCACAAAAGTTTGAGCAGGGGATTTATGACATATCACCACCTGATTTCCAGTTTCTTGGGCTAAGTGTGAAACCATGCACTGCAGCTAAGCAAACTTGACTCTTAATTGAATATGGAATCATGTGACCTGCCTAGTGGAAGTCAGCATGAGGTTTTGGTATGTGCTGTGAAGTGCACGAATATCCAAAATAAACAGCTGTCTCCATTAGGGGTGGAA
>NW_017729032.1:13215999-13216710 GCF_001723915.1 Gavialis gangeticus | reverse complement strand
TCTCCCTTCCTTCTTCCTGTCCCTCCCTCCCTCTCAGCACATACACTTGCACACAAATACATATGCAAATGTCTACACTACCCATAACATATCCCTTTAAATTCAAGAGCAATGCAGTGTTTATTTAAAACATTACATCACCACAGTTATCTGAACAAACATCATGTAAAATAGAAGCTTTATGATGCTTTAATAGGAACAAGATCCATTCATAATAAGGGTTATAAAAATGTGCAACCTCTGGATGTATTTGAAAATGATTAAGCTGCCAACGTACACATGGCCAAGCTATTTTCAACACTGTTATTGGAAGCAGATAGGAAAGTGTCCTGCATTTAAGGTTTTTCCAGGAGAGTTCCCTACTTTGGTTCTGGCAATCCAAGAAGCACATTGGTCTTGACAGAGTTGAGCATCTTAGTACCCTGGTTACACTGAACCCCTGTTGTCATCCACAAACTGGGGATCCTCACGCTTCTCTTGGCTATAGGTCCCAAATTGTTAGGTCTTCTCAGAGCATGCCTACCATTCTTCTTGGCTTGCCTATTGGCAGGTGAAGGCTGGTCCCGACCCAGCACGCTGGCTTTTGTGAAGTCTGTTCCGAGGTGCCTAACTCTCCCGCTCTGCTGTATAAAGAGCCTCGGTGCCTCATTCAGAGATGTCGATTCCACTAGGAATATAGGCAATCAAAAGTAATGGCAGCAATTCTGATTT
>NW_017729032.1:13202469-13210999 GCF_001723915.1 Gavialis gangeticus | reverse complement strand
GCTTGCCTATTGTCAGGTGAAGGCTGGTCCCGACCCAGCACGCTGGCTTTTGTGAAGTCTGTTCCGAGGTGCCTAACTCTCCCGCTCTGCTGTATAAAGAGCCTCGGTGCCTCATTCAGAGATGTCGATTCCACTAGGAATATAGGCAATCAAAAGTAATGGCAGCAATTCTGATTTCTGATACTTCCTGATTCAGAGTACACTTTGTGGATCTAGATCTGAGTCTTTCTCTATCTCAGTTCCCTTTCTGTCATTGGGGATGACAGTAACCTCAGAGGGTTTTTGTCAAGGTAAATATATCCAAAAGTAGGAGGTTCTCAGATGGTACAGTAAGGGGGACTGTATAGACAAGGAGGGCTCAACCTCTGGCCTGCCAGCCAAATGTGGCCCATGGAGCCATCACATCTGGCCCATGGGGCTCCTCACAAGGTGGAAGACTTGATGGCAGGGAAGCAGTGGCCATTAATATGGTCACCATCCCCTGCCCAGTTCCCAAACCCTAAGCCCTGCTCTGCTGGTCACAGTCAGGCCACCCTCCCCACCACATCTGGATTGGAGTTGAGCCACACACCCTGCAATCCCCCCATGGGGCTGGGTTTGGGGCTAAGCCATGCCCATTTTCCCCCGCAGGGCTCAGCCTTGCCCTCTTTTCCCCCATGGGGACAGATTAGGGCCAGGCCATGACACTTCCCCTTCCTCTGGGGACCAAGCCATGCCCCCTTTTTTCCCTATAGCCAGAATGAGGCTGGGCCATGCCCCTTCCCCCCTGCAGGGCTGAGCTATGCCCCCTTTTACCCCACAGGGCCAGGTTGCAGCTGAGCTTCCCCAAGCCACTTTCCATTACCCGGATGGTGGCCACCATGCCAGTTCGGGACCACTGGTGGGATCTGGCCCACAAACATCTGCCCAAAGTGCACATCTGGCTCACCAGGAAAGAAGGTTGAGCAACACTGGTATAGTACTATCAATAAGTAGAGGGGAGATGGGGGGAGAGAGAGAGAAGTATGCTAAAAACTTAGCTGGACATGGGTTCTAGCAGTCTTCTGAGGCGATGTTAAAATAATTTGATTTCTTCTATGTAACTAATGAGCTCTCTTCAACACTAGAGAGCCACTATCACACACACGTCAGATTACTAGGGTAGATGGTCTCTAAAGGAATTTTTTGGTCCAGTAGGTCTCAATGTATTCAGACCAAGCTCTTAATAAAATCCTGAGTGAGTTGATCTCGCAGTGCACCCAGAATGCTAATGACCTTGGGCTCAGTCACATTTTTCATAAAGGAAGTAAAAAAAAAACCTGGTGAATACCCTCACCTCAACCTCTAGATGGACTTTCTGCTGAACACCCCAGATGATTTTGAATGTTTGCACAGAAAAGGAAGCTGGTTTCTAAGCTGCCAGAATACATACTATAAAGGGAAAAGCTAAAAATCCCAAATCCCTGCACTACCTAAGTGAAATATGACTTATTTACATGGCATGTTTTACAATACGCAAGGGATGCCTTGTGATCTGTACTTAACTTATACTAAGAAGTATAGCTATAGACATGAAAATCAGTCTGCTCTCTCTTGTTCCCAAGGCAATGTTATAATATTCATAACTGCTACTAATACAGGTTCCAAGGAGTAAAAACTGAAAATCAGAAGTGCAGTCATCAAACTTACCCATTTCTCACCTGAAGGAAAGTGCTCAGACAATGAAAAGCACAGGCAAGTAACTGACCACAACCAATTAATGTAAGTCACAGACCAAGGACTCATCTTGGTTTATCACAGCTCAGGAATACAACTGAAATAGCAAATACTCTATATCCCCCACACCTCCTGAACGTTGAGGTATTTATATAAATCCCTGCTGTGGAAAGAGAAGCAACATACTTTTGTATCAGTGCTAAAGTCACAAGTGCTTTACAAATATCTAAGATAGTTATTTATATCTATAAGGGCTTCCCTACTCCTAACACTCTGAACTGTCAACCTGGTAGACTCGTACGAAAACAACATTAGGATCGTACCTTAAATTAGTTAACTCAAGTTAGCTAACCAGATTTAAGAATGCACCCTCTTCCCAAGTGAAAGTGTCACATCAGATACTTAGAGAAACAATACACTTAGAGATGGAAACATAAGCCAGGCATTGCCCTCTTTCTTCCTATCAATCTACAACTATTCCCAGCTGCACATTTCTTAGTGCTTTGTCCCATCTAAACTGTGCCTCTTCAAATTCCCTTGGGAAACTACTCCCAGTCCCATTGCCAGGAAGTTGTCTCTTCTCTTCTCTTGATTTTTATTCCATGCTCGTCACTGTGGTATCTGAGAATCCTGCCTGTAGCACATTCAGTAACTGATATTAGAATCTGGTCCATTGACTATATGAACCAGTACAGTATGAAAAATATACCTATTCACTTGAAAAATAGCAGAGACGGGAGGTCAGACTATACACAAGTGTCTTCGCTCACTTTTATCATTCCCTAATGCTCTCCTTTTTAAGTCTAGAAAAAGAGGTGTGGTAAGTCTCTACGTTCCTCTGCTTGGGCCTTATGGGCCACATAGTCACCATACTTTATTTCCTGGACACAGTCCATCAAAATGGACAAACCGAGCAAGTTCCCTGGAGAATGCAGAACGATCACATCAGCACCTATTTCACATGTCTATCCGTGTTCTTTTTTGGCTGCTGATTTTTGTAATCACCTGTACAGAAGCCTTTGTAAACGTATCCATTCTGGCTGTCTTATTACCTCATATCAGTAACTGTACACAGTGAGTGGTACAGACCTGCCCACAGTTTAATATCACTGAGAAACTCAGCATTGCTGGCACCTCTTCAAAGGATACTTCTCCAAGCAGGTTTTGGAAGTAAAGAAAGAACTAGAAGTAAGAATAGGGTCACTGAAGTTCAGAAGCCTTTAATACAGCCCTGCCGTGTTTGCAGACTGAATTTGTTTTCACAATGCTGCACAACTGCACACTGCCAGGTTTAATGCATGGGCACCGTAGGTTCATGTATCATCATCACACACACCAGTAAATGGCTTGCGTATGTATTACAAGTAATTTCCTATAGGTGGGGCGATTTCTTTAATGCTCTGCAGCTGCTGTCTATTCTTGCAGGTTAGTTTACTAAGTACCCTGGTGTTTCATGCAACTCGGACAAGCCCTGTCTCAAAACAAGCTTGTGAGGCATCAGGAAAAATCTGCTTTAAAACAGAGAGTTTAGGAGGAAAAACATGTAAGAAATGATGAATCACAAAGGGATCTCATCACTACTTAGTGCTGATTTTACAAGAGGATTCCAGCTGATTTTAATCAGTGTCTCCTTCCTCCATGTCCTAAAGGCTCAGGCCCCTGAGATCCTGAAGTTGTCTCTCTTATTTTGATCTTCCCACAGCCTCCCACTTCCTGCACTCCAAGAGCACACTCCTCGTGTCAAGCTTCCTCCCCAGGAAGAATGTCCCCAAGCCTTTTGCCTGGCACCACCATGCAGTGCATCACTTCTGCCTGAAACCTGAGCGTACAACTGGTTTTGTGCAGTTAGAGCCTTTCAGGGAGTGCATGAGCACCCGCAACAGGGGAGGATCCCAGCACTGTGGCATGAGATCATAGATGGTCAAGGCAGAGACCAAGTCCAAATCCCAAGTAATTCCTGTACTGTGGGTGCCTAACAAAGACTTAGGCAGAATTTGTAGCACTAAGTCACAAAAAGCAGCCCACTTACATGCTACAAAACCATTTAAATGTCGAAATGTATTAGGTGCCTTCATTTGGGCCCCCAAAGATCCTTAAGCATCTCAACTTAGGTGGCTGCATATGCGTAAAAACAGTTCAGATCAGCCACCCATGTGCCTGCCTCAGCTGGGTTGTGATCCAGATCAGTGTCAGACAGGGCCTGAAGTCAACCTGTGCGGTTTATTACAAAATATGACCACAGGGGTGTACTTGGTAGCTGTGTTGGTCTGAGATAAAAAGACATACAAAAAACTGGAACTCTTGGTTCCAAAATGATACTTTTTATTAGACCAACTGGAAAATGGCAAGAAAATTGTCCTTTTCTGCAAGGTTTTGGGATCAAATTCCCTTCGTCAGGCTCTGGGGAAAGTGTAGATGGTACAAGATGGTAAAAAGTCCCCATAGGCAGGAAATAAACTTCATTTTTGCATGTCTTTTTGTCTCAGACCAACACAGCTACCAAGTACACCCCTGAAGCATGAAAGACACCGAATTTCAGCCGATTTTGGATTTTAAACTTCATTGCAGAACAACAAGGAAGTTTTTTTGCCTCCCTGCCTGCCATCTGACAACTCCAGGGAAGGAATCCTACCTGATCTACACATCAAATTGCTACTCAGCACAGCTCACAAAGACACTCTCATGGACCCAGAGGGACAGACTTCCATCTCCAGCTCCCTCTGTGCAAAAATGAAGTTTATTCATGTAGTCAGGTGTACGCATCTGGGTCTTGCAATGCCTAAGCAAAAACATCTATAAGGTTGATTTGGATCTGACCCCATTCTCTTCACATATGTTGTGGAGAGATTGTGCAAAACAGAACATTTTTATAAGTCATGGGAATTATGTTCTGCGTTCAAATACACCGTCCAAGTCAAATGGGCCTCAGTTATTTTAAGCAATCCGTCTTCAAATAAAAAAATCCAACATCTCCTGTGTTGGATTTAAGAGTGAAAAATCCTTTAAAAACAGATGTGACATTTAAAAAATTACACTTTACCTAGAAATGTGACACTGACTTTAGTGTAGAACTGAAGGGTGTAGGCATGAGTCGATCCTGTCTTTGCCCCTTACATGCTCAGTATGTCTAGACAAACACGTCTCAAAACTTTTTCTTTGTGGTATGTGATTAATGAACAACTCAGAGCTGCTCCATGAGCAAGTAACTACAGATATGTATTACCCTGGGAAAAAAATAGCTGCAAGTCTTTTTAAAAGACTTGTCATAAATCTTCCCTGCTGGTCTGGTCTTGTTAACTTTTTTATTGGTCTTGTCCACAGTTTTCTGTATGTAGCAATTTTTTAGATGATCTTTAAATCTAGTCAAAAGATGCATCATGAATTCCCTTGAATGTAGGCCCTTACAGTTATATTGCTGCAGAGGTATGGTCAAAACAGATTTATATATTTGCATACATCTTTAAAAGATGCTATCACAAAGCCTATGTTAGAACACTGCCAAAGTTATTTCCCCTACTCTAAACTGTGTACATCATTAACTTCAGGGATTAACGGGAATATTATGTAACGATAGGACCAGCCGCGCTGTACTCTAAAGTACTTCATTTCAGGATATGACTCTGCAACAGCGCGAAGGTGTAATTGCAGCATGTATTGGTTTAATCTAGTTAGCTTGGGAAGCCTAGCAGTGAAGATAAAGTAGCATGGGCATTAGCCATGCTATCAGCCTGAGTAGAAATTCTTCAGAAACCCTGTGTACATAGGCTGGTTGCTAAAACTCGTGCTGCTACACCTTCACTGCTATCCAGTTTTGAAAGCAGGGACTGAAATCCAAGGATCCCCACCCCTGCCCCTCCCAGCAGACGGTCTTAGCCATTAAGATATAGAATAACATTTGCTCTTGCTTGCTCCCTGGACCATTTATGCATTATTCATTAGACCACTCAGTTTAAAAAATAACAGAAATAACCCTGAAAGCAAAGAGAAACCTAGGACTCCTCAGTCCCAAGGGAATGCCTGCCTCACTGGTCTATAAAGCTCTGAAATTTCTTGCTTGCTCTCCTCTTGGCCTCACAAATCTGACACTACTACCCACTGGAACAACCTTAACAACAGGAGTGCAGGGTGCCCCAAACCAGTCTAGCCCTGGTGGTTAGGGCACTCTTCTGGGAAGCAGATGACCACCTGCATGGGAGATCAGAGTGATATGAGAGCTGCAGATGTCACTGTAGATGGAACAAGTGGGACTGCCCATCGCCACTGCAGGCTCATACTGTTGATACACCTTGTTTTAAAATGCCATATGGCAAGTGATTGTTCTCTTCTATTCAGCACTGGTGCAGCAACATCTGGAGTAGTGTCCAGTTTTGGGCCCCCTACCATAGAAAGGATGCAGAAAAATTGGAGAGAATCCAGTGGAGGGTAACAAAGATAGTTAAGAGGTTGGGGCACATGACTTCTAAGGAGAGGCTGAGGGAACCGGGCTTATTTAGTCTGGAGAAGAGAAGGCTGGGAGGAGATTTAATAGCAGCCTTCAACTATTACTTATTGGGCACATCCACATGAGATGCTAAATGCGCAGTAGCTGAATAATACTGCACAGTAGTGTGTCACAGCACAAACAGTGCTAGTACACTACTACACAGTATCATTAGGCTGCTGCTCAGTAGCATCACTAAAAAGGCATTTGCCAGTGCTACTGCACAGTGCCACTGGTTACTGCACATTAATTTAGTATTTGATTATATAAGTACTAAACTTAATGCTCAGTAACTGCAGCAAACTCATGAACATGTAGACATGCCCACTGTCTTTCACAATACAAGAACTAGGGGTCACAAAATGAAACTAGCAGGTAGCAAGTTGCAGACTAACAAAAGGAAGTTCTTTTTCATACAGCATTGCAATTCAAGTGTGGAACTCATTGCCACCAGATGTTGTGGAAGGTGACAGGTTAGCTACATTAAAGAGATTGGACAAATTCTTGGAAGAAAGGGAAATCAGTGGATATTGAGCATGGGAGTTAAAGATACAGCCTCTGAATTAGAACTTCCTAGACCTGAAATGTTGGGTGCTACAAGTAAGAGAAGAACAGGGGGTGGGGGGGAAACATGGCCATACCCAGTTCACTCTCCCTTTCAGCATCCACCCTCTGCCACTGTGACAGGATATGGAGCAAGGAAGACTTATGGTTTGACTCAGTAAATGGCAATTCTTATGTTCTAATATTCTTATGAGGAATGCAGACATATGTAAGTCCACTGCTCATGGGCTCTGCAGGGGCTTCCAAAGTATCAGTATCTATTCTTGATCTGGGTAAGTGCAGGTGCAATTTGTTGCTGCCAAGACATTTCCCATTGGAAACTCCACCCATCAAGTGGTTAGCACATAAGTGCCTGTTAAACAAACACCCGAGGCAAGAGTCTCCTCCTGAGGTAGCTTATGCAGCCAAATGAAGCTGTATGCATGAGGCTTACTCACTTTTTCTTTCATTTCTCCCTCTTTTAGAAGAGGGGACTTGCAGAAGCCTCTCCACAGTTGAAGCTCCTATTGATTTAACTGGATTAGGGTTAGGACCTTAAATGCCCAGTGAGCCCAGTATCTCACATTCCTCTGCAGTGATTGCAGATGCCCAGCTGTGATGAGGGTGGTCAGGGGAAATGCTGTTGTGCTGTGAATCTAAAAACCTACATCTAGTTTCCTTGTCATGATGTCCACTAAGTTCCACTTATCCATTTTTCCTTCAGAGTTCTCAGTTCTGCTTGTGAATCACAATCCTGACTTGCCACACTGCCCATGCCTTGACCATTCCTCCAGTGGGCAGTAACAAGCAGTTATAAAGAATGTGAGACCTTACACTTCCTTCCTTCCTACCTTTGCCCCTGTGGCCTTGCTGCCTTGTGCTGTAAACCTACAAAGTATCACAAGTGAGGCAGACAAAGCATCTCACTGTTTGGGTGGGAGAGCTTCAACTGGAGAGAGGCTTTTGATTTTGCAGAATAACCTACATGATGGAGAAATTGCAGAGCCAATGCTCCAAGGAACATGGAGCTGTGGGAGGCATCATCTGTTAGATAACTGGCAAAACAAAGGTCCTGATTACATACATTATGCCGCTAAAGACCCAAAGCAATACAAATGGTTCTTGCTAGCTATAAAGTTTGAGTATGGATAGAGACAACAATTGTATCGATATTAAAAGATACCAATATAAGCAACTATGATGCAGCTGTTACAGCTGCAGGATTCTGTAACAATTCATGTGTAGCAAAACTACTACCACTTCAACCCTGTTTCATTCAGAGGCAAAGTCAGGGTGATTTAGCTCATTTGTACTGTTACTTGCTCATGCAGACTTTGTAACAAAGGATGTTCTCTCCCAGGCTTGGGACAGACATTCAAAAAACCTGAGCCTGAATTGATTCAATCTTTGCAGGTCAGTCAAACCTGGCTAAGCTAAATCACTGCACAGACATCCCCTCTGGACTGAAAAAAAATCAGGTGCATGCCTGCAGTGGCTCAGCCTAGAAGCCAGGAGGCGCTACAGCAGCACGCCCTTCCCTTCCACAGGGCTGAGCTGAGGGGGGCATGGCCAGGCCCCAGCAGGATGCTCTGATTATTCTCCACCCCCACAGCTGCCCAGCAGAGAATGTTTATCACCCCTAACTCAGTGTTTATCACCCCATTAAGAAAACAAAGCCTCTCTCCATTAACTAATGGAGCTTTTTTTAAACAGTTCTTCCAAGGAAAGTCATTAAAAAACTGGGGGACTGTGGTGTCAACATCTACACAGTCAAATGGGTTGCTAACTGGCTGGAGGGCTGCACCCAGAGAG
>NW_017729032.1:13194688-13197469 GCF_001723915.1 Gavialis gangeticus | reverse complement strand
GGGTAGATTCAGTTTAGACATCAGGAGGCACTACTTCACTGTCAGGGCAGCTAGGATCTGGAACCAACTTCCAAGAGAAATGGTGTTGGCTCCTACCCTGGGGGTCTTTAGGAGGCTAGATGAACACCTTGCCTGGGTTGTTTGACCCTTTGCTGGGGTACTTTTTCCTACCATGGCAGTGGGTCGGACTTGATGATCTGCTCAGGTCCCTTCCGACCCTACCAACTATGAAACTATGAAACTATGACATTAAGCTACCTGTTGATTAGCTCCAAAATCCAGTCTGCCTTTGTCCCGTCTGCTACAGCACAAACTGTAGCCAGCATGTGGTCTGCTAGCTAATGCTGAGGTGTCTGTGTAAGGCAGATGGGCAGGAGAATAATCCCTCCTTAACACGGAGAAGCCAGGCAGATGCTCTGTGCCTGCAAGTCTCTGCCGAGCTCCAGCCAGGAACTAAAGAAGAGGGGTCAGTCCTGCTGTGGAGCAGAGAGCCCTGCCCAGTCCAGAGGGCATGCCAGGATGCTGGGGGAGTCTGGTTTATCTTAAACTAGGAAGGGGTCTGGGACAGACATTGCATAAACTGGTTTGACTCAAATCAGTTAAGTCCGATACTATATTCAAACAGGTTTATCTCAAGCTGGTTTCAGCCATTTTCAAACTGGTTTATGTGCACTAAACATCTGTTCTGTTACAGGTTTAAACCAGTTTTCTAATCACTTAAACTGATTTCTGTGTAATGTCTGTCCTGAGCCCCAAGCAACCCTCCCCTTTAAATCAGTTAGAAATTACATGTGTCTATACCCTCAGGTTCATTCCCAACTGAGGTAATAGAAAAATATCCAGTTAAAATTCCCCTCGAGTTTTAGCTGCAGATGCAGTTTTCAATTGTCCTTCCCTACCTAAACTCTTATATGGTTCTGCTTTTATGTTATGTCTGTCACTGGGGAGAAAAAAATCCTTGTATTAGTAAAGCTTGTTAGAGTTATTCAAAATGATTCTCCATGTTGCATTGTATTTTTTTATTATTAGCATAATGTAAAGCTGCATGTAGCTCTGCAGTAAGCACTTTTTAAAAACTGAATTCATCTGCCTGTAATATTTTAACAGTGTGAAACAATTTTAAACAATTAAGGGAGAAAGTGATTGTAGGCAAATAGATACAGCATGGAATCTTTAAAAAAAACCCAGCTGTTGGGCTCTAGTTCTCTCAGCCTAGACCTAGGCAAAATATGACCCTGTTATTTGACCCACAAGTGACTCCATTTCCCCTTGACAAAAATGGTCTAATGCCGACTTGTCAAGGGAAGTTATGAAGTTTACTTGTGTTATAGTCCTGAAACACTTCAGGCTTCTGAGATAAAAGGTTTAACTTAAATACAATGTATTATTACAGGGTATGCTCACATTAGGCAGGTCCCCACATGCAGGGGCTTGCGTTATAGGCTGCATCCAGACCTGCACATTTAGGTGTTTCTCGTGCTGCCACCTTGTAGTGCAAGGGGTTTTTTTTGACCCCTGGTGATCTAGGGGTGAAAAAAACTAGCACAGAAAAAAAAAAGGGGGAGCAGAGCACATGGAGGCAGCATGAGCTGCCCCAAACCAGAGCCTGGCCAGCTGGAGCCACAATCTGGCTGCCACCTAGGCTGCAAGCTGCAGCTTCCCTGGCCCCCAGGTAAGGCTGCTGGGGCCAGCACAGTTACTAGCAGCAGCCTCCCCTACCCCACCTGGGGTAACCTGCCACAAGCCAGAGGGTGCATGGCACAGGTGTTCCCCAGGAACAACTGGCAGTGCGCAAGGTGTGCCGCTGATATGTGTCCCTGGGGAATAAAATGTCCACGTGCATCTGGATGCCACCATAAAGGCACAAATAGCAGTGGCACAATTCATGCTGCTGCTATGTGCCCCATCACACACCCCTGCACATGTACTTTGGCACACAGCAAATTATCTCAGGTAGGGGTAGGGGTAGGGGTAGGGGTAGGGGTAAGGGAGGCTGGCCCCAGCAATGTTACCTGATGTCATGGTGCATTAGGGGCACAGATCCAGCAGCACAGAGCCTGGCCAGCAGCCAGGGTGTTGCTCTGGATGGCCAGCCCTCCATTTGTTCCAGTGTGCACTACACATGCATGCTAAGAACCACTCCCCCCCCCGCCCCCCCGAGTCTTTTTTTTCTAGTGGGATTTCCTGGTACCAAATTTTGCCACCGCACTGCAGATTTGCAACGCAGCACATGTTTTCACATTCCCCGGGTGCAGATTGTGGTGCCACAAACTGCACAGCCCTGCATGTGGGAACCTGCTCATTGGAAGCACATTTTTAAGACAAACCATATGAAACATAGAGAACAGAAATGCTGACCCACTTTCATTCACTTGGCTGCAGAGAGTGGGCAGAGGAGCTCCTTTTATATTGTTTACTTCAAACAAACAACTCCTGTGGGTCTGGGAGTCTCCCGTGGAAACTAAATGTAAGAACCAAAGCCTTTTTCATGGGTATTTTTGTTTTAAATCCACATTAATCTTAAATTCATCATGTGGAGAGAATGTGGAACACTTTTTTTTCCATGTAATGCTCACTTTCCCACAATGGATAAAAATCATTTTCTTACACAGATTTGTCTGTTTATTCACCCAAGAGTAACAAAATAGCTCAGAGGCAGGAACACCCTGTCCCAGATCCCTGCCAAAAAGAAGGACTCACTCTTGGGAGTTCCTATGAAAAGCTGTGCTATTTCAGACAGTGTACATGTGCATACAGTGGCCACCTACACACTACCTCCCT
>NW_017729032.1:13183163-13189688 GCF_001723915.1 Gavialis gangeticus | reverse complement strand
CTGGCTGCCACCTAGGCTGCAAGCTGCAGCTTCCCTGGCCCCCAGGTAAGGCTGCTGGGGCAGGCACAGTTACTAGCAGCAGCCTCCCCTACCCCACCTGGGGTAACCTGCCACAAGCCAGAGGGTGCATGGCACAGGTGTTCCCCAGGAACAACTGGCAGTGCGCAAGGTGTGCCGCTGATATGTGTCCCTGGGGAATAAAATGTCCACGTGCATCTGGATGCCACCATAAAGGCACAAATAGCAGTGGCACAATTCATGCTGCTGCTATGTGCCCCATCACACACCCCTGCACATGTACTTTGGCACACAGCAAATTATCTCAGGTAGGGGTAGGGGTAGGGGTAGGGGTAGGGGTAAGGGAGGCTGGCCCCAGCAATGTTACCTGATGTCATGGTGCATTAGGGGCACAGATCCAGCAGCACAGAGCCTGGCCAGCAGCCAGGGTGTTGCTCTGGATGGCCAGCCCTCCATTTGTTCCAGTGTGCACTACACATGCATGCTAAGAACCACTCCCCCCCCCGCCCCCCCGAGTCTTTTTTTTCTAGTGGGATTTCCTGGTACCAAATTTTGCCACCGCACTGCAGATTTGCAACGCAGCACATGTTTTCACATTCCCCGGGTGCAGATTGTGGTGCCACAAACTGCACAGCCCTGCATGTGGGAACCTGCTCATTGGAAGCACATTTTTAAGACAAACCATATGAAACATAGAGAACAGAAATGCTGACCCACTTTCATTCACTTGGCTGCAGAGAGTGGGCAGAGGAGCTCCTTTTATATTGTTTACTTCAAACAAACAACTCCTGTGGGTCTGGGAGTCTCCCGTGGAAACTAAATGTAAGAACCAAAGCCTTTTTCATGGGTATTTTTGTTTTAAATCCACATTAATCTTAAATTCATCATGTGGAGAGAATGTGGAACACTTTTTTTTCCATGTAATGCTCACTTTCCCACAATGGATAAAAATCATTTTCTTACACAGATTTGTCTGTTTATTCACCCAAGAGTAACAAAATAGCTCAGAGGCAGGAACACCCTGTCCCAGATCCCTGCCAAAAAGAAGGACTCACTCTTGGGAGTTCCTATGAAAAGCTGTGCTATTTCAGACAGTGTACATGTGCATACAGTGGCCACCTACACACTACCTCCCTGGCTCCTAATTCCTTAGCTATTGCTCAGCACTCAGTAATAAGCTCTAGCACCGTGATTCACACAAGCTCCAGAGTGTGTGCCAAGCTGTTGTCACTAACTTTTCCAGGTTTTAGGGAAAGTTGTATGGGTGGGGGAAGTCCACATTTTAATCTAAATGTCTGCTCAAATGTTGGAATAAAGATTAAGCACTTCATACATTTTAGTTAGAGCTCCTGCAACTCAAAATGTAACTCAGCTGTTTACCCGGGCAGTTATTAGCATAACAAAATGTTTGTATGTTTTCATGGAATTGATTTTCACTGTTGTAATGTGCAAAGGATAACAATTTTAACAATAAGAAAATAAAACTCTCACAACAGTGATTGAAAGCCAAACCCCATGAGAGCTGTCATAATGGGTGAGAAGTAAGTGAAGCAATACACAAGAAAATCTTTGTCGTTAATAGTGAATACAGAGTGCAACGTGTTGCTAGTAAGGCAGGGATTGTAGGAAGCGGGCATTACAGCAGTGCAAATTGTGCAGCTGTCCAGGGCCCTGAGCTGGGCAGAGGCCCAGGTTTCATTCCAGTTATGTGTTGCAACACACGGTCAGTAAAACTATGTTGGAGCAGAAGCCTTTATCAGAACCTTTGCAAACCCAGCCACTGAGAGGTACAAGACCTGGACGATGCCTTGGGGAATTGGCTTCTGCCCCTGGCTCACAGTTACAATGTGAGGTAAGACAAGTCAATTAAAATAAACTTTGCACAGTTGGGCACTAACCATGTGTCCCTCATTTTATGAGTACCCAGCCCAAGGCCCTGCAGTGCTGAGCACTCACTGGTATAACTAAAGTAAACGGGAACTATGATTTGATTATCTAAACTGCTATAAAATACCAGGTCCCCTGAGTTCTGGCCCCTTGCTTTTTTGCATTTGTCTATCCCAGCACAGTAACGCAATATTAGCAATCCCAGGTGATCAAGAATCATAAACTGCACACCCCGGCATAGCTAAAATTTGCTACAGGGTTGGAATTTCACCTGCATTTTTCCAGCCCCACAGCTTCAGTCTCAGTCAAAATCCTTTTACTTGCAGACAGAGAGAGAGAGAAAATTGGCCACATTATTGACCCCTTCCCCTTTTTCCTAAGTATCTACCCCATGATTATCAAGCCCTGCCTCTTGTGCCTATCCATCCTTCTTCTCTGTCTATAGACTAAATGTTCTCAGAGAAGGTGGCATCTTCAGGGACCCAGCTGCAAAATCTGGCAAATCTCCACTGAGGCTTATAACATGTCCAATTTTATTTACATGGGTAAAACAACTTATTTTCCCCCTAGTGTTCAGTATTCACATGTAAAAGGGCGTGCCGAAACAGTAAAACCTTTTAACTTTTTTTTCTTCTCTTTCGTATGTAGTCCTCTCTCATCAAACATTTCCTGAAGGTAGAATCCTTTATGTTCCTAATTATCCCCTATATATACTTTGAAGCAGTAAAACAGTACAAACATCTTTTTGTCATATTTATTGGAGATTGCAAAATATAAACATAAATACCATAAGCCTCTAAATTGGCAATATTTTATTTATTCCCTTAAGGTTTGTATCATATATCTTATTTTTAATTACTATTTTTGTTTGTATTACATTAGCACCTGTGAGTCAGAGTCATGGACCAAGATCCTGTTATGCTTTACAGTATAACAACACCAAAAGAAAAAGATAGCATGAACCAGCCAGTTCACACAGTTTGGCATAATACTGATCTATTGCTTCTCCAGATTCCTGACCAGAGTTGTTGAAGAGAGCCTTTTTATGTTTGTATTCTGTATGGTTTTAAAATGCTTCTAGGATTTTATATGGGTCCTTCTCATGCATGGCTGTGTGCAGATGTTGCTGGCAGCCAATGTGCATTACATTTAAGTATGTGATTTCTCTTATTTTGCCTTCTTTTTAATTCAATCTCATTTTTAGTTTCAAACTTTTTTTCATTTGATCTAAAGACTGCTCATTTGCTGAAGTCACCTTCTTGCATGTCCCTCTGTCTGGAGACAAAAAATTGGCTTGGTGCAATGATTACTGTTTTAGCATTATTGTTGTTGGGTATTGTTTCCCTCGGCATCCTTAGCTTCTGGTTCCTCATGCCGACAACAACCAATTCATTTTTAACACGAAATATAAGAGAGGCTCAAAATAGTTCATTGTTCCAGCTCTACTTGTTCCGCCAGGCCTGCCGTTGCTTCTCAGCAAGCACGTCCTGAAAGGAGAGTTTTCTACATTCCAAGACATTGGCTTTTATTAACGGGCTATTACTCCCTCTGTTGGCTACCTGTTATACCTCTTATCTTCTTTCTCAGAAAAGATGAACCATTTTCACTGAAACTTAAAAAGCTGAGGCACTCTCCCAGAAAGGCACACTGCAGCCTGAACAAAGCCTGGCAAAATTATAGATGACAGAAAACATACATTATAATGTAGAGTGTTAGGAAACCTTAACAACTGACGGGGTATCAGCTCCAGCTATAATGAAAAGTACTGGATTAAAACGCGTTGGCCCAACAATTGCAAACATGCAAGCAGTCCTTTAACACAAACTACATTGCCTGGGTGGTATTACTTCCCTCTCTTCAGCAGGAATATCCAAACGCAAAGGTTCCTCGTGTCTGGCCTAAGAAGAGATGCCACTGTTGGATTAACTGGCTTTTAGAAGTGGAAACCTTACTGCTGGTGGTATTTTAATTCGTATAATTTTGGTTGTGCATTTCCAATGATTTTGTTTGGGGATTTTGTCTAATAAAAAATAGACACACACTTGCAAACACACAGTCCTGGAAAAATGTTTTATGTTGCTATTGACCATATAAACTTACCAGTGTGGTATCACACCCTTGGACTGGAACCTCAGCCAGGAAAACCAAAGTCTCTGTGGGCGCATCCAGACAAGTGCACACGTGAGTTTCCCCAGGGACAAATAGCAGTGGCACATAGCTGCACCGCTCCTACTTGTCCCTAGGGAACCCATGCATGTGCGCTCTGGTGCATCACAGATTGCCTTGGGTGGGGTGGGGAAGGCTGGGGCCAGCACCTGGACTGGCCCCAGCAGCCTTACCTGGGGCCCTGGGGGCCTCTTGGGGCTCCAGTGACAGTGATCTGGTGCGCAGAGCCTGGCTAGCAGCCAGACTGTGGCTCTGGCTGGCTAGGCTCCAGTTTCAGGCCATGCATGCTGTCACCACATGCCCCACCGTGCTTGTTTTCAGATGCAGGTTTTTTTGACACCAGGATCTGCCGGTGTCATAAAAACCCAACCATGCAGCAAATTAGCAGCACGGTGAATGCGTTTGAATGTGTCCTATGATAGCTTCTCTTTGGAGATTTCAGGAATGGCTAAGGACAAGATCCTTACAATGTTTTAACTGCAAGGGTGTGTAAAAAGGAGAATCATGTTTATCAACTGTCTGCATTGTCAGTGGGTGCGTCTACATAAGACACTACTGCACAGCAGTTACCATGCATTTATTTAGTACTTGTATAATCAACTACTAAATAAATACACAGAAACCGGAGTTACTGTGCAGTAGCACCAACAAACACCTTTTTAGTGATGCTACTGTACAACACCCTAATAATATTCCACCCCAGAAATGCCAGGCCAGTTACCTTCCTGGTGAAAGGCAAGTATGGAGGGTGGAGGGACCTGTGGCAGTGCCCAGACTCTCGGTGGAGATCTAGGGCTGCATAAAGGAGCTAGACTAGAGTGAAGCTCCAGGCGGTGGGGTCCTGAGCCTTGGGGAGATATTAAGGAAGCTCCTGGGGCCAGGGATATGGGGAAAACCCAGGGAGGGCAAGGGGATAGGGCTCAGATCCCATAGAAAGGGCTTGAAGGCTCGGTGTGCAGGGCCTGAGGCCCAGTGTGTGTGTGTGTGTGTGTGCGCGTGCGTGCGTGCATGTGCGTGTGCGTGTGCAAAGAGAGAACCCAGGGTGAGAGTACTGGGACCGTGAGATCCGGTAGGGAGTGAGAGTCTGCGTGAGACTCTGGAGCTCGGGTCCCAGTGTGAGCCACTGGAGGGAAAAACATAAGTGAGGAATGGGATATGACTAGATCTGGACAGGTTACAAGGGTGGGAAGATGAGAATAGGATGGGTTTCAATACTGACAAGTGCAAGGTGTTGCACCTCAGGAGGAAGAACCAGCAGCATACCTACAGGCTGAGGAACTCCCTTCTTATTAGCACAGAGGCAGAAAAGGATATTGGAGTCATTATTGATTCCAGGATGAACATGGGACGACAATGTGAGGACGCGGTCAGTAAGGCTAAACGCACCTTGTCATGCATCCACAGATGCATCACGAGCAGGTGCAAGGAGGTGATCCTCCCCCTCTATGCGACATTAGTCAGGCTGCAGTTGGAGTACTGCATCCAGTTCTGGGCGCCGCACTTCAGGAGGGACGTGGACAACATGGAGAGGGTCCAGAGGAGGGCCACTTACATGATCAGAGGGCAGCAAGGCAGGCCCTATGAGCGGAGGCTCCAGGACCTGAACCTGTTCAGCCTCCACAAGAGAAGGCTGAGAGGGGATCTGGTAATTGTGTATAAACTTACCAAGGGGGACCAGCAGGGAATGGGATAGACCCTGTTCCCCCGAGCATTACCAGGAGTAACTAGGAATAACGGCCAAAAATTGAATGAGAGTAGGTTCAGGCTGGATATCAGGAAGAACAACATCAAAATCAGGGTGGCTAGGATCTGGAACCAACTTCCAAGGAAAATGGTGCTCGCTTCTACCCTGGGAGTCTTCAAAAGGAGGCTACATAATCACCTTGCCAGGGTCATTTGACCCCATCATTCTTTCCTGCCATGGCAGGGGGTCAGACTCGATGATCTGTTCAGGTCCCTTCCAATCCTACCAACTATGAAACTATGATAAGGGGAGGTCGGAGTTGTATAACTAGGCCCTTGTCATCAGGGCAGATAAAGGGGCAGCCTCCCACCTTAGTGACATCAAATAATCATTTAACATCAAGGCGTGGCAGATGAGGTAGGCGGGTGGTTAGCCCTAAGACAAATGGGTGGGCCAATATTGAGACCAGCCCTGGGACACCCACTTGTTACAGCCTCATTCTTTCTGAGAAAGTAGGGCAATTGCTAGTCACCTCAAGTGTCTGTACACAAATGCACAGAGCTTGGGAATCAAGCAGGAAGAATTGGAAGTCCTTGCACAGTCAAGAAAATATGACGTGATCAGAATAACAGAGACTTGATGGGAGCTCACATGACTGGAGCACTGTCACGGATGGGTACAAACTGTTCAGGAAAGAGAGGCAGGGGAGAAAAGGAGAAGGAGTTGCACTGTATGGAAAAAAGCTGCATGATTGCTCAAAGCTCCAGTAT
>NW_017729032.1:13175812-13178163 GCF_001723915.1 Gavialis gangeticus | reverse complement strand
TGATTGCTCAAAGCTCCAGTATGAAACTGGAGATAGGCCTGTTGAAAGTCTCTGGGTTAAGGTTAGAGGGGAGAGAAACAAGGGTGATGCTGTGGTGGGTGTCTGCTATAGACCACCTGACCAGGAGGATGAGGTATAAATGAGGCTTTCTTCAGACAACTTGCGGAAGTTTCCCAATCACAGGCCCTGGTTCTCATGGGGAACCACCCTGACATATGTGGGAGGGCAATACAGCAGTACACAGGCAATCCAGGAAGTTTTTGGAGAGCACTGGAGACAACTTCCTGGTGTAAGCATTGTAAAGACCAACTAGGGGCTGCGCTTTTCTTGACCTACTGCTCACAGACAGGGAAATTGGTGGGGGATGTAAAAGTGGATGGCAACTTGGGCAGCAGTGACCATGAGATTATTGAGTTCAGGTGCCTGACAAAAAGAAGAAAGGAGAACAGCAGAATATGGACCCTGTATCCCCTCCAGGAACTGATGGAGCAGGATCTCCTGGGAGACCAGTCTGAGGGGGAGAGGAGTCTGGGAGAACTGGCTGATTTTAAAGAAACCTGACTGGGGGCACAGGAACAAACTATCCTAATGTGCAGGAAGAATAGCAAATGTGGCAAGCCACCAACTTGGCTTAACAGAGGACTCTTCATTCAGTGAGCTTAAACACAGAAAGGAAGCTTAGAAGAAGTGGAAGTTTAGATAAACAACTTGGGAGGAGTATAAGAATATTGCTCGGGCATGCAAGGATGAAGTTAGGAAAGCCAAAGTGCAATTGGAGTTGCAGCTAGCAAGGAACATAAAGGGTAACAAGAAAGGTTTCTACATGCTTTGGGGGTTTTTTGCAACAAGAGCACGCTGTTGGCTTATATTTAGCTTATAGAAAACATAGACACATAGAACCAGAAAGGACCTGTAAGATCATCAAGTCTGGTCCCCTGCTGTGGGCAGAAAGTTATTGGGCTCAGATGAGCTCAACAAGGTACTGACCCAGCCTCATCTTGAACACCTCCAAGGAAGGTGATTGCACCACCTCTGCCAGGAATATGTTCCAGATTCTGGTGACCCTTACAGAGAAGAAGTTCTTTCTTATATCTAGCCTGAATTTACCCTCTATTAACTTATGGCCATTGGTCTTCATCCTCACTTGGGGTGCCTTCCTGAAGAGTTGCTTCCCTAGATCTTGGTGCTGTCACCTCTGACATACTTGTAGGCAGCTATGGAGTCGTGTCTTGATCTGCTCTTACTCAAGCTGAACAGGCCCAGTTCCTGGAGTCTCTCCTTGTAGGGCCTATCCTTCATGCCCTTGACCATACAGGTTGCCTTTCTTTGTACCCTCTCAAGCTTATCCATGTCCTTCTTGAAGTGCGGTGCCCAGAACTGGACACAGTACTCCAACTGAGGCCTCACCGGTGCCAAATAGAGGGGGAGAAGCATCTCCCTGGATCTATTGGCCATACGTTGGCTGATGCACGCCAGGGTTCTGTTTGCCCTGCTGGCAACCTCATCACACTGCTGGATCATATTCATCTTTTGGTTGATTGTGATCCCCAGGTCTCGTTCAGATGCTGTGCCAGCCAGTGGACCACCACACATCATGTAGTTGTGGTGAGGGTTCTTCCTACCCAGGTGAAGGACCTTGCACTTATCCCTGTTAAACTTCATCCAGTTTCATTCAGCCCAAGATTCCAGTCTGTCAAGGTCATCCTGGATCCTGGCCCTAGCCTCCAGTGTGTCCACATTTCCCCACAGCTTGGTATCATCCACGAACTTAATCACTGAGCTCTCTACCCATCATCCAAGTCATTGATGAATATTTTAAAGAGCACAGGTCCAAGCACTGATCCTGGGGGACACCACTGAAGATGGCCCTCCAGAATAAGGCCATCCCATCAATTATCACCCTCTGGGAGCAGCCTCTGAGCCAATTTTCCACCCACCTCACTGTAGACGGGTCCAGCCTAGCAACCTTCACTTTTGTTTGAGAGTATCCTATGGGACGCAGAATCAAAGGCTTTACTGAAGGCTAAGTAAATCACGTCCATCTCATGTCCCTCATCCAGATGGCTAGTTACGTGGTTGTAGAAGGACACAAGGCTTGTTAGGCATGATCTTCCCTGAACAAAACTATGCTGGTTACTTCTTAACACCCTGTCAGTTACCAGCTTGCCCTTGATGGCCTCCTTAATAAATCTTTCAAAGATTTTACCCAGGACTAGGGTCAGACTGATTGGTCTGTAGTTTGCAAGGTCATCCCGAGTCATCAACACAGGTTCAACTGCAGCTACCGCCCCCACTCTCCACAAGAGAAAACGTAAGATGTTTGTTGTGGGAGACTCCATCCTGAGGGGGAC
>NW_017729032.1:13175535-13175801 GCF_001723915.1 Gavialis gangeticus | reverse complement strand
GGGATCCTATGACCCCAGCTGTCTTCCTGCCCTTTGGGCGGGAGGCTGGACTCAATGATCTTCCATGGTCCCTTCCAGCCCTAATGCCTATGAAATCTATGAATCCCTCTTCCCTTTTTTGAAGATGAGCACCACACTGACCCTCTTCCAGTAGTCCAGGACCACTCCTGAGTTTCATGACTCTGCAAACAGCTTGGCCAGGAGTGATGCTATAAGCTGCACCAGTTCTTTCAGGACTCTTGTGTGCAGGTCATCCGGTCCATCAG
>NW_017729032.1:13167543-13170535 GCF_001723915.1 Gavialis gangeticus | reverse complement strand
TCCCTTCCAGCCCTAATGCCTATGAAATCTATGAATCCCTCTTCCCTTTTTTGAAGATGAGCACCACACTGACCCTCTTCCAGTAGTCCAGGACCACTCCTGAGTTTCATGACTCTGCAAACAGCTTGGCCAGGAGTGATGCTATAAGCTGCACCAGTTCTTTCAGGACTCTTGTGTGCAGGTCATCCGGTCCATCAGACTTGAAAACATCCAAGTGTTGTAGAAGATCCCTCACCTGTTCAGGACTGATTTCATGTGGCCTGTTGTCTTCCTCATGCTCCCTGGGCCTCTGGCCAGGTAAACAGCCCCCGTTTGATTTCAGGACTACCCATGCGAAGTATGTATTTAGGAGTTCTGCTTTTTCATGGACAGTGACGGTGGGCTGCCCCTGAGTATTCAGTAGGGGGCCCATAGTAGAGCCCGATTTTTTTTTTCTTGCTGCCTATGTATCCGTAGAAGGACTTTCTGTTGTCTTTTATTCTGGTTGCCAACTTGGTCTCCCTGACTGCCTTAGCCTTTCGTGTTTCATATCTATGGCCCTGTGTCTCATATCACAAAGCTTTTAACATAAATAACCTTGAGGATCATACACATGCATTACAGAGTTAGTATACTATGGATAGAGCATGAAAGATGGCAACAAATCTACTAAAATGCAGATACTGTTAAGATCAGGAGGAGAGTAAGAGAGATTTATTTTGTCAATTCAACTGGAGTATCCTTATCTACTAAATTTTCTTCATTTTAAATGTATAAGTGTATATCATCATCATCATTTATATTTAAATCCAGCCAAAGCCAAGTGGATTTAAGTTATTCTCCAAGTTATTCTTCATTTTAAGCTGTATAAGTGTATATCATCATCATTCATATTTAAATCCAGCCAAAGCCAAGCACAAAGTCTTTAGGTCTGGACAAAGCGATTCACTGCATTTCATCTGGATGACAGTTAAATCGCCTACCAGTAAGACTGAATGAAAGAGTCCATGAATCAAACCAGCAAGGAGAGCCCAGTGGAGAAATAAGCAAGGGAATGGCAAGCAGGACTCATGGACTGTACGCTTGGCTCCACCATTTACTTACTGTGCAACCTCAGGCATATCCCCTTTCTGCTCTGTGCCTCCTCCTCTGTAACAGGGCAGTGACCTATATCTCAGTGGTGCCATGACATTCAATATATCTGTCTTCAAATGGGGGTTCAAACTTTGCTGCATGGAACAATCTGCAGACTCACAAATCTTAATAACGACCATGTAGTCTGACATCCTGCATAAAACAGGCCACAGGGTTTTACCTAGTAAATCCTATGTCAAACCCATAATTTCTAGCTGAGCTAGAGTATCTCTCTCTTGCTTTCTCTCTCTCTCTCTCTCTCTGCCTCTCTTTCTTTTAAACAGATGGGTAGATACTAGATAGCTGTATAGCACTATTACCCCCAAGTGCTGAAGTCATCCTATGCTGCGGTTGTCACAAGCTTTCCTCTTGGATGTAGTTCTACCATGGTTGTCTGTGCCTCTGTTGACTCCAGGCTGGATTATTTTGCAATTGTTATTATTCCTATTGTGGTAGTACCAGAAGGACCTTGATTGGAAATCAAGGCTCTATCATACTACGTGTCATACAAATATGTAACACAAAGATCATCCCTGACCCAGGAAGCAGAGGAGCTAGTATTTACAACCAGTGAATTAACAAACTGTAATGGGGAGACAGCAGATACAGGAACAAAAAGAAAAGTATGTCTGGATAAGTTAGGCATCACATGCTTACTTTATAATGCACTGTATATTTGCCCATTCTTGAAGACCAACTACCACAAAACTAAGCCTTTCCTCCCTTTCCAACCAGTTTGATCTAGCGACTAGAGCACTGGAGCCTTGTGCTTTATTCCTAGATCTCTGCATTTGCCCTGCTATATGACATTGGGCATTCACTTTGTCTCTCTGTATCTTTGCTTTCCTACACTTTCCAGTGTTGTATAGTTAGACAATAAAGTCTTTAAGTGTTTGCATAATGCTTGGTGCAGTAATGTTATATGTGCTGCTGTAATACAACTAATAATAATAAACCTAAGGGCAAAGGGTCTGCAAAAAACCTTGAGATATCATCTTGTACAGCCCCTTGCTCAAGGCAGGATTGCCTCCATCTAAAGCATAAATATTTGTCTACCATGCACTTAAATCCCTTGAGTGAAGGCAATTTCACAACCTCTCCAGGTAATCTGTTCCAGTGTTTAACTCCCCTCATAATTAGAAAGTTCTTCTTGATCTCTAATCCATAACTCCCTTGTTGCAGTTTAAACCTGTTACTACTTGCCCTGTCTCCTGTGAACACAGAAAATAATTGATTGCCCTCTACTTTATAAACTCCGCTGGTATTTGGAGACTCTTATCAACACTCTCTCAGTTTTCTTTTCCCTTCTTTCAACTAAATAATCCCAATTCTTCCAACCTTTCCTCATATATCAGGATTTCTAATTATTTTTGTGGATCTCCACCAAAAGTTTTCTGGCTTGTTTACATCTTTCTTAAAGTATGATGCTCAAACTGGGCACAAGACTCTAGGTGAGATCGTCTCAGTGCTGAATGGAGTGGAAGAATCACTTCTCTTGCATACAACACACTTGTAAATTTAATAAAACTCATTATTAGGGTTATATTTTCAATTATGTTAGATTGTTGACTTATATTTAACTTGTGTTCCCCTATAATCCATGGGTCCTTTTCTGCAGTACGGTCTTTCCCCATTTTGCTTTTGTGCATGTAATTGCTCCTTCCAAAGTGTACTGTGACATGAGGACACATGAATTTCATCAAGTTTAGTTCAGACCATGGGTGGGTCTGGGATTTTGAAGAGTGGGGGTGTGGGAGATGCAAGAATGTCTGCAGTCACACTTCCTTCCTTCCCCTCCTGTGGATGGATCATGCTATGGCAGCAGCTGCCAGGGATTTTTTGAGTCCCCAGATCAGGAATGACTCCCGCACCCTATTCT
>NW_017729032.1:13155199-13162543 GCF_001723915.1 Gavialis gangeticus | reverse complement strand
GTGGGTCTGGGATTTTGAAGAGTGGGGGTGTGGGAGATGCAAGAATGTCTGCAGTCACACTTCCTTCCTTCCCCTCCTGTGGATGGATCATGCTATGGCAGCAGCTGCCAGGGATTTTTTGAGTCCCCAGATCAGGAATGACTCCCCCACCCTATTCTCTCCTCCAGGTCTAGGCAGCCCTACCCTTCCTCCCCTCCACTCCACCTTCCTCTCTACAGCAAGTTTTGCCCAGGGTTTTTCTCTGAGCATAGTAAGGGGGCACCCGCCTGTCACTGCCACAGTCCTTACATGACCTGTCAGTGGACGAAGCCCCACAACTACTTCTGCCCCACTCCAGTTGAGAGTTTCAACGAGCAGGTGTGCAGGATGCCAGGCTTGACTGGGGGTAGCAGCAGTGGTGAGCGGACCCCCCTTCCTGCTCCCTGCCTAGGCCCTGTGCTGGCTGGAAGCAGGTGCTGGAAGCAGGGACCACCTACTGCTGCCTTCATTCGCAAGTGAGCCTGGCTCTCCACATAGCCGCTCCCTATCAGGAACCTCCAAGTTAGGGGGAGAAATTTGGGGGCAGGGGCTGGGAACAGGGACCCACTGTCTGTCACCAAGCCTGGCGGAGTTGCCCAGACAGTATTGTGTTAGTTTACTTATGAGAAAGTCAGAGGGGCCCATATCAGAAGCCTAACTAAAGTTGATGGATATCACATCTACTCTTTTGTTTCCCATGCCTATCCACAAGACCCATTACCTTGTCATAGAAAGAAATGAAGTTGGTTAGGCATGACTTGCTCTTGACAAATCTATTTGGTTATAACGGGAAAGAGGCATTGAGCATTTCACAGCATCTGATGAAGCCTGTACAAAAGCTTGCTTTAGGCATCTCTGATTTATTTAGTCTATAAGGTGCAAATCGACCATGCCTTTCTTCAGAAGGGGGGCCACATTCTTCAGTTCTGAAAGCACAACTTGATGTACATTAGAAAACTGAGTAAGGAGCTTGCTGCAATTACAAAAGCAAGGCCCATTCCTCTACCATTAACTTAAGTGGGAGATGATAGAGCTCAGCATCAGAATCAGGTCCAGAGCCAACAAATTTTGGCTGATCAGCAGGACTCTTCACTTCATGAACCCTGCTAACATTTCTCTCTTCCTTCCCAGCTCCCCTGTCTCCTTGCAAGCAAACACAGATAGCAAATTTGCTCTTCATTATCAGGTACTGGTTTCCTGTGGCAGCTGCTTTGCTGATTTCAGGGCTTCTACACCTCACCCCTAACAGTCGCATGATTATCTAACTGCCCGCAGAGGCAGTGTAGGTAGAGTGCCAAGAAGCACGAAGGAGAAGCAGGCTGAGGGGATTAGGAGGATGCTCGCCAAGAATGTCCCACCCTTCCCCCACACCACAGCATTATCTCTCCAGTGTTTCCTACAGAGGAGTGATTCCCAATAGTCTCTTTGACAGCCTGAAAACAGATATTTAGTAAAAAGATGTTTTTAGCTAAAACTAGTTCAATTCTGAGTTTTCCTATGAAAAGGATGTTTTAATGAAAAACAAATCTGAAAACCAACAGAACACAAATCATTTTGCAAAAAGCTATTTTCAGTAAAATATTCAATCCATATGCAAATGTTCCCTGAATGGTCAAAAAGTCATTTTGGTTTTTTTTTTTACACACACACACACACACACACACACACACACAGAGAGGAAAAAATTCTACCAGGCCTAGTGCTTAATATATTGTGCTTCAATAGTACCTTCCATGGGGGAATCTCAAAGAACTATAATATCTATTACTTTGAGTTGACTCCCACAACATGCAAGGCAGTGACTTCAGATGTTACACAAATTTGAGTGAAGTCATAAGGGATGTTATCCAGCTGTGTTATTCTATGATGTTATTTTCTATTATTTTGTCTTCCTCTGTTAGCAGCAGTATCTCACATACTGTGACAGGTGCGTGTTTACTGGAAATTGCTCACTAGGTATGAAAGATGCCATGATCAACATGGAATAAAACCTCTCTCACCAGCAAATATTGGATTAAGAAAAGCAAAATCTTCCATGAAAATCTTTATAGGGTATTTTGAGATCATAACATAGCTAATTTGCAAATACCAGTAACAATTCTATATGGAATACTACCTGCCTATGTAAAAGAGCCTGGTATTAAGTTCATAGTCAGCTTCATATGCCACAGCCCTAGTACCTATATGATAGTAACAATTCCTGAAAGTAGAACATGCAAAACTATAGTCCGACGACTCAACTTAAATAAACTAAACTGCTGCTGGTGGTCTCAGGAGAGATGACAGGGCCTGAATGGGCCTGGACAGCATATACTTCTCTCATATCTAGGTTTGAACTCAGCTTGTCAGAGGTAACCACAGCTTCTTTAAATAGTAAAGTTTCTTCTATTACACACAAATGACCATGTACACTGAAGTTAAATTCTGTCCTTCTCCCTGAACACGTTCCACACGTAGCTGTGTACACCTTTTTCTAAAGAAAATGCATGTGGCATTGCACACAGAGGACAGAGCAAACAGGGAGAGCATCTGTTTCAGGAGACCACTAGGTAATGGAATTAAGCATGGCATATAGAAAATTCCTGTCTAGATCCTCCAAGGTATGACTCATTTCCTATGATCCCTGTGGTTGAGACCTATATTGGTAGCGGGGGTTGCACTGCTGCCTTTGATGTGTTTGTTTTGAGCACAGAGGCCTTCAATGTTTAGTATTGCAATTCATTTTAGCAAAGCAGATTGTGCCAGACTGTTAAGGATTATAAAGTTGTTCTTCTTTTCTAATCTTTGCTAGCTGGATGTCTCTCCTAGTCTATGTGAGCACCCACTAAAAGAAATGGTAGGGTGCCATGGGCTTTGTTGCTGAAAAATACGCTGATGATGTTCAGTGATATATCTCCTTTTTTCTGCAGACACAACCAAAGCCATCACAAAGATGTTACAAAGTTTACAGTCAATCCACAAATGGGTAAACAGCACGTGCCTCAACTGGAGCCTGAACACAACCTATGCAATTCTGGCTGTAGGGAGAGATTTTCGAAGAACTAGACAGACGTACACTTTTATCAGTGTTGTCCTTGTCCCTCTCCTCCAATATAGCAAAGAGGTATGAAACCTCAGCACATCGCTGCAGCATAACTAGCAAAATACTTTCCTCTGTCTTCCACGCTGTAGGTGAACCCTGCCCCTTCCTTACACACAACAACCAAAGATCCACAGACTCATCACTTCCAGTCTGGATGGCTGAAACTTACTGTATCTAGGCCTCCAAGTGAAAGCAATGCAGAGGCTCCAGGTCATTCAAAACATAGGAGCCCACCTTCTCATGGGGCTGGATCACTATGAGCACATCACACACAAACTCTGATGCTTTCACTAGCTCCCTGGTCAATTATATCACCCATTCTGACCATCTACATATCACAGCCATGAAGCTCCACCCAGACTTTAGTTAGACCAAAATATTTCAGTCCTCGGGAAATAAAACTATGTGCTACCAGTGCTTGAAAGACCTGTAATGGCATGGAGTTGACTTGTTAGCTCAGTCCAGCCAGTCAAACACACCCCATGATGTAGAGGAAAGTGAAAAATCCCCAAGGTCCCTGCCAGTCTGACCTGGGAGAAAATTCCTTCCAGATCTGACAGTCAGTGTGAGCTCGAACACTCTCCAGGGACACTGGATGGAGAGGTTTCAAAGGAAAGAGAGTCTCTGAATCACTCAGAGCACTACTCCACGTATTGATCTCTTCCTATTAAAAAGACACTTTGAGATATGCCAGTGAACCGGGTTTTAATCCTCCTAATGTGTGCCCTGTTAATGTCAAACCTCTTAATTCAAAATGTTATGTGCCTCAGAGAAATCCATGCTAACCAGATCAATATAGTTGACCTTTATCAGCCAGATTTGTAATCCTGTCAAAAAAAGAGACCACAGGCTTGTGTGACAAGGCCTACTTCCCATGAAATGAAAACCAAGGAATGAAAAATTAGCTTCTGCTTGTCTATGAAGAGGGCTTTGAATAAAACTTTCCATTTTTTTTACCTAAAATCACAGTCCATTTACTTAGTTTATAACCCCTTCAATCATCTATTTTATTCACTTAAATATTACTCAAATAAATAAACTACACTGGTAGTTCTCCACTCCCTTGAAGTTTCCCTGTTTTCCATGGTTAAAAACTATAAGTGGTTTGAACAGCTTCTCAGCCAGTTGTGGGTATGTCTGCACAGCACCCCTGTTACTTCTGCTAGGGTTACATACTCTTGAGGCGCCCACCTACTCCCACTCATATCTGCCAATTCAGAAATGTGATGATGAAGCTACTTCAAAGATGTCCCCTGTGGCCACTCTTCAGATGCTTGTCACCAGCATGCTTGACAGAGATGGTATGGGCTGCCCCCAGAATACTTTCATTGCTATATTTCCAGTTTTAGTATGCAGAGCAGGCTTAAGATCGTGGGCCACTAACAGCGGAAGACATAGACATACCCCTAGGCACTTGATTTTAAGTTTGCTGGGCCTGTTGGCTTGAAAATGTTTCATTTCACTTAGCAACAACAACAGCTAATAGAGCTCTTCTGGGACCATGCAGGTTTAAAATGTAAGAACTACTGCATTGGGTCAGCCCAGCATCCTGTCTCTGACAGTGTCAAGCAGCAAGTGCTTTAGAGAAAGAGTATAAGGAAAAGGGTGTATATAGGTTGATCCATCCCCGTCATATTCTCCCAGTCATCAGCATTAGATTACATCCCTAACTTGTGCTTAATGACCCCTAGTGGACCTATGATTCCTGGATTTCTCTAAACCAGGGGCGGGCAATTATTTTGGGAAGAGGACCACTTACTGAGTTTTGGCAAGCCATCGAGGGCTGCATGATAGGCAGCCAGAGGCAGATAAATATTAACTTTCTAAAATTTTTGGGGGCCCCATGGGCCAGATAGAATGGCCTGGTGGGCCGCATCTGGCCCGCGGGATGCATTTTGCCCGCCCCTGCTCTAAACACTTTTTGAACCCTGTTATACTACTGATCTCTGCGAGAGGGTGCTGTTTAATCGTATTTGCTTCTCCAGTGCAAAGTTCAAATTTCCACCCTCTCCACCAGTCTCACCTGCCTTATTATAAATATAGAAAAAGGGAGGGTGAATATTATAGAGGATGGTGGAATACCTTCAACCCAGAGGGGCTGTTTCATAGGTTTCCTCCTGCCTTACACCCTGCCCCTTTCCTCTCAAGGGGCCAATGGCAGATCTCATCATGTAATCCACAGTTACCAATTTGTTTCCCTGCTTTCAATCTTCCAGACCAGTTTCTGATGTCCCTTTGGTTCTTGACAAATTAACTTAAACCAATACTTTAGTCTAACAAAAGGACCACAACGTTTGTCAATTGATCAATTATCAGCATCTGTATCTTGTTGCCCATAGTGGTCCACAATACACTCTTCCATTAATTAAGTTCAACTAAAATGCCAGCCTACTTGTGATGAAGCATCATTAACCTCACACCTCCACCTGAGAAATCAAGGCAACTCACTAAAATTCATTCATCTTCTGAGAGGTATTGTCTCCCCAGTATTCATCATAGAGTCGATTAATACTCAAAGGTCCATTAATTCATTAATTCATAAAGATAAGCAATATGATCCAAGGGAAATCAATTACTAATCACAGTCTGTTAATTTAGGTACACACATGGAAAGGAACAGGATCCAGTATAAATCAGATAGTCAAAAAGTTCTTCAATTTGTGAACTTTGACAGAGAGGCAACTACTTAGGTGCTAAAGTCTACCCCTCTGCTCTGGGTTTAAAACTAGCTGGTCCTGGCCACTCTTTAGTTAAAAACAAATCAAGAAAATACCATGGCACCTGGCTCACTAAGCATACCAACATGCTGCTCTGCATGGCCTCTCTGCCTCCAGTCTTCTCAGTACTGTCCAACTGGTCTGGGTTTGCCTCTGTGCTTTTTGCAGTGCAGCTCAGCTTCATGCTTCCCTGAGGCTTTTCTCCAAATAGCTTTTTGCAGCCCTCTCCTACCTGGAGCTGCGGGTTCCTCTCTCTAGGGGAACGGAGCACCCAGCATTGCATTTTCTTTTTCCCAGAAAAGAGAAACTGAGAGTCATGTCGTGGGAATACACACCTATTGGGGGCTTGGCCTCATGGTTTTCCACCAAGTGTTTCTCCTTAATGACCCTGGCTCAGCTTTCTTGCCCAACCCCCCCCCTCGCCAACACCCAAGGGTCCAGCCCAGGAATTCAGCCACATGGGCAAACTCTCTGCAGGTGGAACAGGTAAATGTCATGTTACAGACTCAATTTATAAATTCAAGAAGAAATCAAGGAGCAGCTGGAGTGCTCTCAGGAAATGGTATAAGAATCCTAGTCTGTGCTGAGACCATTCTTAAAGCAATCTAGTCTGTGGATGATTTCTTGTTCTGCAATTTCATGTTCAACCTTGTTTTTAAAGTTTCGCTGTTTAAGATAGATAGAGTTAGGTCTTGACTCATTTTACATGCTTCAGTCTCCCCGCATTTTTACTACCGTACCTTTCTCTCAGCATTGCACCATACTCCTTCTGCAGATGCCATTACTATGGTCACCTCTCTAGCAGTCCACATCAGGCATGCAGCAGTGTGACAATTACTATTGAACCCTCATGGATGGCACCAAGTACAATACAATGTCAAACTTCCCAGTCCTGAATAGACTCATTGAGGCAAAGGTCAGCTGCAAGTTCATGTAACTCAGTGGTTCCCAACCTTTTTTTTCTGCAACCCTAAATTGGCCACCAACAGGACCTCCTGACACGCTGCCACGGGGGCTGCTGGAAGCAGAGTGCAGCAGCGGCAGCCCGGGAGCAGGGGAGCTGCCATTGCCCCCTTTGTGCGTGGCGGCCACGTCCCACCCACCCACTGCTCCTGGGCTGTGTGCGTGAGTGTGCATGTGCGTGTGCGTGTGGGCCCTTTGTGACTCTATTGAGGACCCACCGTGAGCCTGATTTGGGTCGCACCCCGAGGCTGGGAACCAATGATCTAATTGAAGCTAATATTCTAGATCTGGCATAGTCTGGATTCAGGCCAGAACACAGAACTGAAACTGTTTGACAGGCATTGAAGGGTGATCTCCATCTGTAAGGAAATGGGAGCAGGCATCCATTCACATCTTCCTCTGCACCACTTGATACTGTCAGTCATGCATAACAGCTGTCTCTGGTGGCATGAATCCAGGGGAATGTACTAAAATAGTTTGAGTCTTTCCTGGAGAGTTGCATCAATTGGTGATGGGAAACTGTCTCTGCACCACTAGACCATTCACTCCTGAAGTCCCACCTAG
>NW_017729032.1:13148228-13150199 GCF_001723915.1 Gavialis gangeticus | reverse complement strand
ACCACACCCCTTTCCATCCCCCTCCTGCAAACCCCACATCCCTGCTTCATACACCTCTCATGCGATAAGAAATCCAAAAGCAAACATCGAAACATACAGATATTTAGAATGTATTTTATTATGTTGATAGGGACACTGGTAGGCTTTCAAATTGCTTTAACATTTAGGTATAGCAATAAAACATTGCCCAACTGATCAATTCTCTTTCTGATCCTGTTCTGCATCCAGGATATCAGTACCAGTAGGAACTGAGACTTGAGCCAGGGGTCCAGTCAGGGATCAAAAAATGCAGTGTCTAAGGCAAAGACCAAGACAGGGATTGAGAGCTGAAGGTCCTACTCAGGAGCGGGAAATAAAGACAGGAAATGAGGACTAGGTAGGTGTAGGAATTAGGCAGCTTATGGGCTGGATTCAATCACCATCTGATAACCTAAGCTGTGGATAGTGGTCAGGTGCCTTACAGTTTGACATAATGGACCAACATGCGCTCACATTTACCCTTCGCTAGATAAAACCGAGGCCCAGGTCTTGCATGAGATCATTTCATGGCTGAAAAACAACTTGCTCAAGCTGAAATGAGGTAGATGAGAGATGATGCTGGTGGGGTACTCTGGTGAGCATCTGGAGACAGTGCTATCTCCTTTGGTCAAAGGTACATAACCTGTAGTTGGCCAATCCATTCTGTAGTTTAGGGCAGCTCTTGAATGTATTGCTAAAACTAAGCTCCCCTGTCTGTGACTAATGGCTTTCTATGTCTAATGCTTTTCAATCACCTTAGGCTGACTCTATCCCACCCTAACAGGTAATGTCCTGGGCTCATTATCCTTGTGTTTGTCACCTCCCAGCCACATTGCAGCACGGAAATATCCTGGGCACAAAGCCTTCAGTGCTCAGGAAACTCCAGCAAGTACAGAATACTGCAGTGCATCTTCTCAGCCACACAGGCAACACTAACATATCACATCTGCCCTCCAGAAAATATCAAATCAACGTGAAGGTCAGTCATCCAAGGGATTCAATGATTTGTACCCAGGGTATGTAAAAGAGTATCTAAAGTGGTCTTTTATCCAAAAGCAGGACAGGGACCGTGACCAACAGTTTCGCTCCTCCTGTCACAATGAAGCTCCTTACAATAAGGATAAAAGTATGTCTGTGCAGGAGACAAAACTTTCTCTGGGGTGAGTGCAAGACTCTGCAATGAGCTCTAAGCAGAACTACGGACCATTACAAATCTCTTCACCTTTTACTCCAAAAACAAGGCTTTATTCTTTGACCTTACCTTCTCTACCATGACTAGAGGGCAACATGCATAAAAACAGAACACTTGCCAAAACAAGGCACTCGGAGAAAAAACAACATGTGACAGGAGTCACATTGCTTAATGCCCTACTGGAAGGCACTTAGATGCTGTAATGATAATTGTTGTTTAAGAACCCAAATGGAACTGGCCATATCGCTGCTCAGCCCCGCTTGTCACTCCCTCTAGTTACTTCTTGTTGTTGGCTTCAGTTTTACGCTGCTTTTTCTTCCCTTCAAATCTCTACATGACTCTGTCCCTACAAGTGGAAACATATGTCACCTTTCCTCACCTTTGTGCCACCATCAAGATTTGTATGGCAGCACAAGGGGAAGCAAGCAGACATCTATACCCTTTCTCATGCCCACCATTTATGGTCATGACAAAGGTGGTAATAGACTGTGCTGTTTGCTTGGTGGTGGGAGAGTGAGGGCAGCCAGAGCTACCTGCACTTTCCAGCTCTCTTAGGCAGGTGCTTTGAAGGCTTGAAGGGCCTGATCCTGCATACCCCCAGACTTCCCATGCAGAATTGGGCCCTTCCTGGGGGTCTCTGTAAGCATGGCACCCCAGGCTTTCCCCACTTATGGAGACACAACAGGGAGATCGCCGGGGTGCATCTCCATAAGTGGGAAATCCTGGGCTTTCCCTACTTAAAGACACATGCCCCAGGAGGC
>NW_017729032.1:13140234-13143228 GCF_001723915.1 Gavialis gangeticus | reverse complement strand
CACAACAGGGAGATCGCCGGGGTGCATCTCCATAAGTGGGAAATCCTGGGCTTTCCCTACTTAAAGACACGTGCCCCAGGAGGCATGAGGAAGCATGGGAGCCAAGAAATTCCCAGCACCTCATGCTGGGACACATGCTGGACGTTAAAGGGATACTTTAAGAAAACAGATGCTGACATCAAGAGTTGGGAGGAGCTGGCTGCCAACCAACTCCAATGGTGCCACAATTTCAACAAAGTGGCAGCCCATTTTGAAGTTGAGCATTTTGCCCTCAGAGCAGAGAAGAGAGAGCAGAAGAAGGAAAATGAGAGAAATCCCAGAAATTCTAGTTACTCTTTCCTGCAGAAAGCCCTGCAGTTTCTTCAGACAGATCTGTGGCTCAAGGATTGGACTCTTAAGTCACATCAAGACCCATCAGTGAGCTGTAATAGAAATCATCCTTGAATCAAAGGCTTGCCAACAACACATGTAAATATATTCTACAGTAGCCACATATTATACACTTGCATACACAGGCGCTCACTGACTGTGCAGTAACCAGCATTACTGCACAGTAGCATCTCTGCATGGCTTTGTGGTGACACTGACTGTGCAGGAGCTTGTTACTACTGCACAGTAGCATCACGTCATGGTTCATGCCCCGTGATGCTACTGTGCAGTAGTAATGAGCTACCGCACGTAAGCATCTCAGGTAGGTGCAGCCACTGTGAAGCACCTCGTGATGTACGCTGTATAAGTAGCTGGCTAGGCAGATGCTTTCTATGCTTCTGTTTTTTCCAGAGGTGCAAAAATAATGAATGTATTTCTCTCTCACACAGCTGTCCACATTGTGCAAGGGCATACCACCATGGAAACGTGCCCCACTCACTTCTTTCCATGTGCTGAGTGCTGAAAAGCCTTGGGTAGCTACTAAGTGCGCATGAGACAGGAGACCTGAGAATGGTGTTGGGTATGTCCTAGGGATGCAGCAGAAAGCAGCTCCATTACATTTGGGTGCCTCATGTAAAGTTTTGTAAAGGACACAGTTGGGGAGGGGCAGAAGGAATACAAAGGGTTGTTTCTGGTATTTGAGGCATAGGGATACCAACATTAATGCTGAAAGGAAGCAGGAGCTATTAGTGTCAGGGACATACCTTACAGCAGGGACTCAGTAACTGCTCATTTCTTGTACAGCAGCTTATTAGAACAAAAAGGGGGGTGGGGGGGGGAGAAGGGAAATACGTGTACAGAACCAAGGACAGTTTTATCTTGCAAGTTGGCCAGGCTGAAGTTTGACTGGTCTCTGCTTTGAACCCCCCTGAGACTGTTTCCCAAATACAAATAAACTAGAGACCACATTCCTGTTGATGCCTTCAAATTGCTCCCCTGCTGTTGTTACAAGGAATGGGTAAGTTTGTTATGAGTGAAATGACTCCAGCTGGAATCACAGCCCTTTTTCTAAATTGTTTTATCTTTTTCTTTCTTTTTTGGGGCAGTTGCCACCACTGGGGGCAAAGCGGGGGTGGGCCATGTCTTCCTTTGGTGAGGGTGCCAGCCACTGCTGTTGCTTTAATATATCTCAGAGTGCCATGTCAGAGAGAAAAGCGTTTGAAAAACAGAAAGGTATCACAGTCTTGGGATGGGGGCTCCTGAGCAGGTGTAGGAGCTCAAGGTGCTTCCAAAGGAGCCAGATGTGGAGCTGAAGATGTCTCTGTGGCCAAGGTACACATCCAGCCTCAGTCGAAGGTCATGTAGTCCAACCCTTCCCTGAGGCACGATCATCCCTACCCAAACCATCCCATACAAACCATAAACTAAACTCTGCATAAGACAACTCTCAAGCCTGACACAACAGAGCAAACACCCTACCCTGCCACAGCCGGGGAACCTCGGCACCCAGCGTTAAGGGGCCCCCGCACAGGCTGATCTGCTCTGGGCCCCGCACCCGACTAGAGTCAGCTCTGATGTCAATATACCCCAGTAGAGGGCCATGCCCCCCGCTGCAGAAGAAGGGAACATCTCTCACAGTCCCTACAGGGTAAAATTCCTTCCTCACCCCAAATACAGGCAGTCCTCGGACTTACGACACAATTGGTTCCTGAAAACCGCATCTTAAGTCGAAACGTTGCAACTCGGAACCAATTTTCCCATAGGAAGCAATGTTATAAATGGGGGATCGGTTCCTGAACCAAGGCCCAATACCCTATTTTCACCAAAAATAACCAAGAAGTTTATACTCAATCAATTATAGATGAGTCATATAGCTACATTAATGGATTTACACTCATATTGATTTGGGAGGACTTCTTTGAAGTAATTTGCTGGACTTTTTGAAGGGTTCTTGGCTGGAGTCTTCTCAGGAGACCTGGCTGCAGGTTTTTCTGGAGTCCTGAATATGTTCGCTGTCATGGTGTCACATCAGATCAAGCACTGTCAAGTTGAAACTGATGTCAGAAAGTTGAAACGGGGCGTCAATTTATAAACCTCGGAAGTGCAAAACGTTGTAACTCGAAGCGTTGTGAGTCAGAAAGTTGAAACGGGGTGTCAGTTTATAAACCTCCTAAGTGCAAAACATAACTCAAAACATTGTAAGTCAGAAAATTGAAACGGGGTGTCAGGTTATAAATGCCGTAAGTGCGAAACGTAACTCGAAACATTGTAAGTCCAAAAGTTGAAACGGGGTGTCAATTTATAAACCTCATAAGCACGAAACATCGTAGCTCAAAACATTGTAAGTCGAGGACTGCCTGTACACAGGGTGACGAATGCCCACTGGGCTCAGTTCAGTGGCAAAGACCAGGTTTATCGTCTCCCAGCGGAGGCCTGCACACGGTTCAGCTGAACACGGCGCATCACACCAGGAGCGAAGGCATTTGCGCCTGCGGCTACACGTGGCTACAAAGTTTCCAATTCTCCTTTTCTACGAGGGCCAAAACAATAAAGCGGAGGGGCAAGAACCTCAGCGGCCTTCCTTTTTTTCCTCACGCAACCACAGTCCATTGTGCCCATTTCACA
>NW_017729032.1:13134815-13135234 GCF_001723915.1 Gavialis gangeticus | reverse complement strand
GCGCCGCCGCCCTCAAGAAGAGGGGCTACGACATCACCCGCAACCCGCACCTCAACAAGGTAGCGGGGCCCCCGCCAAACCGGGGCTTGCCCCCAGGGCCCTTCCCCGGGGGCGGCTTGCAAGAGTGACCGAGGGCCTGTGCGGCGCAGGGCCGAGCAAACAGCGGCACAGGGCACGGGTTGAAATGCATGTAGCCCCTTTTTCCTGGGGACCGGTGTGCGGGTGTGGGTGCTTTGGGGTCTGTTCTGCCTCCCCCAGAGGCGAACAACAGCCTGTGGCCAAACTCTCTGTACTTAATTAAAAAAAAAAAAAATCAGGACAGGAAGAGTTGGGTATCTTGCTTGATGAAAACCCACCATGGATACTAAGGATGTTTTGAAAGCTGTGTTTAGAAGTGAAACTGGCTTTTTTTAAAAAAT
>NW_017729032.1:13115389-13129815 GCF_001723915.1 Gavialis gangeticus | reverse complement strand
TAAGGATGTTTTGAAAGCTGTGTTTAGAAGTGAAACTGGCTTTTTTTTAAAAATTCTTTGCATTGAAAAGAGGAAGAGAGTTTGGGTTGGTTTTGTTTTTAAGCCTCTCTCCACTGGGTCCATAGTAACCTCTGTTTTATGTCCTAAAAATCACACTTCTTCCGGGAAAGAATTTTTTAAAATTCTCAGTATTGTTCGGGCTCCGGGGTAGACTGGCTTCTTGCTGCTCTGGACCAAATTCCCAAGGAGCACAAAAAGCGCCCCAGGTAGTATTGTATTTATGAATAGTACAGTTCTTCATCCTCCTTTCTGCCTCCTGATTACAAACATCAGAGCAACGTGTAAATTGGAGGATAATATAAATGTATACAGTCGGACCCTCAGTTGCGCTGATTCACGTATACACGCTTTATATAACGTGACCGTGTTTCAACTTATGTGATACCCTGCTTCACGTTTACACTATTTGCGGTAGAGCAGTTGTTAGTTTGGAGTCTGCTTACATAGCGGTAGCATCACTTGTCATCTCCTCCAAGACTGTCCATCATTTTTGGTTATATTAACCCCTGAATATCTGTGAAAATGGCGTCAAAGAAAGCCCTGGATGTTGTGCCCAAAAGAGCACGTAAGTCTATCACCTTGGCCCAGAAAATAGAAATCCTTGATAGATTAAGAGAAGGCGATAGTGCTGTGTCAGTTGCTCACCAGGACAGTTTAAGTGAATCGACTGTGCATACCATTAAAAAAAGTGAGTGAGCAAACAATTAGAGACGGTGTGAAAATGACAATCCCTGCGAGTTCGAGAGTGTCCTTGGTGACTTGAATTCCTCATTTAGATAAGGTTGAGAAACGCCTTAATCTTTGGATCAATGAAATGACCAATACAAAAGAAGTAGTTGTCAACGGTGCCGCAATTAGGGCTCCAATTTTGTCTCTGTATGAGCACGTAGCCGGGAGTAAAGGTTTTAATAAGACTATTAATTCCATTATGTTGTGTTTATATATCCTTTTATTGTGCAATAATGTTATCAAATTTTGGTCCCAGGTCCCTAGCCCCCTGTTTTCCATTGACTTAATGCCTTGAGTTACACAGTGCTTTTCAGGAACGTATCCCCCACGTAATTGGGGTCTGACTGTATATAGGCTTTGCGAATTTGGGTTTGAAATCTTACGCCGATATTCTGACAGACTACTCCAGGTTATCGGATATCTTATAAATGTGCCTTTATTGTTGTTGTCCTCGTCGAGCGTTATCAACGTGTTGTCAGTGCTGAAGTCTCAGGAGCTGTGGTGCCAGCAAAATTCACAGCCAGGAAATCCCAACACCGATCTTGTCTTAAAGAACAACTGCAGGCTCGGTTCGGTGGCAAAGATTCGGCCAGGTTTATTGTCTACCAGCACAGCCTTAACACGCTTTGGCCTAACAAGTACATCAGACCAGGAGCTAAGGCATTTGTACCTGTGATAAAGTAGTTGCCACTATGCAGGCAAAGTTTTCTTGTTTTCCAATTCTCCTTTCGTACAATGAACAAAACAAATGACGTATTACTTTCCATCTATATGTTGAACATCTCAGACCATCTTGTACCGGGGGCTTGTTTCACTTCTGACCTGGGTGTTTCAGCCTTATCCCGGTGCTGGGCTGTCCTGCCTTGTACCACCATGTCTGTCCCATCTCTTGCCATGTAAGCCTGCCACGTTTTTTTTTAACGTGAGAAGTTCATTCATCCGTCCGGCTTGCTGGTGAGGCCTGGCCAAAGCTTTAGCAAAGCCTTTGTGTCAGCAGCATATATTGATCAATGCTCCAGCAAGGCCTGCACCTGCAGTGAATAAACTGGACAGCAGCTAGGGGTCTGAACACTTGGGAAGTTGATTATAATTATCTCTGGTAACTACCTGTTGCCTCTTGTCTTGAACTTGAGGCTTCAAACTCCTTTGGGGCAAGGATTATCTTGGATCTTTTCTTATCTTTTTATACTGCTCAGGCCCTATTGCAGTGGTTGGGACCTTTATGTTCCACTTCATGTACAAATAATGGCGGCTCCCTTGATGCATCAGACTGCTACACCACAGTGCATCATCTGTTGTGGTGTGAGGCTACTGTACTATGCCATCAAATAGTTCAGAACCGCCTGTAAGGCTGGGGAGAGAATGAAAATGTATCAGTTATCCATGAAAATCACTGAATTGTTGGAACTGAAGTGCTTTGGTTCTATTTTTTTTCTTTGTAACTGTCTTGTCAGCTAGCATTGTCCAAAGGTATCTTATCAAGAGAAAGATATCTGGTGTGTCTACTGCCATCATGTATATCAGTTATTAATGGAAAATTAGGACCTTCACCTTTGACTAGTGAAGCGAGTCAAAGTGATGCAATAATATATTGCTTCAAATTGGAATGGTTCAGGTAATTACTGCAAGTCATCAGTCAATCTATTACGTTTCTTGAAAACCTGACCCTGCTTCTTATGAAGTCAAGGGCAAGGCTTCCTCTTTGATTCCTTAAGGAATAAGTCTTTTTGTTTTCCCGACGGCCTACTTATAGATTTCATAGATTTTAGGGCCAGAAGGGACCTATTAGATCATCAAGTCTGACCTCCTGCCTTGGGCAGGAAAGGGTGCTGGGGTCACATGACCCCAGCCAGGTGTCTGTCCAATTTCCTCTGAAATACCTCCAAAGAAGAGGACAGCACCACCTCCCTTGGAAGCATATTCCATATTTTGGCAACCCTCACTGTAAAGAATTGTTTTCTGATGTTTCTAAATTTGCTCTCCTTCAGTTTGTAGCCATTGTTTCTAGCTACCCTGATGGGCACCCTGGTAAACATCTTACCCCCTATTTCCTGCTGTCCCCCCCGATGAGTTTGTAGACGGCCACAAGATCACCTCTCAGCCTTCTCTTGTGTTGTCTCATTTTTGTTCTCTTTCTTCCCTGATGGCATTAAAGACCCAACAGAACTAGGATGCAAGCACAGGAAGGAGAGAAACCATGTTTCTGACACTGGTGAAATGTGTCACATATATCATGTTTCATTGGATCCATAAAAATCTCCCCTGGAGTTTGTGTATAAAGAGGGATGTTTGTTGGGATTCAGGTTGCAAGCTTCTGCCCCAGATAGATGTAGAACAGTATTTATATGGCCCTTTTTAATGTGGTATCTGAACACCTCACAGTCCTCAATGCAATCATCCACACAATACCCCAGAGAGGTAGGGATATCTGCTAATTGTAATCAGTAGTTTAGCTTGCATGCCAGCATGGGCCCTCTAAGCTATTTTGGTAGCAGTGCTTGGCAATAAGCTAAGCAGCTCTGAACAGGCCTCTGATTCCTTATGGGATGTAACAAAGCAGTGAGCAATTAACGGTCCTTTGAACAGGAAGGAACCTTCTGTCCATGATCTTTCTGTGGCGGCCTTTAGAGCTCACTGCCGCCTGACTCTACTGATGTGTAGAGTACGGTGTACAAAGCCCGTCTGTTTTTCCAAATCTCTCCAAGAAAAGGTGAATGATAAATACACTGAGGACATGGCTTCCTTGCTATGTTTTCCTTCCATTGGCTTTTGCTGACTAAGTGAGACTACTGGATGAATAAGTTACAAAAGTTTTATTCCTAAATATTGGTGAAGAATGGAATTTGGCGATTATACCAACTCCCTGGGATGGGTTTGTAATTCATTTGGCTCCATTTCTCAAATCTTTGTGATTTATAGAACAGGTTGGTGTGTTGTTGTACATCCAGCATTGCTTGCTGAAACATACTGCAATATCTTCCCAAAAGCACAAAGCAGAGATGGACCGGTGTGTTGAATGGGAGGATGAGATTCATGAGATCTAGGATTTATTACCAGTTCTCTGACAGGCATGGCAAAAGTCACGTGGAAGGAAACTTTGCAGATTGTTTCCTTTGGGTACTCTAAAAAGATTTGAATGCACAGTTTTTAATGCTTGACCGGAGGAATAACTTTCAAAGAAAAATTTGGTTGCTGCCTAGCTTTTGAAGAGCAGTGTTAGAGGGGTATAACCAAGCTGCTGTGATTTTCAAAATCTTACTTCTTATAGGATCCTGTACACTATTCTTTCTGTTTCTAAATATTACCACTTTTCTCCCTTGTTCAAAGTTACACAAGATGCTTTAATGGTCTTCTCCTGGGGCCCTTAATGGCCTAGAGAGGCAAAAAATGAGGCAGCCACCCTTAATTTGACAGAGAGGTTTCACAAATCGATGGAGAGGAAGTGGAAAGAATTAGTTCCTAGATTTTAGGCAGTGCTGTTTAAAGCAGTTGTTCACTTCCAGTCCTTGAAATGTTGTAGAAATTAAACATGAAGCAGCGTGAGGCCTAGTGTCTGCCCACAATTGCTAATGCTTTCAAAAGATCTGTCAGCACACAGACCTCCATGTGTGCTATCTAGGGAATCACACGACAGTTTGGCTGCTCAACAGATTTAATAAGAAGTTTGACAGTACCCAAATTACCAGAGAGGTCTGGTTCTAGTGGGATTTTTAAAAGCAGGGGCCATGTACATTTTCTGCTTGTTCACAAATGTGCATTAACATGAATGTTATCGCTTTATCCTGCAAAAAGTCTGGGCATGTGGTATAAAAGGAGTCTGTTTTCAGAGGTCTTGGGAGAGCAGCTAGATCCACAGGATTTAGGGAAAGCAGGGGTACTGGGAAAGGCATCCTAGACAATGAGAGGGGCAAGAGGAATCCAGAAACTTGGATCTAAAATCAGCACCATAGAAACAAGAATGACATCCCTCAAGCATGAGTGCCCTCAACCCAGTTCTGCTGATGCAGAGCAAGGCCTTGCGCTCAGGATACAAACTGGGAGGCTGTGGAAAGGATCTTACATCCATGCATAACCCCATGGATCGTGAACCACTGCAGTCAGGAATACTTAGCTCTTGGCCCTCTATGAACTAATATTGCTCTTAGGTTAAGTATACTGCATATCACTATATGTTGCATTTCTAGTTTTCAGTCCACTCCAATATTCCTTTGTGTGGGTACTCTCCAAGGTACAGAATTCCTGAGTGACTTGGCTCAGGGCTGGCCTACCTGCAGAGAAGGAAAACTGGTCTGTAGCTCACAGAGTACTTTGGCGGACTTGGGCAGGGGCTGCATTGTATCTTCTCCCTTGCACTCTCTGGCATTTATGATTGGAACCTAATTGGAAATAGGTCACTTCAAACAAACAGGATGATTTCTTATTACATATCATATGTTAAAGATGATGGCTTCACTGATCTATTAATAAATTCTATTTATTACTCCCCAGTTCTTCCAGGCTCTGTTGTAAATATGCATGCTGCCCTAACTAGGAATGCAGTTAGCAAGCTAATTGAGCTGAAAGCAAGGGTAAATGCCTTAACCAGGCAGGTTTATCTTTAACTACACATCTTTAGAGTCTCAAGAACCCAAAGTCTTCCTTCCAAGATCAGTTGTAATCCTTTTCTGTACACCAAACTGCCTTCATTTGTACATAATTCAGTTGGTGGTATGAAAATAACTCACATTTGGCTGAAGCGCCCACTTCTGAGTCAAACCCTTTTGGATCTCTGCCATCACAAATGCTGCAGACATCCAGATATGGAGGTCAGCACTTTTTTTTTTCCCTGGAAGTGGCAGAATATTATCATTATTTGAGGAACAGGCAAGAACTGCAGATAACTTGTACTTTTTATGGAAGCTGCAGTGCAGATACAGTGTGTAGAATTAGGCCTTTTAATATTTGGCTAATAGTTTATATTTTTTTGTACTTGCATGTGCTGCCCACTTGTGCGTCTCATGGAATGTATCTTGATGATTTATAAAAATGATGACTAGATGGGTATTCAGGATTAAGCCCCATCAAGGAACAGGAAATTAACTCCTTTCCTGCTGGTTTATGCTGCCACATGTTTGGGCTGTTCCATTGGTCTTGGGTGTATCGAGAGCACTGTATGTAGAAGTGAGTTTTAAAGTTCTGCTTCAACATCACAGGGAGCAAAGTTAGGAAATTAAGCATGCCAGCAACATAATATAACAGATGACGGTACAAAGCAGGTGAGGCAGCATTTACATGGTTTAGCCTTAAAATTAGTCCGGATATGAAACTGGTTGCATGTGAGGCAAAACTGGGCATTTGTGAGACTGGATAATATGGTAGCAACACCTGGAGTAGGAGCAGGGGTAGGCAATTATTTCAGCTGGAGAGCCACTTAACGAGTTCTGGTGAGCTGTCAAGGGCTGCAACAGTAGCCCTGCCCCCGGGTTGCCATATTGGGACTGGAAATCCCACCCCCTGGCTTTTGCCACTGGGAGTCCCTCCCCTTGCCCCTGGAAGTACTCCTTTGGCGGGGAGGGAGGGTTGCCCTCCTAGAACTGGAAAAAAAAAAAAACAAATCGTATACTAAAAATCAATCATTTACTATAACATATTTTAATTTTATTTCAAAAAATATTTTTGTCCTGATTTCTGTGTGTTTGCATAGTGCATATAGAGGTGATTGCATAATAACTGAAAAATAAAGTCTTACTCTTGAATATTGTGTGTGGGGTGTCTTTGGGGGGGTGTACAGTGGGGTGTCTGTGGGTGAGTTTGTGAGGGCGTGTGGCTGTGTGTGTGCAGGAGGGTGTAGGGTATATTGGGGATGTGGGGGGTGTATATGTGGAGGGGTTGTGGGTGAGAGGGGGGGTGTGGGGACCCCCCATGCACTCCCCCCGTGGTGGAAGCAGTAGCGGCAGTAGCAGCAGGTGGCGGTCCTTCAGGGTGCTTGTGGCCCATGCACGCGCTGCTGCCCGGTGGCATGTGGCTCTGGCCAGTCCTGGGAGCTACACGTGGCAGCAGGGAGTGGAGCCAGGCTGGCCCAGCTCTATCATGTGGGGCTCCCGTGCAGCTCCCAGCACTCATGCACCACTTGGGGGGAAGCCCTGCATGATAGAGCTGGCTGCCTTCCCTGCGCCCTTTTGCCCCCTACAGTTGCCAGGACTTCGCCGGAAGCGATGGGTAGCCCCTCTCCCCGCTTCCTAGTAGAGTCCCAGGAGCTGCATGTGGTGGCAGGGAGTGGGGCCATCCACCGGCTCCGTTGCGGGGGCTTCTCCCTAGTGGTGCATGAATGCTGGGAGCTGCACTTGCGTTGTGGGGAACCCCATGCGATAGAGGCAGGCCGGCCTGGCTCCCCTCTACGTGCAGCTCCCAGAACTGGCTGGAGCCGTGCACCACTGGGTGGCTGCACCTCCACTGACAATGAGTGCCCTGAGGGCCCACCGCCTGCTGCTGCTGCCGCCACAGGCTGTATTTTTCCTGCTGCAACCTAGAATAATGGATGCCCATTATGTGGATCCATCCATTTTCTTCAATATTTGCCTATCTAACAGTCCTCTTCTGAATGACATATTTGAGAAAGGGTTACTTCATCACTGTGTCCTTCAGCCTCTAGATCCTGGGAGACAACCTAAACTGGAACAAACAAGGTTTGGAGCAACTATGCTCTGCAGAACAGTACTTTCTAACCTTTGTTTTATGATGCACAAGAGGTGATACAATCTTCATCCATGGTGCTGGTTAGTGGAGCATGTGGTATGACAAACCTTTGCTAATATCTGGCATGGAGAGGCATGCTTTAATCTCGTCTGGGCCAGCTTGTTCCTGAGTATAACTCAGTTCAGTAGGTTATACCAAGATGGAATTAGTCCTTGTATTTTTGTGTGTTTCTCTCCTATGTGTGGGACAGCTCAGTCAAATCTCTTGATTTCCTTCTTTTTTTTTTTTTTTCTTTTGCAATATCCTGCACATATAATACTGGTAAGGGCAGATCATAACATGTTGGGACTGAGGAGGCTATTCAAGGATAGTCATTTTTGGGAAGCAATTGGCAATAACAGTCTCTAAACTGAAGCTTATTATTGTATTATGAACAAGCAGCTTATGTAAAGGTCCAATTAGGCTTGGCTTGCAGGCACTTAGCTTACAATATGTTCAGTATGCCTCAAAGCCTCAGGATTGCACCAGGCTTGTTGCCGTTCTTGGGCTTGGCAGCAGTTTATGGTGCTTTTTTCCTTCCATTTCAGGAAGGCTGGAAGACTGCAGACTTTCCCAGCTGTATATCCTCCTATACCGTCTATCTCATAGTCCCCTGCAGGTTGGATCACTCAAATATTCTCTATCCTTGAAAATTACCCACAAATAGTGGGGATGCAATGGCTTCTATTTTGAGTATGGGGTTGTAATAGAAGACCCAATAATCCTGTTACTGTCAATGAGTGTAAGAGTAGTGTAAGAGTAGGATAAGGGTGCCTTTAAGGTGGACTGCCTGGAGGCTGGGAGGGGCAGTCCTGGTGGCTTTATAACCCCAGTTCCAGGGAAGAGCAGTGAGGCCTTGGTAGTGCTGGAGGAAGAAGCTCCCTGCGCGGAGCTGTAGATGAAGCACTGGAGACTAGTAACTGTGAGCAGTGAAAGAGAGACACCTAAGGTTGTGCTGAACTGAACTGAGGTCCCATTTAATTATCAAAATCAAGGCATGGCAGGTGTAGGTCTCCAGGGAGTCGCTGTATTTCCAGCACATCTGTTCAAGCCATAAAGTGTATGCCTAGTTCTGTTCCAGCAAGGCCTACTTTAATAAATGCTATTAGCAAGGTGTCTACAGGTTTCCCTTTCCAATCACGGTTTTTCCAACCATGGTTTTGACTATCCATGCTTAATACTCTATATACTGTTTTGGCTACCATGGTATACAGTTTTGAGTAACCACGATTTTCCATGGCCACGCATCAGCCCGCCACCGGCCATTTTTCCCATAAGCCTTTTGTCTTTCCTACCACGGTTTTTGCCAACCACGGGAACTTTCAGGAACCTAACCCCAGTGGTTGGCGAGGGAAACCTGTATGTAATTTGTATATGCAGTGACCAGTTGTTCTATTAATCCATGCTCCAGGAAGGCCCGCAGCAGCCAGGAAACATTTTGGTCACTGGGCTGTCAGGATGACAGGCAAGTGAGGACTGACTGGTGGGGGACAGCAGACAACCGCAGCATACCCTGGGCCTGCTACAGGACCCACAGTGCACATAGTGCTGATGCTTTTGCATCTGTGTTGGGTTGGGACTTGGCTGTTTGCAAAGCTGCCTCTCCCACTATGATCCATCACAGTGACTAAACTCTCTATTTCTGATCCTGATTGTAAGCTATGAAGATATTTGGGTACTGATTGCTGCATGGTGATATATGGCAAGCTCAGTTGTGTGGGGAAGAGGTGCCCCACTGGGTGCAGAGCACATCTGGGCCAGCCCAGCTGCCTGTTTTTGACAGTGACAGGATGCAGTCCTCCAGCCTTGGCCTCATACCACTGGTTAATGTGCTATGAGAGAGAGAGTTACTACCCTGCTCTTACCTGCCTTCACTTCATCTGCAGGGTAGGTTAGGACAGCTGGTGATGTTAGTCCCACCACCCTGGGCACCAGGACTGTAATTAGTTCCTGTACAAGTGAATGTGAGTAAAATTGCACCTTATTCCTCCTCCCTGGCAAATTTGTGCAGGATCTTTTTCAATCTAGTCTGAAGATATTTTTTAAATTCTTGTGGACTTGCTGTCTACTCTCTAGCCATGGATGCTATGAAGTTGAAAGAAGCTGGGCTATGTTCCCTGACAGAGAGAGACTGTGTTTGAAGTTTCCCATGAACCAAACACACCCTGACATTGGGGAAATGATATCTGTGTCCAGGCCTGTGTTTGTTCTGGGGTTCTCCAGAGGCTTCCAAGTACAAATGTCAGTGTTGTGGACAGAACAAGACGGCATCTTTTGTGCTCCACTTTGTGCACTGGAAATCTGGCCCAAGTCCTAGTACTGTAGGAAGCAAGATAAACATTTCAATAACACGTGTTCAGACTGTCCCAAAGTACTTGCTCAGCAGGCTTGTTAGCACACTGCTACTAGCTTGTAATGCTGGGGCAGGAGGGATGTGTTTGTATATGAGTCTCAATGCAGAGATGCTGCAGATTTTAAACAATCGAATGTTCCTCTGCTCTGGACCTGGATAAGAACGAGGTTTTATTGGGTGCTTAGTAGTCCTGTGTGTTAATATTACCTTTCCCTTATTTTGATGGAATCTTATCCTTGGTTCAAAGTGGAATTAGCAACTTGGCCTGTCTATAGCAAGCACATTCAGTGGTGCAGCTCCATCCAGCTGGTGGGTGGCCAGCAATCAGGGCAAATCCCCAGTGTGGGTAAGGTCTTGGATCCTAACAAAAAATAATCAAGTGCATCAAGTAGCAAACAGGACTCAGGTGACGTGGGTTGTATTCCCAGCTTAGCCACTGCCTTGCTGTGCAACCTTGGGAGAGTCACTTTGCTTCCTCCTTCCTCAGAATTCCCAGCTGTCAAATGGGATAAGTATGCTGTCCTCATTTTCTGCTGTGCTTTGAGAACCACCTTAATGGCTGCATCATTAATGACAGAAATGCAGTTTGGACTGAACTGAATGGTCAGTGCAAATTGCTCTCTCTAATGGGGCTTAAGCTAGGTCTCTTTAAGAAACTGTTGCTGACAATGGATTTGTTTGGGAAGGAGGTTTAATGACATTTTATGTGCCAACAAAAAATGTAGCGTTAGATATGTGGATATGGGTGAATGCAGCTAGTACAGCTTATTTTGCTGGCTAAACCAGTATGAGCCGTCCTGGCAAAAGCCTGTGTTTGCTGGCATAAACTGCCTCTACAGTAAAAGGTTTCTGTGGGTCTAGCTGTAGTGGTGAAACTTCAGTGTAGATGAGGCCTTAGTAGTTGCTTTGACAGGAGGACATGTGGACCCTGGCATTCTGGCTGCCTGTGCTGTAGCTGGTCTGTGGACAGATAAGTGCTTAGTCTACTGTTAGCTCTGTGCAAGCCCATAATTAATTGGGGGATATCAGTTGGACAAATTCGCTAGCGCTCAATTCACACACAGAAAAGTTGTAGTGATAATTAGAGGAAATGGTAACTCTGGACAAAAGCCACCTGTGGATTTTAAACTGATGACCCTGATGAGCTGGTTGCAGTACAATGCTTACATTATGGAAATTCATTAATTTGGCAAATTCCAAAACTTTTTTTTACCTCATTTGCTTTTTTGAAGAATGCAAGGTTTCCTTAAGCCACAGTCAGCTTTTGCAGAGACTGAACATGGCTCTTGGGGTGTCTTTACATGTGGTCCAGATTGCAGGGGGTCATTTTAATTAGAGTGGCTTCCAGACAGCTGCTCTAATTAACACTTTGCAGCATCATATGTATTCAGTGCCCCGCATTTCAAAATAGCTGTGGGGGTGCTTTAACTAAAATTCGAACGAGCTTTAGTTAAAAGTGCCCCCACTGCCATTTTGAAATGCGAAATGCTGAATACACGGGACACTACAGCATCCTGGAGCATTCTAATTAGAATACCCCATCAATGACATGTCCTAATTAGAGCACATTGGAGCATGTCTATAGGCGCCCTTAGCTCAAACTGTGGAGTAAGGGTTTTGGGGTTTTTGTGGTGTTTAAATAAAAATGCATTTCAAACAACATCAGCCCTTGATGGAAATAGCAGCAATTGCAGCAATAAAAATGTTCATAAGACTTTAGCTGGAACTAGTGCTGTGTATTACAGTACATTCAAAATTCCCTTTCATTATGGCCTGCTCCCACTGAAGTCAGCAGGAAGCAACTACTGACTTTACTGGGAGCATGAGAGATATGTTGTGTTTAAGGAAGACTTTAGGTTGATTAGTGCTGTGTGCAGAGGTGTAGCCAGGCAGCTCCGTCTCTGGGGCAGCTGTGCAATGCCTGGGTCAGCACTGACTGCCAGGGTGCCAACTGCAGCAGCGTGATCAGCTGCCTCTGTAGGTGTGTAGCTATTTGTGCGCCTCCCCCTGTCAAAGACAGTGCCTATAGTCACTCCCCTGGTTGTCCCCCATCAGTTAGGCTACTGGCTGTATTCTGGTGAGGCCTGCACGTTTCATTTAGGGGGGTGCAGAGCCTCTTGTGAAGTCACGGGGAGTCTTTCCATTGACTTTCATTCATGGAGCTTGTTGCCTTTAATATGTGATTTACAGTAGTTACAAACACTGTGCTACTATCACTGACCTTCTAGAAATTCTGTACTCTAAAACAGTGGTTTTCAGCCTCTTCTCATTTGTGGACCCCTAAAAATTTTGAATGGAGGTGTGGACCCCTTTGAATTGTAAATGTGGGTACTTACATACTTTTGATTGCTTGTAGTCATCTTTAGCGGACCCCTTGGACATAGTCTGCAGACCCCCAGGAGTCTATAGACCACAGGTTGAAAACCACTGCTCTAAAATATAAAGACAACTAATTGACATTTTCTGATGCTTACCAGAGATGACAAGTTTGTTTGCATTTGGAAACATAATTATATAACTTTCAGGTAGATACAAAGAATGAAGTTAATTGGGTTTTGTTTGTTTGTTTCCAGACTTGTCATCAGATTTTCTGTGCCTTGGTTTCTCTCTTAAAGATACAGATGTAATAGATGGGCCTCAGACACTTGTTTCTTTAACTGATCCAGGTGGGGGAGTCAGGTTCAATCTTACTGCAAGCAGGTGCAGCTAGCCTGGTTTTGACCTGAGAGGACATAATCTGAATTAATCTATTGTGCTCCTTAACAGCCAGTCAACATATGGCACTGAATACTTTAGTACTGACACCACCACCATTTTGGCTAGTTAAGTGAATTCAACTATGTTACTAATGTATAAGGAAAAAGGGACTATAAGGTGGGTAGGGGAAGACTAATGACACCCCTGAAGTGTCCTAAGAGTATCCTGATTCCCCATGAAACAGTGTTCAATACACTTCTAGATTCATGATCTTGAAGTATAGAGTCCTTGTTTGTGGGAAGAAATGCCCTCCACTTCTAAGATATCTCTAGGACAGTAGTTCTTAAACTTTTTAGACTCAAGATCCCCCTTGGAAAATGCCAATTCTTAGTTTTGACTTGATTTTGGAGTATAGAAAAATAATCAAGCAATTCTTCCCTTGCAAAGACGTCAGGAAGACTACAACAAGTTAGAATGTCTTTGACAACAAAGATTCTTATTTGAAGTCTTTGGATTTATCTTGTGAATCATGATGTTTGCACACGTAATAGTGGTAATACTGCAAAGTCCCCTGTGACACCCCTACAAGGATCTCTCAGCCCCCCAGGCTGATTCTCTAACCCTGGTTGAGAATTACTGCCCTAGGATATCAATTCCTGAGGACTGCTCATTAGCAAAAATACTGTATTAAAGTTACTTCTTAATAGGAGTAGACCTTAAAAGACTTAAAATGCATTATGAGGTATGATGGGAAGAGGAGCTATATAGCAGCTTTCTTCCTCCCTGTCTCTTGCCCTTGATTTTTCATAGCTATTCTAGATTATGCTGAGATCAGAGTACCTGGGTTTGGATTTTTTTTTGGACTTTGATTTCCTGATCTCAAGGTAGAGCAGCCTTAAACATGTACAGTGAATTTATATGCCCTAAGTAATACAACCTTGGACATTAAACTTAACCATTATTCTGGTATCTTCAATTGCTATCAGATTTGTTTCTCTTTGGCTTTTTATTTTATTTGCTGAGATAAGCAAATTAAATAAGATTTAAAACAAAATATTAACATAAATTGTGTTGGTTGGTCCTTTCTTAGACTAAAGCAGGAAAAAAATCCAACAATTGTATAACCTTAACAATCAGGATTAAATATTTTTCCTTAACAGAGCAAGGTAATTTTTCAAAGGCACAAATCATAGTAATCTCCTGCCCCTAAATTCTTAGTTATGTGGAATTTGGAAATATATTAAATATCTATATTTATCATTTTCCTTTCCCTTTGTTAAGAGAAAAATGAAACCACGGCAAAGCAAACTAGGATATGATTTGTCTTTGTGTTGCAATGAATGCAACTGACTGTGGTTCCCACATGCTTTTGGGGTGGGCGTCCTTATTTGTTAAACCATTTGTATTGAGGTTAATTAAGCAATAAATTAGTGCTCAGTAAGACTGTAAGGCCAAGTTCTGCTGGTGGAGCTCTGAGAGGAGTTGGAAAACTTAACTGTATCCAAAGGTAGCTTTTTTGTCTCTCCTATAACACAGTTATCATTCCACTGTGCTGAAGTATGTGGACATTATCCACGATCGTGGTTAAGCAGGAGAGATCTTAAAAGAGGGAACTAGACTTCATAAATGCCTATCTCAATCTTGATCACACAGAAGGCAATGGTAAAATTTGCTATGATTTAGGAAATACAGCCCTTGAGTTGTCATAACCCGTTTGTATATCAAATAGACTGTTCCAAGAAGGGGAAGTGATGTGATTGACTGTTTGCCATATAGTATCATTGAGTTTTGGGTAGATACTTGCACCTTCTCTGGTTTAAAAGTGAAGTCTAGTAGCAACTGCATTTTTTTTAGGTTTTTTTTTTTTTTTTTT
>NW_017729032.1:13113376-13115196 GCF_001723915.1 Gavialis gangeticus | reverse complement strand
TTGGTTTTTTTTTTTTTTTTTTTTTTAAAGGGGCAGGGGACGGAGAGGATTTACTGTTCTGTACGTATCATCCTGGGCCCTCTTGTGTTACAACTGGTTTGGTCAAAGGATGGCATTTAGCCTTATGGCCCAATTCTTTCATTTGTACTTCTTACCTGTTTTCTGCCCTGGAAAATATGCTATCCATTTCACCCAGCAGTGTACAATTTAGCATAGACAGAACACTGGACAGTCCAGCATCACTGTCCTCTGCGGGCTCAGTCTCCTTTGCTACAGGTGGAATAACATCATCTCTGGAAAAAAGGCATTGATTTCGGTAGCTGAAATTCAGCCTTTCAGTGCCCTCCACAGGCTCTTTAAATGCGGTGTGCTGCCCTGGGCAAGAGAAACCTTGGCTTAGCAGCTGTGAGTAGAGGTAATGCAGGATTACAGACCGTCCTATTCCTATTCAGTGTAGTGAAAGCAGTGAGCTAAAAAGCAAATGATTATTTTAACTAAGCTGGGGATTCTGGGTCCAAGAATATTCTTACAAAAGCAAAACAGAGGCAGTAACTCAGGCTGAAAAAATTAGCCTTTTATTCCAACTGCTGGGTACCCCCTGTCTTCCCTCTTTTCCTTCCCGATTCACATTTTATTAGCTCTGATATTAAAACTTTTTGTTCAGGACCTTTGTCTGTTACCTGGATAAACACCTTCTTTATTTGGAGGAGCTTAATTTTGGAGCTTAATTGAATAGGAACAGGTTGGACAAGCCTTGAAGCTTTCAGGAACATAAACACTTTCCACTGCTAAGACTTTCATTCTGTGAGCAGCCTACATCAACAGAAGGCTTAGCTAGCACAACAGTAGACTGGATTACTCCCTCCTTTTTAAAAATGTTTTTCACTAGAGATAGGCTGGTAATTTCCATTTTAAATTAATTTATGGGTTATTTTAAACTTCTTTTTAAATTGTATTGTCCTGAGCTATGGTCTACATGTCATCAATGCAAATGCAGTGTTTTTTGTCCTTTTAAAGTGTTCTAAACAGTAAAACTCTCTTCATTTTTAAAGCTTTCAAAAACTAAAATTGTACCCAGCATTCACTCTGTGTGTGCGTGTGTGGTTCTGATGGGAAAAAAACCTGCAGTAACAAGTTGGCCTACTGCTGCTGGCCATAATGCGATGCTCTCCTGCGTGCTTTTGACCGGTCCTGTGTTCAATAAACAGAGTTCTGCTCTGTGGTTCAGTTTTTCTTCATGCAATTAACTCATGAATTGACAAACTCAAGGCTTCCTTGGCCACATGGATTAACTGCAGTCAGCCTTGTAAAACATGCAGTTAAATCTTTATTTAGTGTATTATGTTTCCCAACAAGGCTTATAAGAGGAGAAAATTACAGATATATAAAATAAAACAAGATTATATGCTACAGGGCTAGATATATGTCAACACCTTTTAACTTTTGGCCTGACTCAGTCCCAGGCTAATGACCGCCCCTAGACAGGGTTACCATCCGTCCGGTTTCCCCGGGCATGTCCTCTTTCTGGGTCCTCCCATCTCCATCCAGGCAGTTTTTTAAAATATCAGCTAATGTCCGGGATTTTGCTTTGCTCAGCATTGACATTTTTCCTGGCACTTCCTGGCTTGCCCTACCAAGCAGCTGCTTGGGGATGGGGGTAGTGGAGAGAGGATGATTAGAGGCAGGGAACATCACGTGCATCTGAGTGTGCATGCACATGTAGTCCGCATGCAGCGAGGCAGGGTGGTGGAAGCAGCCTCAGCAGCTGCATGCAGGTAAGTCTATGGGGCAGGGGTTGAAAGGTCAGGGCTTGGGGACTG
>NW_017729032.1:13100041-13108376 GCF_001723915.1 Gavialis gangeticus | reverse complement strand
TGAGCCAGGGGGCCAGGCTGGGTGTGCAGGGACTCTGAGGCTGTGGCGTCCCCACACAGGCCAGGTGCTGAGTTTGAGCAGGAGTTGGGCAGAGGTGTTACATAATCTGCCTTTCCAGAAGAGGGTAGGGGTGTGTGGAGGGGATGGGGCAGGTGTCTGCCGGCACTGGGGGAAACTTTTCGGGCGCTGGGGCTGCAGCACAGTGAGGGAGGTGGGGGGAGGCATCTGCCCCTCCAGCAGGGAAGGGTGGTGGTAGGGCCCTGCGGTGGCAGCGGGGAGCTGCATGGCTGGGCTAGTGGCACCAGGGCCGGTGCTCTTGGTCGTAGGGGCAGGGCAGCCAGGAGACACTTCAGGACTTGGGGAAGCAGGGTGTTGTGGGTCGGGAGTAAGGGGCATGGGCGTATTACTTCCCCCTCCACAATCATATTACCCTCCCCCCCACACTTACAGGTGTCCTCTCTTTTGAAACTGGAAATATGGTCACCCTACCCCTAGAGAACTATTTTGTTATTGATTATTGTTTTAGCTATTGGGATTTTTTTTGTTTTGTTTTGTTTTGTTTTGTTTTTTACTGCTACAACCCGATCTCCTGTTTCATGGGTGTAGTATTGCACCTACAGATAACTTTGGCTGCAAGCAACTGCAGGTGCAAACAAGGGAATGTACTGTACATACCCGCTCTTATTTGTGGAAATGTGCAGGTATTTATGGACAATCACTTGTAATCGCAGCCAATAGCAGATACAACACTGTTGTGGAAATCTAGGCTCTGCGTGTTCTGTGGTTTGTCACTCCAGTAACAGTACACTGTTTTAAAGGCATGTTAAAAGTCTGACCATAAAATTCATGAAACCAAGGAAATCATGAGTTAAGGCGCTAAAAATAGAGGTCTAGGCATTCTTATTTCACAGTGAGTCAGATGGCTAAAATATGAATCTTTAAACATATAGCATGATGAATTACTATGGGTTTAAACGTTTGAGCTAAGACAGTGAAGGCCTGCTTCTCATTCCAAAGCACCTTCACCTAGGGAAGACTGGGAGGAAAAATAGGATGTTAATAAACTATGAAAGATAATGTTAGTTATCCTGATACTGATAACAGGAGAGAGACTATTGTGAAGGCAAGATTGGGCATGTTACATGCTCACAGGGGTATTTGACATGGCAGAGATAATTTGGAAAGTAACTCAAGTTTTAGAGAAGTTGTCCCCATTCTTGATGGGGGCAGTATGGTTTGGTAGGTGAAACTGGTCCAAAAATGACTATAAACCAAACCTAAATTCTCCAGATAGATTAAACCCGTGGGGAAACTTTCTCAGCGTAAGTTAATGTCAAGTGTGAAATCTGTGCTTGTATAGTCGCTAGTGAATCTGTTTACACTGAATTTTGAATCGAACCACTTTTCTAAACTGGGTGATCTCAACTAAATACAGACTCCACAATTTTCAGCTGTAAAGGGACTTAACTTCACTTTTGTGATGGGGGGAGGGGGAAGGGAGGATCATTCAGTGAACATAGTGGGCACTGACAGATGTGGGGGGGAAAAAACCTCAGTGCTTTATTGGACGAGGAAGCAAGTTTGACCCAGCTCCCCAGCATCTGTATAGAGCGGGCGCTTCAGCAGGGCTTTTTGGTGCTTTTATCTAAAGTGATTCAAAGTGTGCTATCTATACAGACGTTGGGCAAGCCTGGTCAGACTAAGGCACTGCCTCTTCTAGGCATGCGCTGCGCTTGGCACAGGGGTGCGCCAAGCTGAAAGTGAAGCGCTGGGTTGTTTTTTGGGGGGAGTTTGTGGGGTGGGGGGTGGTTCACATCTGTAAGCAGCCTGTGATGTGTCAAGATCCATGGGTCCTGCCTCTCACTCCACTCACAGATATTTATGGTTTTGGTAAATTGTCTCAAACAGTGTAAGTCAGATGATGATGTGTAGTCTGCCTTTCATCTTGAACACTAATAAAAGCATATGCACATCTGATTCAGTTAGTCTGTAAGGTACAACGCTACCCTGCCTTGTCCCTGAGAGAGAGAGAGCACGATCTGGTAGAATTTTTGCTTGCTATAAGCTTCCAAAGGGGTGCTGGGGTTAATTCTCTGATGGTCTTTCCACTGATTTCACTGGATTTGAGATTATACCCCAAAGAAAAATTCTACCCCAGTGGTGCTCAACCCCTGGGCTGTGGGCCAGATGCAACCCCTGGCACTGTGCCATTCAACCTGCAGGTTTCCCAACAGGTTTGTGGGGATCTCTGTGGGTTGCGGCATGGGACCCTGATCCTGGTATGTGGGGCTGCGCAAAGGTGACGCAGGGCCCTGGGACCCTGATCCCCATATGCGGGGCTAGATGTAGGTGGCATGGGGCCCCAGGGCCTGTATATAGCCATGTGGGTCCAGGTGGAAGCACATGGGGCAGACAGAGGCTAGCTGGGGCCCAGTCCTGGTGTGGAGTCTGATCTGGCCCCTGAACTAGCCTCACATGGCCAAAAGGATGGGCACCATTATCCTATACCCATTACTTAGCCACAATAATAAGGGCGATATGCCTCCATTTCCATTATCCATCCTCCAAAATATCAAAACTGCTTAGTAATGCCTTGCACCTGAACTTCATCTACCTCCGCCCTGCATAGGAGAAGAATACCAGCAAATTTGGACTTTATTTGCAGTATTCAGTGAGGAAAAAAATAGGGCACCTCTAAAGGCACCAAGGAGAACACAGGGCTGGTCTAAAGTTCTCCCATTGCAATTTTTTTAAACTTACAAAAACGCTTTTGAGGTTTGATTTTGAAAAACGTTTTTGTTGCTCAGGCATAATATCCAATATGAAGCATGGATTCAGTGCTTGCAGTGCATAGAGCAATGCATATATACTCGGGCATTTCTGCCTAAATGCAAATTGTCTTTTGGATTTGCCTTGCTAGCTCCTAATATCAAACGCAGCTAGTTAAATTGTTTCACATAACAAGGAATCATATTATGTAAAGACACTGGAAAATGACATTAAGGTTTTGGCTGATGCCTTAATAGAAATCTGGTGTTGTCCACTTGCAGAGGTAGATTTGGGGCAGGGTTTAATGCCGTTATACTTCTCCCCCCACACCCAGTTGCTCCACTCAGAGTTTAAAACAGACTACCCAGCAAGGACAGCTGCCTTTCTATTCAGGTGAAGCTGAGAGAGTCATGAGTTTGTGGCTTGTTGCTATCTACTTAAGTCCTGCTGATCTCTTCACTCTGTAGATGTTAATACCCCTTGATCTGATCTTCCACTAATTAAGCTATCCTTTCATCTACAATTACACTGTTACCTAGTTCCCATGATATTTCTCTGCTCACGGTCTATCATGGTCCAAAAACGTATGCTGCTCCCTAAAAACTTGAACTAGGTAGATTTGATCCTAGAGGATTCAAAGCCACCACAAATCACAGGCAAGCTGAAGTGGCACAGTGGTTAGAAGCAGGAGGAAGTTGCAGAAGTGTGACAAAGAGGTAAGTCACTGCAGGGACCCTTTCCCTTTCCTGCTTTCCTAACTTATTCCTTGCGTCAGATGATGGAGGCTGTGGGAGGTTGAACCAGCAGTATAGTCGAGGCAGCATAAAATGGCGTGGGTGATTCGGGTTGTGGGGGAGGGGTTCTCCAGCTGGGGACACTGGAAGAAGCTAGAGCGAGTCCTCATCGTAGAATCATAGAAAATGAGGGTTGGAAAGGACCTTGGGAGGTCATCTAGTGCAACTCCCAGCTCAAAGCAGGACCATCCCCAACTAGGTCATCCCAGCCAAGGCTTTGTCTAGCTGGAGCTTAAAAACCTCCAAGGGTAGAGAGTCCACCACCTCTCTGGGTAACCTGTTCCAGTGTTTTACTACCCTATTAAGAGAGAGAGAGTTTTTCCTAATATCTAGCCTAAACTTCTCTTTAGGCTGCAATCTGCAACCATTGCTCCTTATTCTGTCATCTGCCACCACTGAGAACAGTCCAGCTCCATCCTCTGGAACCACCTTGAAGTATTTGAAGGCTGCTATTAAATCCTCCCTCAGTCTTCTCTTCTCTAGACTAAATAAACCCAATTCCCTCAGCCTCTCTGCATAAGTCATGTGCTCCAGGCCCCTCACCATTTTTGTTGCTTTCCACTGGACTCTTCAATTTGTCCACATCCTTTCTGTAGTGGGGGGACCCAGAACTGGACACAGTACTCCAGATGTGGCCTCACCAGTGCTGAAGAGAGGGGAATATTTACTTCCCTTGATCTGGTGGCAACACTCCTGCCAATGCAGCCTAGGATGTCATTAGCCTTCTTGGCAACAAGGGCACACTGCTGGCTCATATTCAGCTCACTGTCCGCTGTAACCCCCAGGTCCTTTTCTGCAGAGCTGCTGCCCAGCCAGTCAGCCCCCAGCCTGTACTGGTGCATGGGATTGTTCCTTCAACTCCAGTTGTTTGTTCCTGTATGGTGAAGGTGGAAGGAAGTAGAGGCCAGCTGTGGGAATCCTGTGGGGAGGAGAGGACAGTGGTGGGGCAGTTACAGCCCTGTCCCCCTGCTCCTTGACTGGGGGCTGTGAGGTGTGAGGGTAGGTGCTTGGGAGGGGTTCTGGAGGGAGTGGAGTTCGGGGCTGGACAGGGGACTATGGGCACCAGGGAGCTTTTGAGGGACAAGGCCGGTGGAGTGACTTGGTGCTGGGGTATTAAAAGGGTGGAGGTTGTGATGGGCTGAGGAGTGGAGGGCTTTGGGGTGTGAGGGAGTGTGAGCAAGAAGGATTGTGGGTGAGGGATGTGAGGGGATGGTGAGGGGACTGGGGTGTGGTGGGGACAGGTATGTGCAGGGTGCAGTGGGTTCATGGGGACACTGAAGGGGTAGGCTAGGACTCATTGGGATGTGTGGGGGTTGGTGGGGTCTGCTAGGACTTGGGGCACAATGGGATGGGGCTGAGAATGGGGGTATATGTGGGATAACAGGGGATCAAGCCGAGATAGGGGGCTTTTGAAGCAGTGCATGGGCAGTGGTGGATGCATTAGAGCCATGGTGGAGCGTCTGGGTGACCCATGTGTTGGGATGCAGAGAGCAGTCCTTTCCCTGGACCTGCTGTGGGGGGTAATGGTTGTACGTCCCTGGTCCCAGCTGCCTGCCCTACTCTAGAGTTGGCAGTCGCCCTCTCTTCCCCTCACCCCAAACTCAGGTATGTCTGTTTTTGCTTGGACCTTGAACTGAATAATAGAGCCCTAAGCCCCTAGTATATTAGTAAGGGTTCTAGGTGATTTCTAATTGGAGAAAAATGTGTGTTAGGATGATCCAGCACACCACCTGCACTCCAGTTTTTAAAACCCTAAATCCTCCTCTCCTGCACCTGCAAAAAGTTAATTGCAGTTTAAAGATAAACCTTAATGAGGTTGGCCCTGAGTGCACCAGTGTAACAAGATCTTGCTGTTCAGTACTAACTCCTTTTAGGCTCCTGCGCAAGGTCAAATATTGTATTGACTCCCAGCCAGACAGCCCCGCTTGTACAAATGTAACTGATACTTGGTATAGTTGCAAAATGAGCTACCCTCTGAAGCCGAGGGAGTCCTGCAGTCTTACTTCCTGCAAAGTTGGAAAATTCTGTAGCATTTATTGGGATTTCCAAGAGCATATTTAACTCATCTGGCTCTCAAAAATGACAATATTTGCATTACAGATTGCTGTATACAGTAAAAGGTTCTCAGTTATTATTCCTGTGGGAATAGGAAATTCAGCATTGGGCTGGTGCTTTTTAATTTTTGGCAAAAGATAAATAGAACAGTTCACAAGACCGTAAATGTTCCCCGGTGTCACCCTGGCGAGAGGAGGGCAGTAAACATGTTTGCAGGTCCATTAGGAGGCAATAATCAGCCAAACACTTTTTTTTAAATGCCTTTGTATTACATCATTCTAATCTGATCTGCAAACTGCCCTGTTGCATCAAGTGTGTTTATGGGAGGCATCAATTTTAGTCTCTGATAATAGTAACTCGATTGGCTTGCTGCTGGCTTTAATTTGTGTTAATACTTTAGGCTGGGACCCTAAATCTGGTTTGTTTACACTGAACTCCATTTCAAACGTCATAGGTCCTGGGAGTCCTACTAAACCAGGCCCCTAGCAATTGCATTTCGTGTTATGAGGAAAATACATGTGCCTACTGCTTTGAGAAATAATATAAAATCCTATTCTGAGATGACATAACTAAACCTGCTGTTTTACAGGCAAAAGAATGGTTATGGGATCATGGCATTGTTTCACAGCTTTGAACGTTTGCTCTATAGGGTTTCTGCACATGTACGGCTCATGCACAGTTTGGATCAGGTAATTGGGCACTATGCCCCAAACTAAAATAAGTTCTATTCTTGGCTCTGTAGCAAGGTGCTAGAGCAACTAGGTCACAGAACAAGTAATTCAACTCTGTTTCAGTTATGTATATTTTGATATTAGAGCATTTACCTTCCTCCCATGCTGTTTTAGAGAATTTAGGGTAGTGGTTCTTAACTTCAGACTTGAGGCAGTCCTTGGAAAATGCTAGCTCTTATCTTCCGTTTGTTTGCAACTACAGAAAAATAATAGAGCAATTCTTCTGTTGCAAAGAACCCAGAAAGACCACAAGAAATAGGGATGTTTTTTGCCTATGGATTCCTGTTTTAAATCACGGAGTTTATTTTGTGATTCAAGTGTAGGTGATTGCACATGTAATCATGCTAATATTGTATAGCACCCTATGGCACCCTTAAAAGGTTTTTATGGTACCCAGGGTGCTGTAGGACCCCTGCTGAGAATCATTGATTGAAAGTCTCTATCCTATCTTGAAAGCCTGAAAGGAGAGTTTTGACAGAAGGCAAAGTAATGCTACAACAAAACTGAACGAGCCGCCAGCTATTTTCTAGCAATTCAGTAAAGAAAGACCATCCCTCCAATTGTTCTAATGGCAATTTAAATTTTTCACAAGAGTTCCTTGTGGTGATATTATCAACCCAAGTTCCTAGCTTATAATAATTTAAAATAAATTATATATAAATATATTTTATTAATATATTATAAAAATAGCTTTGCCATTTAACAATGTGCCCCCTTTGGGGAAATTGTATCAATACATTTCTATCAAGTATTTTGTAAGGAAATTTAAATTTGATAATTCCTCTAGAGGTTGTGCTTTTTTCTCTTGGATCTTTTTAAAGCTTTTTTTTTTTAAAGTGGGGGTGGAGCTGTTAAAAGGTATCTGGCAAATATGTGGTTTGGGAAAAGAATTGGATAGTTTTAAAGTTTAATAGTTTAATGCCCCAGAACATAAGGCTAAAAGGTTCAATCATCACTTAGTGCACTTAAATGTATCATTCCCCCTCTTTTTCAGGCCCCAGAACCCAGACACACTGACTCCTGTTTTGTGAGATGCCCTTGTGTGCACTAATGCATTCTGTTGGGGATATATCAATCACAAAAGTCCACATGAACGAAGAAGCCAAATTAGTCATGAAAAGTGCCTTTCTAGTTTCTAATTATTTTTTAACATTTTACTGTGCAGTTCTGCAAAGTTTTCCTCATGTTAAACATGTGTATTTTCTATTCCATTAAGTACAAAGGAAATTAAGTTCCTTTTTAAAATAACATGGTGTGATTTTGCAACTTTTTAAATTTCCCCCAGATGTTGCCTCCGTGCTTTGGTAAGGTCATGGGTTGGGCTCATGCATCCCCAGCTTTCATAGATGGAGCACTGCAAAAAAGCAGAAGCTAGTGAGGCTGGCTATCCAAACCGGAAAAAAGAAAAGAAAGAAACAAGGCAAGCCAAGTACTTTATTTAAAAACAAACAAACAAACCAACAAAACAATACTTTTGAAGGCATATATGATGCAATTTGTGTATGTGAGTATCTCCTTTTTCCCTTTGAAATTAATGAGTGCACATAAGCTGTTGCAGAATCCAGTTGCAAACACAAATATGCTTTTTCATCTTTTTCCTTATATTTCTCCTGATAGGACTGATGTTAATGTCAGTCACCAAATCAGTGTAGATTTGATGATAAAGGAGGGCCCTGAGCTGTCAGGATCACTTTTTGACCCTAAGATATTTCTGTGAAATTCTGTGGAACTGCTCATGGCCTTTACTGGACTTAACATGCCAATGCTTTCATATGATAAGAAAGAGCAGCTATCTCCATTTAAAAGCTGGCTTGGGGAGGCTGGGGCTAGGGACAGAAGTTACACATAAACTGGTTTAAGTGATCAGAAATTGGTTTAAAGCTGTAACAGAACATAAATTCAGTGCACATAAACCAGTTTAAAAATGGCTGAAACTGGTTTAAGATAAACCTGGTTGAATGTAGTATCAGACTTAAATGATTTGGG
>NW_017729032.1:13098484-13099908 GCF_001723915.1 Gavialis gangeticus | reverse complement strand
TATGCCTCTGAATGAGTCCTAAAGGTGCCACTGCCTTGCATCTACACAGCATAAATATTGTTAATGGATGCTGTTCCTGCAAGTTTAGATAGATCACATTAGCGTTTTGGGGGAGGCAAAGCCCCAGGCTGGGGTCTGGGTCCAGGGAGGAGGGTTAAACGTACCTTCCCCTGAGTACAGAGCTGCCCTGCTGTTACACTTACTGAAACTTACTGCTGGCTGCGACTGTGGACTACAAATCCCAGAGGCACCTGGACACAAGAAGAAGTAGTAATGAGCATCCCAGCAGAGTTCTGCTGCTGTGATTCTGGACTGCAAATCCCTGGGACCTTGGAGGTGGTAGGAAGAGGAAGCAAACATACAGGTCATGCTGGCTACAGGTATGCTTTAGCGCCCTCCAGCTTTGGGCCTAAGCCACTGTAGGCATGTGGCTGTGTTTCCTGAATCAGAAGTAAATGTGAGTCCAGTTGTTTCTCAGTTTACCCTGTGCAGCTTAAACTAACCTGCAAGGACTGAATCAATTCAGTCTTGGGCTTTTTGACTGTCTGTACTTAGCCTTAGTGATTAGGCCAAGGTCATACAAGAATCTGGTTAACAGTGAATCAGGTTCAGTTCTCCCAAACCTAGTACCCTAATTACTGGACCATTGTCCATCTGCTGACTTCCATTGCTTGCAGTTTTCAGTTAATTGAAAAACGCATGCTAATATAGTGCAGTGTTTCCCAACTGGTGTGCCGCACATCCAGGTGTGTCACAGCATCACGGTGGACACAGACAGCCGGGGAGCGTGGCTGCAGCCAGGCAGGGGGTGAGGCTCCAGCCCAAAATGCTGTCTGGCTGGCTGCACAGCACCCCCTCCTCCTGCCCCCGCTCTGTGTCCGGTGTGCCACGGTGCTTTTTTATTTAGGTAAGTGCGCCGTGGGACGAAAAAGGTTGGGAAATGCTGATATAGTGACTGCTTCATTCCATTGCTACATCACCTAATCGTGTGATGTGCACTGTGCTCTAAAAGGAGGAGAAACATTTCACATTATGCTACCTAAAAGTTATGTGCAAAAGAACCAAGCAGTGAGAAACTACTGGTCAAGGGAGAGTCATTACTTCAACCACTATGACAGGTTTCTTTGTATTTTCTATTTAAAATGCCTAACGCATTTAGATTTTGTCTTTGTTCTGAAGCAGTGCCAAATTTGCAGCCACCCCGTAGCTACGTTATAGACATGAATGCCTGGAAATTTAGAATCAGTACTGGATGGTGTTGTTGAGTGAGTAATACATTTGAATAGGAAGTAAATGTAAGATGACAGCTTATTCTTACAGCTGGAGAAGGCCGTCTGGTTCTGATGACTTTCTTTTAGCTGATTGCTACTCTGATTTTTCTCAAGTGGCTGGCTAGCTGGGGGCTTCAACCGGGGGGGGGGGGG
>NW_017729032.1:13095700-13098309 GCF_001723915.1 Gavialis gangeticus | reverse complement strand
CTGGCTAGCTGGGTGCTTCAACCGGGGGGGGGGGGGTTGATGGAAACCAAGAGCCTACTGGGTCCATTTTCTTCCCACTCTTCTCTACTGACTTGAATATAGTGTTTGTGGAATGAAACGAGCCCATTAGAGCTGGTGGTACTTTTAGATAGTTTGGTCTTCAGACCCCATCCAAAACCTTTGTGTAATCCCATCCTTACTGTGTTAGACATGCCTGCTTTATTCTAATGGAAGTCAAGGAACTTCAAACAAGTGTTTTGAGCTGACATGGAATATAGGGCTTTGATCAAATGTTTGAGGACAAATTTGATGTTAAAAGCATTTGTTACCTTAAAGCACTAGTTCCAAAACACTTTTTGACCAACGAACTGCAATCCATTTACATAATTTCTCATGGAGTACCATGCATCCTTATCATACTTTTTTTTAAAACAATATAAATGCACAGTATGTGGTCCACACACACCAATCGTGGACCGTTTACAATAGCTTTGTGGATGGCCATTTGAGAACCAGTGTGTTGAGGGGTATGTGCATGCACCTTGCTGGATCAGAGCTTATGTAAGAAGCAACATCAGTGAAACCAGTGGAGCTGTGAACGGTTGCAAGGCTCTGCTGTTCCACTTTCAGAGAGGAGAGGCAAAAACCTGAAAATCTCAAAGGCCAATGGCTAGTCAAATCAGAGAAGTAAGACTAAGGGAAACTCATAATACCTCAAACTTTTTACGTTTAACAAAGAAAAGAGGCCACATAAGCAATGCAATCATGTTGGTAGTCTTAAAGAAACCTTACATTTTGGGTAGGGCCTGAATGGCTTGCTCTCTAATGTTGTCATTAAATGTGACATTAGGTTTTAGAAAGGTACAGATAAAGAAGCATCCTTCAGGAGTCTTCTGTTCCTCAGCAACTGTCAATGGCCACCGTGTTGGTGACCATGCCATCTGATACATTTCTCAAGAGATTTATATCAAAGCCTGGGCAATGCCTTTCTTTACTATTAACTTTTCAGCAACTCCACAGCTTTGTGACAAAAAAGTTTCTAGCAAATCTCACACAGTTTTAAATCAGCAGATATGGGGAGTAGTCTGCTTAAAGTTTGGCTTGACCTTCCAGCCCAGGCAGCCCCACATACTATAATCATCTAGTTTCTTCAGGACCCAGATTGCTCTCATGGATGATGTGAGTTTGCCCTACAGTGGGGCAGATGGTGCTGCCAGAAGGGTTGTATGTTGCCACTACATTTGCACTTCCATCACCCCAGGCTGGGGAAAAGGAAGATGAACAATTGAGAGCATGGGGAGGACTGTGAATGAGAGATGACGTCTAGAAAAATTACTGTCTAGACTCTCAATCTTAGTGAAAGACTTTCTGCTTCCAAGACTTCACAGTCAGAAGGGCTAGGAACTTTTTTTTTTAATGAAAGCCAAGTTTGGAAGTGAAGTAAGTCAGAAGCTGTCAATTGTGCAAAGGCCTGATAAGGCTGTTACTTTTGTTTTACCGTCATGGGTTGAATCCTACGGAGGTAGCTCATGGCAAGTCTCTCCACTGAATACTTTTCAGGACTGAGCCCAAAGCTCATAAAATCTGCTGAGGCCTGATTGAAGGGTCCAGTGGCAGTGTGCCTGGCTGGCAATAAGTAGCTAACAATACTCAAAGTCAAAAGCTTCCACTGAGGAGAGCTGAGCAGTGCCCCGTACTGTTGCGTCGGAGTGGTGGTGCTCCAAGACAGAGTGAGAGGACTTGGGCTCGTGGAAAAATCTAACTTTTAATGTCTTCATGTTGTCTTGTCTAAGTGACCTCAAACTCTGCAAAACTTTCTCCTTCTGATGAGAGGCCATGCTGGTGAAATGTCCCAAGGACAGCTTCTTTGAGCAAATGCTGATGAGGGCTAGTAAAATGGAGAAGAAGATGCAGTATCGGTATTCGGCTTACGAAAAGTTCGTTTAAAGCCTGGATGGTGGAGTTGCTCCTTTACACCGATAATGACAACTTTTGATCTGCTGTAGTCTAATCTATTAATTTTATATGGCTTGCAACCTGATTGTATTTAAGCAGTTAATATGTTACTTGGGCAGTTAAGAAATGCAGACTGAAATTATGTATGTGCACAAACCATGTTCCCTTCCCTCCACACTTCCATGCCTAAAGGTTTTTTATGCACAGCACACAAATGTTAGCTGCTGCATGTATGGTTTCAGCAACGATCCCTGGAAACTTGGCTCACATAAGCACTGCTAGAATCTAACCTCTTCTGATCCTAGGTACTGAGCAGTTCACCTCTCTGGTTTCAGTTCTACTGAACAGTCAAAATAAATGACATGGTGCAGGTTTTTTCATTCCATGTGTGGCAACTAGTCTTTGCTATTAAACAGTGAAAGGAGACGACTCAACATATAGCATCCTGTCAGGATTTTTGTTCAGTGCACATCAGTTAAATTCTGGAATTGCCTTTTTGGCAAGTGCCACAAATTAACCCTGGACCCTCCCTGAGTGCCACTCTAATCTTCCCCTGCCTGATCTGCTGCTTTGCTTTCTGCTCTCTTCCCTCCGCTTTCTAACTAACCCACTGCTCTGCTTTCTTCTTTTTGCCCTATCTGCTTCTGTGCTAT
>NW_017729032.1:13089028-13090700 GCF_001723915.1 Gavialis gangeticus | reverse complement strand
AATAATTGATTAAAAATGGGGGGCTGGACTCGATCTTCCAAGGTCCCTTCCAGCCCTAATGTCTGTGCAGTCTGTCTACACACATTTATACACGTACATTTGCCTGCTCCGACACACCAGAGATCCAGCACATCAAGGCAGACTCAGTCGAGTCTGCTCTGCACCCAGGCTAGTGCACCCAGCGCTGCGTCGCATACATTTGTATAAATGGTGAAATGCCCGTCAGTGCGGAGAAAACGGTGGCAATGCACTTTTGAACTAAAAAACCTTCGATGTGTTTTAGTTCAAAAGTGCGCCAGCGCCACTTTCTCAGGGCTCACACGCATTTTGTCACTTATCCAAATGCATGTGTTGCAGTGCTGGCTGCGTTTAAAAGTGCCCAGTGCTGCTGCGCAGGCGTTTGTACAAATGCCCCACAGAGGCTGTCCGTACCTATTCGTGGCACTTTTGCTACAGGTTGGCCATCCCAGCTTACTTTGTGAATCCTATCTTGTGTTTCTGTGGAAAAGTAATGTTTTCCCATTTTTTGCTGGCCCACTCTTTTTATGCATATAAAATAGTGTGTTTTTACATTTGGATAAACATCTTTTTTATGTTGGCAACTGTTTTCAAATGCCAAATTTCCAGTAAGTGCTCTTTTGATGTATTTTAATGAACCATATCTTTCTTTTGCCTCTACACAGATCTCATTTTAATAATGTTGTGAACGTAGATCAGCAATAAAATACTATGAAAATGGATTCCAAGTTCTGCGGCTTAACGACTGAAATGAAATCACATCTCTCAGCCCTGTTTGTTTTCTGTGGTTAATCTTTAGTATTAACATGGGAGGGTGCCCCCATGTTCTGTGCTATTCATATATCCCTCTCATTCATGCCAGACACATACGGGAAAGGGAATTTAAGTAATTGGGGTAAGTCTGCCTTACAGGAAAGAGTAGGAGACATGGAATAGATTCAATCTCTTCTCATTTCAGTGGTAATGAGAAAACAAAGGCACTGTCCACAATTTGGGCACAGTTCTCCCATCTCCTAAAATGTCCTCTGCATCCAGTATATCTTTGTTTTTTATTCTGGGAATGAGCTCATCCATCCTTTCCTGTGCCAATTAGGAGGAAAAACCCAGCATGGTGAAAAGCAAACCAATCTGAGGGCAGAGGGAGGGGTGAGGAAGGGTGAGAAATCCACCTTGGTTAATTGTAAAACAAAACAAAGCAAAAAAACCCCTTCCAAGTCAGCACTAAGTATTGTGAACGCTTGGAAGCAAGTTTATACAGACTGTACATCTAAGGACATGCAGAGGATTATTCTATTGGAACTTACTGATGAAACTCAGTAGGCTAAAGAAAAATAACAGAGAACAACAGGCATGTACCTGATTTTGGTTTTGTAGGTTTTTTTGTGGTTGGCTGACTACATATTTTTTTTATACTTAAGAGGTACTCAAATCCAAGTCGAGAAAATATAAACAAGTACTTACGGTTAAGTATCTCCACAAGTTCTTTGAAACAGGACCATAACGGACCGGGATTTTTGCGACTTCTTCTGGGTCTCCTTTATTCCCCATGCCCCCATGGAAACTGCACAGGCTCTGTCTCCATTTTGAGTTGGCCCCATTCTTCATTACCCATTGGCTAAGCTGCTATGCAGGGCCAGAAGAGAAAGGCACAGGA
>NW_017729032.1:13071683-13084028 GCF_001723915.1 Gavialis gangeticus | reverse complement strand
CCATTGGCTAAGCTGCTATGCAGGGCCAGAAGAGAAAGGCACAGAAAGCTGGATGTCCTACATAAGCTGTGTTTTGCCACTAAACCGCATCTCCCTTCCCTGCTCTTCCACAACACTCCCCTCCTTCTCCCCCTGCCCCTGCCTCTCGCTTCACCCCTCACCCGCCAGCTGTACATTCGTGCTGGAATAGTGTGATGGTTCAGTGGGAATGTAGGTGACCAGGCCTGCAGTAGGCCATTAGGGGCAACCTGGGGGTCAGCCAAGCAGGGGCACAGGTTACTGGAGCCAAGAAACGTTGTCTGAGACGTAAGCCGAGGTCAGAAACCAGGAGTCGGAGAACTGGTGCTGAGTTGCAAGGAAGATCTGGGGTTGCAGTCAAGGAAGCCAAGCCAAGTCAGGATGTTGGGAAAACCAGAGAGAGCAGGGCCATTGCTGTCAAAGTGAAGGCATTATAGACCAGGTAGGGAGCCTTCAGTGGTTTGACTTTATCTACTTCATCTTAGTAGTGCTGTAGGAGTTATTGTTTCTGACCCTTTCAGGGAGGGAACATGAGCCTGCCTAGAATGGTGCACAGGTAATCTGCCACTGACTTTAGAAATAATTACCTTTATGTGCCTTAGTATTCCCATTTTTCAGTTGAGAAAAGCAATTAATTTCTCACTTGCTCTTGCAGGGTACCTTGAGGTCCTGGAGTGAGTAATACTTGCTGAAGAAACATTTCCTTTTTCCTTTACTATGATTTTTTTGGATTAAGGACAGAAAACTTACTAATAGAAATTCTTTCAGGAATAAAAGTAAAATGTATGTGTAGAGCAGGTGCTATTTTTGATTCCTTGCGCAGGATACAAAGTACATTTTACATTTCTGTCCTGTTGTTAATTACTGCCCTTTGTAGTCCTGCTACAATTGATGTTTGACTCTCGTGTTTGTTTTCAATAAACGACATAAAGTAAAAGAAGAATAAGTTTTAAGTGACTGTCCCCTGTTGTAACTTTCATTTGCATTAATTTTCTAATGTGATCTTAGATAAGATTAGCAGTTTCAGATTTTAGTTTATATGACCCAGAACAGGTGTCGGTTACATAAAACTGCTAATTATATATTAAAACTCTGTATCTAGTGACATTGTCCTGAAGAGAAATGATTTCATATTATAAATTATGCTCTGTCCTTAGTATTTTTAGATGTAAATATTTTCATTGTTTATCTGTGGCGAGCAGTTTTCAATTATCCCTCATTTTAGTCCCAGAGTTTACTTATGATTTGGAGAAATTGGCTTGTCCCCCTTATTGTTGCGTATTGCAGCTTTTACATCACACACAAAATCATGAGGTTATAGTTACATGGTTACATTTCTTCTGCGATAGCTTTTGCATACTTCACTTTGGATGCGTCGACACATTCATAAATGTGCAGCGGTTACTGTGCATTTAATTTAGTACTTGTATAATCAAGCACTAAATGAATGTTCAGTAACTGGAGTTATTGCTCAGTAGCTGCGGTGAATGCCTTTTAAGTGATGCTATTGCACAGTAGCCTAATTATACTGTGCAGTAGCGTATTAGCACTGTTTGCGCTATGATGCGCTACTGTGTAGTATTATTGGTCTACTGCTCTGTTAGCATCTCGTGTAGATGCGCCCTTTCACTACTTGCTATACTTTGAGTCTTGACTTTTGGTTGTCAGAGACTGACACGAATAATATTTCCTCACTGATCCTACCACTTATCAAGGCACCATCTAGTTAAGTTACTTATCTCTAATATTTGTCTTGGATATGTCTGTAAGTAATTCTTTTTGGCAAATTCTTAAGAATCAAGCTATGACTGAGACTAGAAGAGATTATTTAATTAAATAGTGAATAAACAAATCTAGCACAGGGGCCACTGCTTTTAGATTAGTCTAAAATGGAGTGAGGCTACGAATTAAAAACCCATGTTCAAGAAAAACAAAAGATCTCCCACTCACAATTTTTAAGGAATTATTTCTAAACTATGATTTTTGTGGGCTACCTCAACACTAGTGATTCATGAGGGTCTAAACCCCCAAATGATATGCTGGTTAAGTGCTCCAGGGAAGAGAAAAATTATGGTACTTGAATTGCAGCCTTTAAAAATGGACTTTCCTTCCAGGGAAGGCTCAAATTGAGAAGAAAAATAAGGTGACTAACTCTTATAGAAAATGTGTGGACTCAGGACTCTGCAGTGAACTTAAACTGCAAATAAAACCACCTTCTATAATCCTGATTATCTTAAATAGTCTTGTAAAGCTGAGTTTGGCCCACTGATCCTGAATAAAGGAAGAAAGTCTAAAGAAATGTTCATAAGCATTACTTTTTATTAGCGATCCAGTGATATATCAGCCCCAAATCGAATCGGCACTGATATAAGGAAAATTGACGGTATTGGCAATTGGCTTTTTTTGGCTGATGTGCCTGATAATGTGGCTGATAAATGCAGGCACAGCGCAGCACGCAGGCACCCAAGATCGCAGCCTAGCAGTGTGGAAAGGAGCCAGGTGCGTCTGGTAAGTCTGTTGTGAGGGAAGGAGCGTGGGGAGGGCTAGATTGAGGCCCCTGCAGTGAGGGAGAGAGTGGGGCTGAGGCTGAGGCAGGAGCTGGGGCAGGGGCAGCGGCAGGCACTGAACAGCCAGGGCATGGCGCGGGACAGAGCCACAAGCGGCTCATCCGGGAGCTGCGAGGAGGATGGCTCCTGCTGCTGCATGCACCCCAGGAGGGCATGGGGGGCTGGTGCCCCTGGAGCTGCACATGGGGTAGGGCAGGCTGGGGATGGGGACAGTGCCAGGCTCTTCCCAGTGGGTGGCTGGGCCGGGTGGGGCTCAGGGTGGGCAGTGGCGGTGCTGGGAGAGGGGCTACAGCAAATTTTTTGGTAACTGCAGGCCTCCATGTAGCTCCACACCTAGTGCCACCACTGCCCGCCCTAAGTGCAGTCCGGCCCATCCCCACTGGGAAAAGCCCAGTGCCACCCCAGCCCACAGTGGCAGCCCGCCCTCGCCCCACATGCAGATCTGGGGTCACACGCCCCCATGCCCTCCCTGGGTGCATGGAGTGGCGGGAGCTGTCTCCACGTCCCCCAGATGAGCCGCTTACAGCTCCATCCCGAACTCTGCCTCAGCTGCACAGCCCCTGCCCCAGCCCCACTCCCTCCTTCATTGCAGGGGCCTTAATCTCCCCCCGCCTCCACACTGCTTCCTCCCCAGCAGACTTACCAGACAGACCTCCATATCGGCAATCGGATCAGTATCGGCCGATACGACTTATTAAAAATTAGCCATAGATATCGGCCCCAAAAATCTTTATCAGTGCACCCCTACTTTTTATTAATGAGCAAGAAATGGACTAATAGAACTTTCCTTCAGTCTTTAACTTCAATTTTTTTTTTTAAGTAGTTCCCCTTCAGAATGCTTGACGTGTGACCGTAAAATGACATTCCTCTACTGAGAGCTGGTAACACAAAATGCTGCGCTGGCAAATGTATTTGCCTAACCTCTTCTATTTTGGGGGATATAAAGCTTAGAAAAGAACATCCTGTTCACTTTCCGTGCATAGATCTTCTTCATTTACTCTCATTTCCCACCCTCCCAGATACTTCTTGTAAGTATGAAAGTTGATAAAATAACACAGACCACATAATTTTTGTCAATTTAGTTGACCTTCTGAATATGAGAGTAGAACAGTCTCTGAAGAATATCTTCAGATTTTTTTTGTCTATAGTTTGCTCAAGAGTCACTTACTGTAAGTTGTTAGTTTTGTTTGGAATTGATTTCTCTTCTCTGACTATACGTGAGAACTCTTTAGAATTAATTTTATATATATGTTGCCCATATTTGAAATAAAGCTATACTTTTCTGAAAATATTATCAAAAAGTTAGCTGTTTGTGTGAGCATTTCTGCTAGTAATTTTAAGTTCTGTAGAACAGGGTACAAATGAAGCTGCAGATTACCCAATTTTTGTATTATTATTATTCCAAAGAATATTTATGGAGAATATAAGATATGAGTCTGCATTACTAGACATGATTTTTATAGTCAACATAACAATGAAGGGAAGCATCTAGTCTCAAGTGGGAAGCTGCTGAGAAGTAGATTCACAAGGTGGATTCACGAGGTCATGATAAGATTGCCCCAAACTCTGTGGTTCTTAGTTACAGTTAATACTCTTTTATTTGCACATAGGAAAGAAGTAGCATTCAGTCTTTATTGCAGGGCAGATAAAAATCATCTATTTATTTAAATTTAAAATAGGATATTTTATTTAAATCGGGTTTTTTTATTTAATTGTATTTTGGGTTTTTTTTGTTAAGATGCTTTTAAAAAACATATAAAGATAGTTTTAATTTAAGGTAAGTTTAAGATCAAAGATATCATCATGAAATAGGGTTTATAACTTCTAATTATATACTATTGGAGATGATATAGTCATGGAGCCTTTTAGAAGTTTTATAAATAGGTCACAACAGGCCATGGACTATATTAGGGGCCCAATCTCATGGGGTTCCCAGAGGCTCCTCTCTAGGCTAGTCAAGATTAAGGAAAACCTCTCTACCCAATGGGACCCAGTGCTCAGTCTAGAAGATCCCATAAAGCATCTCTGTGATGCTTAGTTTCAGTTCTCAAACTGTGGATTTGTGCCTCCAGAGATCATAGACAAGGTTCTTTGGGTAGATGTGATATCTTTTATTAGACCAACTAACTAGTTGGAAAAATTGTTCTTTGCAAGCTTTTGGGTACAAACACCCTTCTTCAGGCATAGCGATAGTTTGTTTTATCCGGAGATAACATCCTTGTTAACAGCAGTATATGGAGATGAGAGATAATAGGGCTGATTGATTACCCACCCATCAGCCCTATTGTCTCTCTGCAAGTTTGTGTACACACAGTAAAGCCAAGTCTAAAAGTGCCAAGTTTCAAGAAGTTAAGTGAATAGCTGATATCAAACCACAAGAATGCACTTTTTGTAGAAAACAGTGATTAAAACAAGGCTTCCTGACCAGTGATTGAAATCATTATTTAAATTGATTTAATTTAAAGCAAAAACCCTGCTTTATTTTTCTGGTAGGCCAGATCTGTTTTGAAATTTCTAAGGAAAAGCTTGCAGCCCTGCACAAATATACTGTATCTTTCATTATACATTATATTTCATTAACAGTTTACAGGGAAATTAATCTCCTCCACACAATAACTTTTCCACCCCATCAGAACTTGCAGGGGCCGGGGGAGGAGATGAACTCAGAACGTTTAGAAGGATTTGGAGGTAGGAACAGCCTTTTTGTTCTGTATGTATGCATGTATGTACAGTACCTAACATGACAGAAACTACTCTAGTACAAATAATAGCACTGAGTTATGCATAGAGTGTAAATGAGTACTTACAGAAAAAAAAAACAGTATCCTGATGCAGGAGGAATCTTGTCCTGGGTTTTTGGTCACATTTTTCAACACTCCAAACTCATAAGACCTAATAGAACAGTTCCCAGCCTAAATCAGATGCTCAGATTTGAGTATAAAACTGCACCACTATTTTACTTTTGAAATTTTTAAATGGCATTTAACTACAGCATCCCACACACAGATTAGAGGACTGCCATCAGCTCACCTGTAGAGTTGGGAAGTGTCTGAAGTTGAGATATCTATGAGGGAAAACGTGATGGAAGGCCCCCTTTTCATTTGGAGATAGAGAAAAGAATGCCAGCTTAATGTATTAATTTGTACATGAATCAAGTTTCTCTTCTACACGTAAAAACATACATGCTTTATTCAAGCTGCTTTTATAATGGGCAGCAAGAAGTTTTTTGTTTTTTTAATTTTGAGATGGGCCTCACATTAGACAGTCACCAAGAAAAGCCGTGGGCTGTATGCTTGGCGGTAATCGGTTCAGAATCACTGTCACATCTCTTATGTGTTATTGTTTCATCCAGATTTGCTGATGGGGAGAAAATTGGTTGGGTGACGTAAATTATTTCCATTTTGTGTTTTGTCTTTTTATGAAAGGATGTTCAAGTTATCATAGGTGCATTTAGCCATTTTGCAAGCAAGACTGCTTTTCAGTCCCAAGTCCCTCTGTTCACAGCCGACCAGTTCTGTCCTTCTTGCTTACCCAAGCAGAACATGGTTATTATCCTGCAAGTGCTATTAGCAGGATATAATATACACAGATGCAGGGCAGGGTCAATTAGACCTTTTTTTTTTTTCAAGCATTGGTCCAGCCTGCCTATTCTGGTTATAAGCTAATCTTTGTGTCTCAATAGTCTTTTTAAAAACTGTCCAGATAGTCTGTTTGTATTTTACTGAAAACCATCTATGGTTATACGGACTCACCCAAGAGCCCGAAATCAGCATGACATACTGTGTATATTAAATCAGTGGAAGATGTAACTCGTTTGTAATTTTGCTTTCTATAGACGCCTTTCTTTTTGCTAGCCTTGCCTTAGGGATGCTTTTGCATCCAAAGGGTTTCACATTTGAAAACACTGTTTCATTTGTTAGTCCAGAAGCCTAGAGCACAACCCCAGCTACTTTGTATACGTAGCCTGTGTCCAAAGCCCAGCCTGTACTGGGTCTTTCCACCATGTCATGGGAACTGTTTTCATTTTTTTCACCTGAGCCGTGTTTAAAACTCGGCATGTTACAACGTTTTTGGCTGGATATTAAGGCTAGGCCTTCATCTTTGTCTTTATCTTATTTAGGGCACACGTTCTAGCCTGCGTAAGGTAGTTGTCTGTCAATGGTTTCTAAGTGGAATTTGGCTCTGTCAACAGGGTTTTGCTTGTCAAATTGACTCTGTCCTCTCTTCATCCACCCTCTGACCTGTTTTTCCCTATCGCTTTGGCTTGAAAAGGAAAAGAAACATTTGGAAGTGGAAAAATTACTAGATCTCAACATCTTATTCCCAGTCCACTGCCATTAGGAAAGTCAGTTCCTCAGACTAATAGCAGCCCTGTTGCCTGCAGCGCACAGGTTGGATATTGTGGGGGAAATACAACCGTGGTGTTCATAGTGATGTCTGTTATATGATGTGGAGTTGCTTGCGACATTCCTGAAGCTGTGCTATTTCAGGGCTTTACAAACTACTAGAACATACTTTTGCCTTATTAGGGGATCTTGTTACAGGCCATTTTTTAGTAGCTGCAGAATTCCAGATTCTGCACAAACTGTGTGGTAGAGCCTCTGGTATATGCCTTTGTCCCAGGATAAGTGGGCCTGGGAAAGTCTGTCCTGAGAAGCCTGTGTGGGCTCCTGCAGCAAAAATACAATATTAAAAAGTAAACAAATGGGAAACTTGAGCTGCGCTGGGGTTTCTCCCTATTATGCTGATCAAATGACTCTTGTAACCCATGTAGCTGCTTTTGTTTTACTCTCAGGTTATGCCTATGCTCTGGGTTTAGCTCATGCTCCGACATGTATCTTGCACAAACCCTCCACTGCCCGTATCCAAGCCCTCAAGCATATGCTTAGTTGTGCTGTGAACCCATGATTGCTTCTGTGGCTGGGGAATAGGGTGAAAGCCTGAGTTGTTCTTTAGCTGTGGCATGAATTCGCCATGGACTTGCCCCAGCCATGTATCCCCATTTCCATATACATGTACCCCCATATACATGAAAAGCAGTACAGCTTCTCCCCCCCACCCGCCATGTAAATCCTCAACCCATGAACTTATTCCAAAAGCTAAAGGCAAATTATTAAACCTGTCTGCTTTTAGTTCCCTATAAATGTAGTGCCTGTATCCCCAGCTTACAGGGCGGGTATTGCAAGGTTTCTTTGCTAGTGCCATAAGTGGAATAACAGTTGGAAGTGCAGGTTCATTCCAGAAGCATGGGCTGGTGCTGCTGCTACTCCTCCTGCTCCTTACAGAGGCTTATGTTGTCCAGCCCTGGAGGCAGGTCCACGTTCCTGGACCACAATTTCCATCTTCATGGCTCAGTACAGACAGTCAACAGGCCTGAGGCTGAATCGATTCAATCTTCACAGGTTGGTCTAAACTGCATAGTGAACAGACATTCACTTTTGATTCTGAAAATGCAGCCACATGCCTGCAGTGGCTCAAGCCAGAAGCTGGGGGCCACTAAAGCATGCCTCACTGCTCAGCTGAAGCAGGCAGCTTTCGTCAAGGCTAGCCCACCCACACTGCAAGCAGGGGGCTGTGGGGGAGATGGAAAGCATCTTGGGATGCTAGGGGACTGTGACTTAACTTGAATCTTGAAGGGATCTGGGACAGAAGTTCAATAAACTGATTTAACCTAAATCAGTTAAGTCTGATACTACTTCCATCCAGGATTATTTTTAATTGATTTCAACCATTTTGAAAGTGGGTTATATGCACTGAACTTCTGTTGTGCTATGGATTTGAATCAGTTTCCAGTCACTTAGATTGGTTTATGTGTAATTTCTGTACCTAGCCCATGTGGCAATCCCTTCCCTTTATATAGGCTGCACACAAACAGCCAGGAGGAATATCAAGAGGCATTGATCCATTTACCATAGCTCTGAGCATCAGGTTTTAAAAAGGCATGGAGAAAACTCTTTTCTTCAGTCCTGTTCATAAAAGTAAATGGGATAGGGTCTCCCACTGGCCCTACAGCAGACTGAGATGTATGGGAAGAGATGTCTCTTTGCTCAAAAGCCTGGAGAAAGAGAATCACAGGATTTATTTCCTTCCCACTAAGAGTTTAGAGACTGGACCTGGGAGTGCTGGGGACAGGGAGAGGAGGGAAGAGGAGATACCAGAGTATTGGGATAACAGTTTGCAGCATTGTCCTCAGAGCTACCGTTCCCTGCATGTCCATGGAGACACCTGCTAGGAACTGCATGTCTTCTGGTGTGGATCTGTTATGCAGATAAATATAGTTTTGTGAAGTGTTCTTGGTTTTGAATATTAACTCCTAGTTGTGCCATTTATATCTTTTATCTGCTCTAGTTTCTTCCCAACTTTTACCCCCAGATATTTGGAATGGCCTCCCTCTCATATGCACCAAGTTCCTTTTTTTCGGAAAAGTGTCTAATCTATTGTGCGAGAGGCAAGGATTTTTATGGATGACATCTTCTGTTGGATCAACTTCATGGCTAGGATAAAGTTTACCCACAAAAATCCTTGCCTCACCTAATTTCTGGACCACCATGGCTACAACGTCACTCCAGCACTACCGAATCTATCATGGACATTCAACCCTTTGGAGTCTTTTCTCATACATATTTTGCCTCTAAAAATTCAGGATTCTGCATTTTTAGGATCCTAACAGAAAATTGTTTATGGGGATTTTTTTATGCCTAACCACGCTTCCTAGTGGAAATGCTGGTGAATTACTGTACAGTGAGAGTCCTGCTCCGGTTTCTGTGATCAGATTCTGTGTTCTGAAACCTACTTGTGAGTAAACCAGTTAAAACCTTTTAATTGGCATTTCTACTAGCATTAGTAATTAGATAACCAACCTACAAAATGTTACTTTATCTAGAAAGTAAGCAGTGAGGCAAGAATCAGAGCTGGTTAACTTTTATTGTTGATCAGAACAAGAACGAGAACTGAAATTTTGTGCAAATCTTCTTTGGGTCTCCCCTCCCAAAACTTTCCGTTTTGTAGTAAAAAATTAATTATCTTCTATTTTGATTTCCCCCTTTTAAGTTTTACTCCTTTCAGTTACTAGATACGATAAAAAGTAAAATTATACCTGCAGGGGGTTTATTTTTTGTTGTCACACTAATGTTTTCAAACTTTCTCATCTTTGGAGAAGATAGGGCAGGATGGCACCTTAAAGGCTAACTCATTTAGAAAAGCATAAGCTTTTGTAGGCTGCAGTCTACTTTGCCAGAAGCTATGAATGTATTTGCAGACCACAGCATTACTAAAAAGAAAGGAATAAAGTAATTTAAATACAAAGGATAGGGAAAGCAGGAGGAAAGGACAGGCAGAGGGATCATAGCTGAGCGAGGCCGAAGGTGGATTGAAGAGATCAAAAGGGATAAACAAAGCAATTAACTCAGTGAAGGACAAAAGTGTCATAAAATCTAATCCAGATAAGGAGAGATAAGAACCCAGAAGCTCTGCTAAGATTGTATGTAACACAATCCATTTTGTGGATGATTTCTTGTTCTGTCATTTTATTTTCAAGTTGGTTTTTAAAGTGTTGTTTTAAGAACAGCTGCTCTGGGAGTTTAAAGAGTTTCGCCAGAGACTTGTGTGTCTTTCTGGAACTGATGTCAAATCAGCATCCATTCATTCTTTTAGGCGGTTGCCCCATCTGTCCAATGGAGACAGCAGAGGGGCACTGTAGGCAGGTAATGATATATATGACATAAGTAGAGGAGCAGGTGAATGAACCCTGGACGTTATCATCCGTGGTTTGGTCGACTGATGATGTGGCATCTGGGTCTGAAGCAAAGCCTGATACCTTGGTGAGAATAGGAGTTAGGTAGTCCGTGGTGAGAGAGATGTTTGAGGTTGTAAATCAGGACATGAGATGGTTGTCATTTTCTATGTGGGGAGTGGCAGGGATCGCTAATGATGTGTCCAGGGGGTTCAAGCTATAGGTGGGGCTCTAAGTGAGAAACAAGAAGGACTCTGTTTTCCATGTCATGGGGTTGATATTGTAGTAGGTTGGAGCAGGGGCTGAATCTGGCTTTGATTTGAGTGGCTAATGTTTGGGGATTGTATTGTATGTGTAGCCCCCTTTGCTTCTCATCAATCAGGGATCTTGGTTTTCTCTGTTTAAAAACTGCAAATTCTCTGATTTTAAGAAAAAAAGAAATTCTCTGATTTAAAAAAAAACCCATATCTGTTTTTCTGTGATTAAAATGAAATGTATATGTATTCATTTATATATGTATACATATATATACACATTTCATTTTAATCACAGAAAAACAGATTTGGGTTTTTTTTTAAATCAGAGAATTTTTTTTTCTTTTTTTCTTAAAATCAGAGAATTTGCAGTTTTTAAACAGAGAATACACACATACATACACATATACACACACACACACACACGGGTATAAATTTAACACAATATTTTATTGGTGTATTTACATTTTTAAAGAAGTTTAGAAGCTTCCCAGTGCCTCAGTCATTATAATAAAATACATTCTAAATACAGTAAAAGTTTCCTTAACCGGCACCTTACAAGCCGGCATGTTCTATTAACCAGCATGCCAGCTTGTAAGGTAAAGCGAAATTGGAAGTGCCCACTGTGGCACTTCTGGTTTCTCTGAGCCCCCATGGCGTGGGGCAAAGCATCCTGTGCTACCAAGCCCCCACGGCCCAGGGAATAGCAGGCTGCACGGGGCCCACCTCCCTGTCCCTGCAGCGGGAGGGTCAGCGACACCCTGGATGCGGCAGAAGTGACAGCCCAAACAGGCAAAGACACCTGTTCGGGCCACTCAATTAACCGGCATATTTTGTTATCCAGCACCCCCCATTCCCCATAGATGCCAGATAACAAAGCTTTTGCTGTACCTATATATTTTGGGGTTTTTATCATGGAAAATCAGAGCTCCCCCTGCCACCTCCGCTCACCAGGATTCAGGTCCAGATGCAGCTGTTCCTCCACTGCTGAGTAGTGTTGAGCAGTCCTGATATGCCAGTGCCCTGCCCTGCTCATGCTGGTGTGACACTCCCAACTCACAGCCCGCCGCCTCCCCTGGTGCCCCTCACTCCCAACCTGCAGCCCATCGGCTACCCCCAGGCTTGCTGGGGGGGCCCAGCTGCCCCCACCCTGTCCGGTCCTGCCTGGACTACAGGATGGTGGTCTGTGGGGACAGTCTCCAGCATGAGGTGCGTGCAGTGCATCTCATGCAGAACCACAGGCAGCTGCTGGGGCACCACACGCTGCCCTGTGGCTGGGCCTGTGACACGGAGGACCAGCCCTGCACTCCACAGCAGCAGCAGGCAACAGGAGGAGGGCAAGGGGCTCCAGGCTCTGTCCCTCTCAGGCTAGAGCGCAGCGGCTGCGATGGGTCCAGTTCGTGCAGGCAGTGGTGGAGTGAGTCTGGTTCTGGCACAGGATGGAGGGAGGAGGAAGGGAGGCCTGTGGCACCTCACCACTGGAGCTCCTGTGCCATGCCATGCCAAGCAGCCTGACCATGGCCATGCCCCCTTTCCTTCTCTGGGCAGCATCTTCCAGCCACCCCACCCCTGTGAGCATGGGCACCAGCCCTGGCGCTGATGCCGGACTGCACAGCTCCCTGCCTCCCGCGAAGGGCCCCCTGGACCCTTCTCCCACTGCAGCGGCAGGTGCCTTCTCCCTGCCTCCCTATCATGCCACAATCCCAGTGCCCAGAAACCTTTCCCCAGCACCAACAGGCACCTGCCCCCCCTCATGCACCCATCCCCTCCACAC
>NW_017729032.1:13069004-13071672 GCF_001723915.1 Gavialis gangeticus | reverse complement strand
CCACCCTACTGTGGCACCATGTGGCTCCCAGCTGCATTGCCGGATGGGGGGAACATGGGGACACATTGGTATGTGTGTGTGTACAGGCAGGGGCAGAGTGTGATTGTGAGTGTGTGTGTTCATACGGTAAGTCCCACATACACACCCCACCATACATATGCACCCACACCCCCCCCACACTGCCAGACAGTCCCCAAGCCATGGTCCTCCAACCTCTGCCCCCGTAGACTTCCCTGCATCCAGCTACGAGGGCCGCTCCCACCACCATGCCTAGCTACATGCTAACCATGTGCATGTGCACATGCATGTGGCACCCCCTGCCTCCAGCCGCCCTCCCTCTACTTCTCCCAGCCCTAAGAAGCTCCTTACATGCAGGAAGGCTGCCAGACTGCAAAGGGAAACCCATGGTTTTCTCCTTTAAAGGGGAAAATCTGCATTTTCCTCCTTCAAATGAAAAAATCCATGTCTTTCCGCAGCAAACGGAAAACCCAGATCCCTGTTCATCGTACAGTTGGACCTGGGTAGTTGAACCAGTGCATCCACACAGAGCCCCCATCAGTGAGTGCCCATGTACAACTTCAGTTTCATAGGAATCCCCTCACTGGCTGGGCTGGGCTCAGACTGCACAGTCTGATAGGCAACCTTACTGTATTTCTATCTATTCCTATCTTTGCTTGTTAGAAATACCTTTAAGCCTGAGGGTTCAGAAATTTCCTGCTTCTTAACGGTAGTATTTTACTATATTCATCACTCTGATACTATAAAGTGAACCTACTTAAATGATGATAAAACCTGCCCTTCCATTGTGATATTTATTCCCTTCACATAGACAGCCTCTGTGTTCCTCGTGAGTTTTAGAGGAGACATATTCTCAGCAGAGAGAAATGCTCCTTTTCTAGGCCATGCTACCATCATGCAGCCTGGTTAGCTGAGGTAACGAGGGACCCAAGCCATCAAGCAGATGACTTTTTCCAGTACTGTCCTACACACCAAGGGCAGCAAGTTTGTCCTTGAAGGTTTCGTTTAAATCATAATCCCAGGCACCCACAAACAGTGTATTACATTGGACTATTCATATGACTAGTTAGGTTCTTTTTATTTTGTTTGACATTAATTGATACTCTGTTGAAGCACAAGGAATATAAAAAGTAGGATTTTAATGTTCCGTAACATTTATTTTTCAAGGGAGACTGAAATTAAATTGCAACTGTTGGCAGTAGGGGATATTTTCATAAAATCTATGCCAAAGGGAACTCCTATTTCAATTTTCTTTTTCCTTTCTTTGACACAAAGCTCTTTGACATCCACAAATCTCTAATGCTTTTGGAGGCAGGGATTATATCTCTTAATATGGATTTTACATAGACTCTAATGCAATGGGCACTTGGCCCCTGACTGGCAGCCTTGGCCCTACCACTCTGCAAATGATGATATGAGTCCCTCATCCCATCTGATAGCATCAAGTGCCTCATGAACATTAATGAACTTAACTTTGCAACACTCTTGAAAGGCAAAGAAGTATCATTACCTCAGTTTGGCCCTTCTGAAGAGAGAAGAGGTAGTCATGGGTTGTGATAATCAAGGTTATTTTAATTTTGGGGATCCCAGCTTGAAATACTGTGGACCTAATTATTTTGAGGGGCTGATGGTACCTCATTCTAGCTAAAGGCCATAAGTGCTATGAACTTCTGAATGTTGTTTAGAGTATCTCAAGTCAAACGCCCAAAGTTGTGGCAGCTTCCAAAATGTTTGATCTAAGTGCTTTGTCAAGAAACAAGTAATTGAATCCCACAAGGTACTTCAACAAGAAGACAGTGTACAGCAACATGCCAAACTCCTAATGGAAAGTTTTAGTTGGGTTGGCAGGTAAAAGCATGCATGGTAAGATAAAAGCTGCTGCCCCCTCTAACTCTTGTGTGGCTAGATTGCCTCTTTCCAGGGCTGTCAGACCAACAGCTTCCATCAGCTCTAAGCCTGAATGCTTATAATTTAAAAAAACAAACAGATATAGTTGATGCTCAGTAAAGATGCAATCTACATAACCAGGTAGTGGGTCCATAGAAAGCTGGAAGGAAGGCATTGCTCCTTTGCAGTCCATTCCCATTTATTTGCATAGAGACTTGTTTCAGCCATAATGGTGGTTTGTACTTCTATAAGGGCTTGTGGGGGGAAAGTATTATAGTTGCTAGTTTTTTTCTCTCACCACTTAAAAGAAATTATTTGGAAGAGGGCATTAATTTGCTACCATGAAAATAAGTCCTGTTACATTCATGCATGACAAGCATTTCAGGGTGATCCTTGTTAGAAATCTTAAGTTAATTTGAATCACTTAGGGGCCTATGCTGCCAGTGAACTCCCAGATGTCATTACCAAAGTTTATATATGAAAATGTTTATCTATATGATGCACTGGCTGAATGGCTATGATTCTCTTTTGATGGCCTTTGAAATGCTTAATTCTGAAAGCAACAAGGAGCGTAAAAGTTAACTCTTTGCCCAAGGATGATGTATTTGCAGTTAAGATGTGAATACAGGCAGTCCTCGACTTAAAACATTTCGAGTTGCAACATTTCGCACTTACAACATTTCTAAACTGACACCCTGTTTCAACTTTCTGACGTCAGTTTTGACTTTACAATGCTTGATCCGATGCAACACCACACCAGCAA
>NW_017729032.1:13054328-13064004 GCF_001723915.1 Gavialis gangeticus | reverse complement strand
TTGACTTTACAATGCTTGATCCGATGCAACACCACACCAGCAAACAAGTTTGCTGTGTCACCCATCTCCCTGGAGAACATCTGTCCAAACTTCCTTGGACACTTTCTTTAAGAAAGCAGATGAGACTCCAGAAAAACCTACAGCCAGGACTCCGGAGAAGACTCCAGCCAAGAACCCGTCAAAAAGTCCAACTAAGAGCCCTTCAAAAAGTCCAGCAAAGTCACCTCAAAGAAGTCCTCCCAAATCAATATGATTGCTATTTACCATATAAATACATTAATGTAGCTATATTACTCATCTATAATTGATCGAGTACAAAATTCTGGGTTATTTTTGGTGAAAATAGGGTATCGGGCCTTGGTTCAGGAACCAGTCCCCCATTTATAACATTGTTTCTTATGAGAAAATTGGTTCTGAGTTACATTTCAACTTAAGACACGGTTTTCAGGAACCAGTTGTGTTGTAAGTCCGAGGACTGCCTGTAAAATAAAAAAATAGTGATCAACTTTGATTTTGGATGCATAGCATAGATCTGCTATTCAACTGAACGGTGTGCTATTTCTATTTTACATGCAGTCACAGTAACGGACACTTAATGACATGCTCAGCAAAAAGATTAAAATCTGGCTCATAGCTCAAAATGCCTATTTCTGAATAAAAGCAATCCTTATGAAAGGGTATTCTTTGAACAGCTTATTTAATTTTTCAGCACAGCTGCATGAGTAACTTTTCTAGTGAGTCTGTTGCACTGGGCTTCTAGTGCTTCTGAGTATACCCTCTATGGTGAATAAGATCATGTTCTGCAGATGCTACCTCCTCTCTTTTGTTAAGATTGGACATCGAACACAGAATCATAGAAGATTAGGGTTGGAAGGGACCTGAGGACGTCATCTAGTCCAACCCTCTGCTTAAAGCAGGACCATCCCCAACTAGTTCATTCTAGCCAGGGCTTTGCCTTAAAAACCTCCAAGGATGGAGATTCCACCACATCTCTAAACCCGTTCCAGTGCTTCACCACCCTCCTAGTGAGAGTTTGTTCCTAATTTACAGCTTAAACCTCCCTTGCTGCAACTTGAGACCATTGCTCCTTGTTCTGTCATCTGTCACCACCGAAAATATCTAAACATCTAACATCTGTCACCACTAAGAATATCTACAAATACATTGTGATTAAGTTAATTCTCTTTCTATTGCAGTATTCCTCCAAATCTGCTGGAAGGTGGCAGCCCCTCCCCTTCCAAACCAAAGATAATTGAAAACAATATTGCTGATGCTAAACAACATCTTCTGCCTTGCTCATTTGTGGAAAACGATCAGACTGACTTTTTATCTCCTAAGGCTTATCATCTCCTTAATTTCTGTCTGCTTTGAAAACCTGTCCTATTGCTTATGTAGAAATGTCATTAAATTCATATGAAGCCTGGTTTATTATTACCTATGTTCGTGTAAATTTGTTCAACCTGTACTTACCTGTATTCTAAAGCAGCACGCTGTTTAGACTGTTCCCTCCACAACAGAGGATGAGAAGCCTTTAAAAAACTGTTCTGCCTACATTTTAGTCCTAAACTGGACATTTTTTTTCTCTCGCTAAAATGCATTCTATTAATATATGTTGCTATTCTTAGCAAATTAACTGAGTTTACCATTATTTTCAAGCCTATGGCTACTTTTATTTGATTTACAACTCCTATCTAGACAGATTTTTTCCAGCTTATTGATGCGAGGTATGTTTAAGCAAGTGATAAATAAAGAGAATTTCAAGCCACTAACCTGGGTCTACCTGATGCTAACTTCTGCCATCCATGTTAACATGAGCAAATTCCAGTGAAGTTAATGGGAGCTGCATGTTGTCAAACAAGGACAAAATATGAGCTATAGTCAGATAAATAATGCATCTTGAGTCCATTAAGAAAAAACTTCTCCAGTGTACATTGGGGAGCCAACTACAGAGCTGTAGGCAAGGATTGTGGGTAACTGTGGGCATAAAACAAAAATGGGCAAGGCAGCCCAGAAGTTTAGATTGTGTGTTAGGTTACCTGGCCTCAAAGGTGGCTGAGCTCTCCCTGGGTGATGGGTAGGTAGCTCCAGACTGATGAGGTCCCCATGTTATGGCATGTCCACCTGCTCATCAAACCATTTCCATGGAATTCAGTACTGTGGTTGGAGCCAAGGTCCACTTAAAATGCTAGCACCTCTTATTAAACATGACTTCATAGACTATGCCTGAACAGCAGTGCAGATCATCATGACTTCCCTACAGACCTTTCCTGATGGTTAACTCTGCTGTCAAGCTTAAGCTGCATTAGCTACAATAATGTAAATATTGTACTACGTGGGTGGAAATCTCTTCTGGAGGTTGTTTATGTTCTTTGCCCTAGCATGAATGCAAAATGATCTGGCCTTCAGTATTTTATGTCAAGAGTGCCCATAAAAATCTGATCACTTAAATCATGTGGCAAAACAGAGTTGACATGACAGCTGGAAAATGATTCAGGTACCAGGGAAAAAATATAGGGCTCCTGGCAGATGCACTGTTTGTGGGGCATTTAATACCGGCATACAACAGATTGAATGTTTATCTCTATTAGAGCTGGTAGGCCTTGAGCTTCTAGCATATGCACAAATGAAGAATGCATACCAGAGTCATTCTCCACTGCAAAAATAAATGTGGGATAAATTTGGGTATCCAGACTGACTGGTATGTGTGCATATATATTTAGGTATTATTTGTAGGGTGCCTGTTGCTGACGTGCTACAGAAGAGGAAGGAATTTATACTTGTATAACCCCAGCAAAAATAAGAGCGTATTCAAGTTCATGACCTGTAGGAGTCCAGTTCATAAGCATTTCCATCTGGACTTATATACTGTGTATATTTCTTATACATTGCACATACTTGGTGGCCTCTCTTCTGAACCTAAATAGACCCCTGCTGAACTAGAACAGCCTTGTGAACTCATTTCAACCTTCCTGTCCAGTGGTGCAGGCCTGTCTCATTAGCTGTTTCAACAGGAGTGGCTTTGGCTACTCTGGCCATTGTGTTTCATAGAGTAAGTCTCTCTTTTTTTGTTATCTAATCATTAAAAAAAAATTGAGAGACCGTTATGTAACTCAGGTGGAAGCAAACAGAACACCATCAACTTGAGTCATGGCCTGAGTGTTCACAGCTCCATTGATGACAGCGCAGGATTAGCTCCATCTGCAATTTGAAAAGTCGTATCTGCTCTTTTCCCTCCTCTCTGCTGCTTGCTGAGGTTTCCCAGTCTGGGAGAGAAAAGCAGGTGTCTCTATGTACTCTAGGAAACCTAGAGCATGCAGACCTACTGAGAGGGGCTTACAATATTTAAGTTGTTGCTAGCTTGGGGAGCAGCATTTTCCTTCTGAATATGTCTGACTTGTTGCCAGTCATCCATGGCTTTGTGCCCTTTGCGTTTCTTTAAAGGGCTCATTGTTGGGACCCAAACGTTTGTGCCTGGCTTCCACTGATGTGCTGTACTGTTATGCGTTTGGCTTGGGTCACAAATCCTTTTGCTGCCTTGCCTCTCTCACTCAGGAATTCTCCCGTCTCATAGCCTTAGCTATTTAACTCTCCCTTTTCTCACTGCCAGTCACGGCATCTGTTCATTGTCACAAGCTTCCCAGCTAGTGCTAGTTCTAAGGAAATGAATAATAACCAAGAAAAAAACATGCAGGAGTTGATATAAATGTGAAGGGTTTCAGGAGACCATTCTGGCTACAATACAAGGCTGTCAATCAGTTAATGCACATGCCTACACTGGTCGCCTGCTGGGGGTCAGGAAGGAGTTCTCCATCAATAGCAGCGCACAATTAGCTGGAGCATTCTTGAGGGAGGGAAGCGTTCGCATTCCTCTGAAACATCAGCTGCTGCCCGCTGCTGGGGGTAAGACACAAGAGTGGATAGGCCAGTGGCTTGACCACGGGTCTAAATTTTTTGTTCCTGGGGGATAGATATGCATCTCTTTGTACTCCCTGCTCCCTCATTAAACATTCTCCCAGAAGAAATCCTGCTGTTCAGATCACGCTTGATGTCTTTAAGTCCTGATTTTTATTTCCTTTCATGCTGACTGATCTGAGGGCAGTGCAGTCTCTAGCTCCTCACAGTGGCATTTATCTGCTATTACCTTTGGCTTGATGAGCTAGCAGGAATCCTTTTCTTACCATCTCTGCACTGTGCCAGTGTCACCCTTTGCAGGAGGTGCGATGTGCCAACTACTGAGTTTCTTTCTCTTTTTTTCTTGTCAGTTCTTTTTCTAGACATAAGACTAAAAAATGTCTGGTAGCTTTTGTCTCCCTGTTAAGGGAAAAAATACCTACTTCCGAGTACCAGAAGTACCACTTGTGCTGCCTGGCTGGGTGGTTTCAGTAGTGCAATGGGACTCAACCTTTTTTAGACTCCAGGCATCCTTCCATAGCTTTTGTGAACTGAGCATCACCCCATTTCAAAAACTGATTTATTACAGTGCTAACCTCCTCACACACAAGTGGGTGCTGAGGGAAGGAGCAAAGGGCTTCTCTGTACAGGGACTTCACTGCACTTATACTTATCTCCTTGCTCAGGTGCCAAGCAGGGATGACTGTATGCATGCCCACCTCTTTGCACACCCTGGCACCCTTAAAAGGATCTCACAGCACCCCACTGTGCTGCAGCTCCCTGGTTGAACACAATTTTTCATGCCCACGGTGCTAGTAAAAATAACAGTAACCACAAAGCTAGTTAAACACAAATCATTAGTCTGTTAGTCATTAGACTAATTAAACATTAGTCATAAACAGTGTATTTTAAAAACGGCCAATTCAAATGCATTTTGCTTCCTTCTGTAACTTTCTGTTCAAGGGCGATCTTAGTCTGAACCGTGCCTGGATCAACCTCTGTGCAAAGCGAGGTAGGGGTGAAGGGGCACAAGAAATCTCTTACTTCTCCCGTTTCCTCCTCACTGGGTAGTGACGAGCTGTAGTGATGTAGCATTGGTGGGCACTAATTATGGTGTCACCACTACTGTGCAGTAGCTCATTGCTAGTGCACAGTAGGGTCGAAAATGACCCATGCGCCGCTGGGACTGCACAGTACTAGCAGGTACTGTGCAGTCATTTAGTACTTGCTAAAGGAAGTACTAAATGACTGTGCAGTACCATCTGTGCAGTCTGGGGTATGTGTAGATGCTCCCAGTAAGAAGGAGGAAACAGTGAGGTCCTGTTGGAAAGCACAATCCCATCCCAGTTCCCTTGTAGAAACCCGACTGCTGCTATGCACTGGACCTGGAACTAGACCATGCCCCAGCTCTTCTAGCACTGGCTCTGGGGACTGCCATAGATTTGCTCCTGGAGATAATATTCTGTTCTTCCTGAGTTGTTCTCTTTTGGTTGCTGTTTCTCTGGATTGTTTGAGGTCCATGTCTCCATTACTAATGCCTTACATTAAGACTGAGTATTCCTTTAAAAAAAATGTATGCATTCCTTCCTATTATTTGATGAGTTTCTGTCTTACCCAGGCTATATAACAAAAAATGGCACTGGTTAGTTTAATGTTTTAATTATAACTGGCTTTAACTCACTTTCTTGTGGTCATGCATTAGTACCAGGGTTCTCTTCTGCCCCCACACATCCTATGTTACTGAGGTGGCTCCTTGCTAGATGGACAAGGGGGGCTAGAGACACTGAAATGTACTCTCTGTAAGATGGAGAACCATGGGGGTAGCTCAATACTCTAGCTTGGGATTTGAGATGAATAGGACAGTGTACCCTCTAGGGCCGTTGTTTCAAGCTGACTGATTTGGGGAGGGATTGGGTACCCTTAAGATAAACTGTCAAGATTTTCTTTCCAACCATATTCATAAACATATGCTTTCTGTATATAAATGAAAAACACACTGATTGCATTGAGTAGTTCCAGGTGGTGAGTCTAGGTTCCAGTGCTCTACAATGAGTGTGCTTTACTTCAGTTCTGGCATGACTTGATACTATATAATCCTTCCCTAGTTAGTGGGCACATCTACAACAGATGCTTTACTGCTCAGTAAAGCAAATTATGCATAAGTACCACCATCTACATGTGCATGCCCTTACTGCAAAGCAATTTGCTCTGTTCAGCAGTTAATTTGCTACCTGCAAATGCAAGCAGCAGACCAGCTGTTGAGTAGTTACTGCACAGTAAGGCACGTGTATATGGCTGACCGGGAGCAAATTTGCTCCCAGTTAGCCAGGCAGCAGGGGGCAGAAGATTGCTCCCTGCCTCTGGGAGCTGCCTGCTGCCACAGCGGGCTCTGCCACTGAACCCTAGGTGGGGACAATGTCCCTCTGCCCTGGCAGCAGGGAGCTCCCAGTCCCTGCTCTGCAATTGTGATTCTGGAGCAGGTACTGGGAGATTGCTCCCTGCCCCAGGAGCTTTGGTGGCAGAGTCCAGCCAAGAAGCAGGGGGAGCTTAGAGCAGAGTGAGAGTAGCCCTCTCCGAGCTGCTCCCATTAGGAGCAAATCTATTCCCAAATGCGCACACATGTAGATGCCTTCCCAGGTGGATTTAACCCATCGAGCAGCATTTGTATGTGTAAATGTGTCCAGTGAGTAGCAATGAGTAATTCATTGATTATTATTGACTCTTGCTTCTTACACAACGAATAGTAATATAAAGGAACAATTGGCACAGTGGGATTCACATAATCATTATTTATTGATTCATTTATAATAATCTACATCATTAATTAGATGTAGATGCTGCTCTTCTCTGAAAAGGCTCAGGACAGCTTACAGTAAAAACCAAAATCATTTATAAAAGCAGATAAAATATGAACTAAGGTGTATATTTACAGTATATAGATATATATTTAAACTTTCCAAATAATACCCCAGATTGACTTTTCTGGTCAAATACTGATGGTACTTGCTAGAGGTTGCTCTCAACTGACTTTGAGGATTGAGGAGGGGCATAAGGGAGAAGGCAGTTCCTTAGGTGCAAAGGGTCCAAACCATTTAGGGCAGGAGTGTTGAAGACGCATCCCATGAACTGGATCCAGCCCTTGGAGCCCCATCATCCAGCTGCCAGTGTTGCCATTGGGTCTCTCAGTTGACCTACATGTAGCACATGGCACACGCTACCTGAAACCCATGCTACACATGGCACCCAGCTTAGATGCCAGCTCCGGCCGGTCCAGGATTGCACTGCACTGGCACCCTGTATAAGATCTGCAGTACATGTGGCACCTGCCCTGGCTGGTCTGTGGCATGTGCTGAGTGCAGTGCGAGTCCTGGACTGGCTGGAATGGGTGCTATGTGTACTAGATCCAGCATGTGGGGTCAAAGAGGGATTGGTCTGGGCCCATTCTGGCCTGTGGACTGGCCCTACACCACTTGTCCAGCTTGCAGGGCAAGATGACTTTGACAGCCCTGGTTTAGGGCCTTACAAGTCAAAACTAGCCCTTTTTTATACCTGGAACACTACTGGGACTAGTGCAGACTCTGGAAAAGTGGAGTAATGTGCCCCTAGCAACTCGCCCTCCCTCAGAAGACAGACCACCATGTTCTGCACCAGCTGCAGCTCCTGGATAGTCATCAAAGGCAGCCCTACATAAAGTGCATTTCAATAGTTTAGCCTTGAGGCAAAGCATGGATGATGGTGTCCAGATCCAAATCTGAAAGCAAGACCTTCTGGATAGCCTCTCTCATAGCCATAGTGGGTCTTCTTGCCAGATGGATTTGGGGAAAGTCACCACTGCCACCTGAAGATCTAAGTGCAGCAGAGGATCCAGAAGTACCCCAAAGCTGCAAACCTCAATGACAACGGGCGGTTGCACTACGTAAGTGTTGGGTGGTGCCTCCCAACCCCGAATTATGAAGTCCGTCAGTGACCATCACTTCTGTCTTGTCATGGTTATTAACTATATATGTTTACAGCCAGCCCCAGCTATGTATGTAGACTGCTGTCCTGCAGGGTTCTGGTGGCTTTTGAAACTTAAGAAAATTGAGTGGTTGCTTTAGGGCTTGCAAAGTATTTTTAAAGGGAAGGCACCCAACTTCTATCACTCCAGGTATAATAAAGCAGGGTCAAAAAGAGAGTAACTGATCCAGTTTTAGGGTGATTATGCCTTAGGGAAAATGTTAGTGTTAGCTTCTTTAAATCTCAGGAGGCATTCCAAATATTAATATATTTAACAAAAATAAAAAATCACCAATACTTGGATGTGCTTAAATATTGCCTGTTCCACTGCAGTTGGGAAGTAGTCCTGATCCATTGGAAAATCAGTCACTTCCTAGTAGGTAGTGATAAAACGTGTTTGTTCCATTGTCAAAACTGAGAACATGATCTACAGTGTTTTTCCTATTATTCCTACAGTTTTTCAGAGTTGCTAAAGCTACTGGCATCTCCTGCACACTGGCTGGTAACTTTCTATGAATGCATATTTCGAAAGGTTTTGCACAAAGAATGCTCACACAGCACTGGTGGATGTCCATCCCTTATTTCACGTGCCATTGTGATGACAGAGGGCTACAATAACATCTTTGCTGTAAGCAGACTTACCATACACAGAAACACCCAAAGCAAACATTTCCTGTCATTTTTATCTCTTTTGATCCAAACACTCCCAAGGACAATCAAGTGGGAACACTTTGAAACAAGCCCAAGCAATGAGCAAGCCCATTACTGTGCAGGATCATATTTTACTTTCCTTATTGAAGTCAATTGTACCTTCTGACCTGTATTTTAAACACTGAGCAGGTTTCACACCCCCTCCCCCAAAATCCTGGCTTCTTTCTAGCTTTGCTCACTTTTAATGGCTTTACTAGGAACATGTGAATCACTGTAGCACATGTTTGTTAGCTGTTTTGAGAGTACAAAGCTGTATATTAAAAACTGATCCTTGTCCATATGAATTCAGTTCAGCTGGGCTAGAAGGGTTGTTTTAGCCACTCTACCTGCTCCTGTGCATTTCTTGTCACCTACTTGATTTTTCCTTCTTTCCGCTGTGTGCAGAGAATCCCGGAAATATACCCAGACCATGATACAAGTGGAACTCATTGCATCAGGATACATGGGGCTAAGATCTTTCTGGGATTCAGAAACAACAATAAATATGGGATTGTAAAAGCTGTTTGCAGTTAAGCAAGATCATTCGATTAGAAGGGACTGAAGGGTCATCAGGTCCAACTGTTTATGCAGACAATTAAATAAGATTCAAATCTATCAGACACCTAAATGTTTACGCTGGGGCAAGTATAACACACTCTGCTTAAAGGGTAAACTAAGGGAATTCCAGTCAGTGGGTTGCAGCTCAAGAGACACCTTGATTCATTTCCTGGCTCAGCCGCTGGTTCACTGTGTGATCTTGAGCAAATCATATAACAGATCTTACAGAGCAGTCTCCCTCCTCAAAGACAGAGGTAGTGTCCTTCTATTCCCCAATGATGTTGAGGATGGGTATATTAAAGACTGAAGTATTTCAGTAAAGTTATTCAAGGATCTAGATCTGAATATGCTTCAGGAAATAAAGTGAAAATAAGTAGAAATGCCTTGCATGTGAAGGGAATTTAAAAATTGTCCACCTCATTGTTTCAGTAGCTACTGGTGCTGGCCTCTGTCAGAGACAGGAAACTGGACTAGATGGGCCGTGTATCTGACACTGTTCCTGTACGCAGGAGCTCAGTGTTCCCCCATGTGCCTTCTTCGC
>NW_017729032.1:13032428-13049328 GCF_001723915.1 Gavialis gangeticus | reverse complement strand
ATCTGAATATGCTTCAGGAAATAAAGTGAAAATAAGTAGAAATGCCTTGCATGTGAAGGGAATTTAAAAATTGTCCACCTCATTGTTTCAGTAGCTACTGGTGCTGGCCTCTGTCAGAGACAGGAAACTGGACTAGATGGGCCGTGTATCTGACACTGTTCCTGTACGCAGGAGCTCAGTGTTCCCCCATGTGCCTTCTTGGCTATGGGCCACCTTGCTTTCTGGTTTCTCCCCAGCCCCGTGGAGAGAGAGAGAGACCTTTCCACACCCTTCATGCTCCCTAGCCAGAGTTTTTTGGGTTTTGGGGGGGACGGCTTGGGGGGGGGGAGGGCTGTGTAAAGAGGCAGGATGGAGATGCCCATTCCCAGTTATGCCAAGTGCTCTCCAGCTCTTTGAAAGGGGTCCAACTTCCAGGGGTGAAGAGAGATTTTTTGGGGTGGGGGGCTTCTCCTTGAAAATTTTCCTGGTCCTGGTTTAGCCTTTTGTTGACAAAGTTGTGGCTTTGGGGGACTAGTAAGTGAGGCCCTGGGGCCTCCTCAAAGCTCAGTGTCCTGGCAAAGTGTGTATTGGTAGCTTCTGGAAGCAGGGCACAACTTGCCATTGAAGGTTTCTGAAAACCTGCCTCTGGGTAATTGGTCGAACCCCCCCTGTTTCCCCTCCCTTTTCATCTTGGTTATATGGAGAAGCTAGAGGGAAGGAAGAGAGATGGCCTGGCTTTGCTCCTCGTTCAGGAGTCCTTAAGCAGTAAGAGAAATCCTCCTGGCTACCTCTGTGCTGCCCTACGTCCCAGTTACTTGTTCAGGCCTAGGAGAGAAGGGGCAATGACCTTGTTGCAAACTGGTGTCACTTCCCCACTAGCAAATAGGGAAGAATATGCTCGTGAACTCTCCTTGGAGCGGCACACAGGTGTGGTGATGTCACACTAGTACTTGATAGCCAAGACTTTAGCCCTTAATTGAATCTGATGTCATAAAGGGTCCATAGACCAGTGCGATCAAAATCCTGGAGAAATGCTTCTCTTAGGTGGAGGTTTGCAGCTGGGGTTTTACACTTCATGCACCACCCAGACTGGGCAATGTGCTGCTGGAGCTGCTGGAAGATGAGGCTGCTGGGCTCCACTGGTCTCCACAACTAAGCAACAGGCTCTTGGATGGAGCCCTTGCAGTTGACCATAAATTAGAGCAGCGTTGGGGCCACTGATGTATGTGCTGGTTCCTACCTGGCTGTTATTAATGATCAGACTGGTAACCAGTTGTCTCCAAAAGCTGCAAGTGTCAAAAGTGATCTTAGGGCCGCTTTTGCCCATTAGATTAAGCTGTTCTGAGCTGGAAATAGCCACAGCATGGACCTGGGACCTCAAAAAGGAAAATAACCATCAAAATGCCCTGCTTCCGGTGGTTGTGTCCCCATAATGAAAACATTTTGGGGGCCTTGGGGGGGGAGGGGGGGTTCTTCCTTATGGTGACTTTGATCCGTAAAACCTATCCCTTGTTTTCTTTCTTTACCAGTTTCCCATCATATCCCTTGGAGTACTGTAGAAGCTCTTGACAAAGTACATATTATGCAAAACCTATTTCCAGTATTGTTCTCTGTTACAGGAAATATTTAACATAATATGACACCTCCTCACTGTGTCATTTGCCCAACACACAGGAAAGTGGAGTTTGCTCCACTGACTTTCAGTTATGACCAAGTCTTTCTTGCTTCACATTTTCGAGGTTGCAATGGACTTGAGTGGCAAGGTGACTCCATAGGCATGTTACCCCCTGGCTGGTTGCACGTACATGATTTAAGTTGCCAGAGCTTTGTTGTTAGTTTTTGAGGGACCCAATGCACCATGTAAATGTTGGCACTTATGAGACATCAGTTACTTTTTCTGAGGTTTAGATTAAAAGCAAAAAAGCAGTTCCTGGATGCAAGAAGCGAACAGCATGTTTCCCTGAAGTTGTGCCACTCGAAAGGACTGGTACAGAGAAATCAGGGCAGTAGACTGGCTTCTGTGGGTTTTGGAGTCAGGTGTTAGCAAAAAGCTCAGGCAAACGGAGGCAGTTTTTATAGTGCTTTTTTCATGGGCACACTCATGGCTAGAGGCAGTTCTGGTAAGTGTGAGTTCAAGCATCCACATATTACAACAATGGAGTTCTGGAAAAATATAAATGGTGAACAGTAGCTTTCCAGTTGAATGACCATTACAGCTTAGAATTTCAAAGCCCATTTGGCCCCAAAGCTAAGGACCCAGTCCAATGGATGTATGCTACCTGTGAATTATTTCCATGAGGTTGGATAGGTGAGAGGAAAAGGACTACTTTCTCCAGGCCATGCTGAGGGTGCTCTGATCACTTCAATCAACAATATGCGCATTTCTCCAGGCCCAGCATGCTAGTGGGGATTGGAGCTAACCAAAGCTAACCAAGTTCAAACACCAGCAATCGTTATAAGCCATACCTCCTTCCCCCCTCCTCACAGTTGCTAAAGGATTTGTACCTGGTGTGAATGCCCAGTGGCCTCCCTACAAATGCTTTTCGCAAACTGCACCACCGCACAATGGTACTGTGTTTGCTCTCCTAGTGGTCAGCTGTTATGGCGTGGAGGGTACTTGGATTAGGTCTTTGCAAGCAGACTCAGTCTGTGCTTGTAAGCCTGGAGAGGTGTGGATAGTATCCAGTTCAGCACTTGATTACTGAATGATTCATACCCCCTCCTTTCTGGTGCTGCATAAACAGCTTCAAACAGCTGCTTTCCTCCTCTTCACACCACAAACAATAGACTTTATAACCACAAAGAAATTAGTGTCAAATGAAGGGTTTTTTTAGCCAACAAATGAATGAGTTTTTTTTTATCTAAATATGAACCAGCTTTTCCTCTACACTCTAGGGGACAAAAAGATAGTAATTACATTTTGTCATTTCTCTCTTTCATATTTTCCAGAAAATAAAATCACGTGGAATGTATTCAGGCTGATTTGACGTCTTTGCGAATTCACTTAGATTGGAAGAGAGAAGCCAAGGCTGGGGGTTCCCAAGCTGCCAAAAAATTGTTTATGGGAAAAAATGTGACTAGGTCTGACAGGTTGCCACTGTGGGGTGATGGCCTAAACACAGTCCATGGAACGGGGCACATCTAAATTCTACGTCAGGATGTGCTGTTGAATGACACTAATGACTTCAGTCAATATTCTCCCTTATCTGTAAGTAAAGAGGAGAGAGGAAAACCATGAGGATCCTAGGGCTTGAACTTGCTTCAGTTGAGGCCCCTCCAAGTTTTGCTACCAGTCTGAATGGGGCAAAATTTGTCCCTCCAGAAATGCTTGTTCCAGTAGCAATAAACAGGAGTGCTTATCTGGACGGATGGATTTTTGTCTCCAATTAATGTCTTTGAATTTTCCAGGTTAGGCCTGGGAGTTGAGTTATGTAAATCAGTATAAAGGAATGAATGGGAAGTGGACATGTGTGTACACGCAGATTTCATAGATATTAGGGCTGGAAGGGACCTCGCAAGATCCTCAGGTCCAGCCCCCTGCCCCAGGGACAGGAAGTCAGCTGGGGTCAGATCACCCCAGCAAGATAAGCATCCAAGTTTCTTAAAGGTATCCCAAGTAGGTGCTTGCACCACTTCTGGGGGAAGTCTATTCCAGACTTCGGAGACTTGGACGGTAAAGAAGTTTTTCCTTATGTCCAGTCTAAAACCGTCTTCCAGCAGTTTGTGACCCTTGGGGTGCCCTAGTGAACAGGCGTTCCCCCAGATCCTGATGTACATCTCTTATATACTTATAGTCTGCCACCAAGTCACCCCTGAGCCTGCGCTTGTCCAGGCTGAAGAGTCCTATGTCCCTCAGCCTCTCCTCATCAGGCCTGTTCTCTTGCCCGCAGACCATGCACGTGGCTCTCCTCTGGACTCTCTCAAGCTTCTCCACATCCTTTCTAAAGCATGCAGCCCAGAATTGGAGGCTGTTTTTTAAACATGCTTCTGTTTTTTAAACATGTTGAAAATATTAACATGGGATGGGAGTGGGAGAAATTCACAGGAGATTTTACATTCTACTCATTCCTGAGCTGCCCAGCAGACAGGAATAAAATAAGGAAAATTGGTAGAGAAAAGCCCTTTGCAGCGTTCAGCAGACAGCTGACTGTAATTAAAGCATGACTTTTTAATGCAGAAAGAAAAACCTCTTTTCAAATGTTGTTTGCTAGGTTTTCAGTTGTGAAAGGGCCTTTTAGTCAAGGGGGCTATAAACAAAGATGTGTGCTCTTGGGCAAAGTGCAATAATTTGCAGGTTGTGAACAGTCAGATTGTTTTTGCCTGGAATCCAAGGGTCAGAGCAATGTGCTCTTTAGCATTCGTGGAGAATTAAAAAGAGAGAGCCCCAAACAACTGACAGTCCCATTTTTGATGTTTTGTTGTGTTGTTAATTTTAAATAAGGTTGTTTCCAGCCAGCAAAACAGTGCATGTCCCAGATTTCGAGCAGACTTTACCCTGCCAGCATACTTCTCCCCTTCATCCATTAAACCCAAAGCTGCAGGTGGAACCTCAGAGTCTGTGCAGTGACAGAGTTTGTATTTCTGCTCCTCCCCCCCCTTGTACCTGTTCTGGGGATCATGGCAGGGTCTCCCAAACCCCATGCGTGTGTTGTTTGCACCCCACGTATCCATCTCAATTGGCTTTTTCCAGCTCCCTGACAGCTGCACTGGAATCATTCTGTCCTTCCTTCCCCTGCTAGGACAGAGGGAAACACTGATTTATCTCCCACTAGCTATGCTGTGGGACAGGGAGAAGAGGGCAGAAATCATGCACATCCTTTCCTGTCTCAGTTGCCCACCTCCCAGCTCCAGATTACTTTCTTTAGCCTTTTACTTTTCATTTTTCCACTGGCTGGCTTCCCATTTTCTGTTTATCAGATATTATCTACTTGTCTTTTGCAGGCCATCCCTACCTTATGTGGCTTCTTTTGTTGACTTTTAAGATCATACTCACCTCTGACTAGCCCATAACACTGGTCTCCATATTTCCATGATACATTTTTGTATGAGTACCTTCTTGCTTTCTTCCAGGATACCTCTCATCCTGGGAGGAGCTTCCCACAAGCACTGGCAAAGCTACTTCATTATTCTCCTTTTCTATGATGCCTACATAAAAAAATCATAAGTTTTGTTGCTGGCACCAGCACCAGTCACACTGAGCAGTACTTTTGATGTCCCATCTGCTAGACAGATACGTACATCATAAGGTCTTTGGGGCAGGGGCTGTATCTTTATCTGATGGTACAGCACCTATATTCTTGGTGCCTGTTCACATGCCTAAATATCTCTCCTACATATAAGCAGAAGTTTGCATAGTGATCAGAGGGAGGTTTAGCTGTCTGTTACAGTGGCTAGCCTCATCTGCTGACTTCTAAATCCTGCACTTTAAGGGCCTTTCTTTTATCCTCGGCCTATTGTGGATGCAATGAATTAATGCTACTCTGGTCTATAAAATGCCATTACGTCGAAACTGGTGTGCTCCCTATTGAACTGTGCTAGCAGGCCTGTGCTTTGAATACCATTTGAGGACCTTCATGCAAATGTTGGAATCGTATTTCTGGTTTTGGCGTAGTTTTTCTACAGCCTGAAAAATGTCTCCCTCATGCTGTAAAATTGAACACTCATGCTACCAAGGTGGATGAAGAAATTCTACTTGTACGTGTGACTTGCAGCAGCCCTGGAAAGCCTAACTGTCTCAGTCTTTACAGCAAAATGCTTCTGGAAGTTGACATATTGGGAAAATACAAGTTGTTTTCATTTGCTACGTGTGTGCATCATTTTTATGTTTGTTTCCTAAGATCACTGTGTGCTTCACAGGCTGTGGAAATGCTGAACCGCCTCCACATCAGAATGCCTCTATCGGTCGTCCAGGCATTTGGCTCTCGGTATGGTATCTGAATATTTCCCTAGACATTCATGAACTTACCTACTTGGATCCTCTGCAGGGTCTTGCAGATGGGGGACATGATTGCTCTATAGCTTCTGAGTGATGCAACAGGGAGAACACAGGCTGTAAATGCAAATGCCAGGCTGATACCATATACCAGCATAATTTGTACATTTACTGGTATGGCTCACAGAGGATTGGTTTTACTGTGCTGATACAAATCCCAGCTTATGGGTATAGTTGCATCCACACTAGGAGAGCTTTGTGGGTATATTACTCCATTATAGTATAACATTGCTATAATAATTGAAGCACTCTTAGGATAGATGTTCTCGATCAGGAACAGAAATGGAGCCAGAAGCTATTGCTACATCTCAGTTATACTCAGCTGCCAAATCATAAAACTGTTTCTTGAACAGTGTTAAACAGCTGTATAGCCCTCAACACAGCAGTCTGAGGACAAGAGGGACATTTCTGAAAGGGACAAGCCCTAACTCTTACAGAAACTGTCTTGGGATCTTTAGTGCACATGCAGCATAAATAGGATTTCGAGGCTTTTAAGGTCTTCTCAGAACACAGCCCCCACAGTAACACATTCACGCAAATAAATACTAATGCGTGTGTAGCAGGACACTAGGGTGCCTGTTGCTAGCATGGGTAATAGGGCTTGGCTGCCAATCAGCAGGGCAGCACAGCCGAAGGTTGCTTAGACAACAGATTGGGTCAGCTGACTGCCAGGGGGCAGGGCCTGGCCTTTATAAACAGAGAATGCTGAGGCCAGAGGCAGTCCCCCTCTGGCAGCTGGAACAGCAGGAGGCTCTGCTGTAGGGCAGAGCCGAGCCGAGCAGCCTGACCACCGGAGCATCGGCCTTATGGTACGTGGTGGAGAGAGCCCTGACTGGAAGATGGAGAGTAACCAGGGAGGTGCTTAATGGAGGGTATAGCCAGTTGGCTCATGGCTTGTGTTTGGTTTATGTAGGACGAGCCAGGAGGCTTATCTGTGTTATAGCTGGTAGGCTGATTTTGTGTTGCAGCCGGTGGGCTCAGGGCTTTAAGTTTCGTTGGGTTTGATGTTACACCGGAGGACCGGGTGAGGCTGTAGGGGTGTGAGGAGACCGGGCCTCAGGCGAGGGGCGAGGTACATTAGGTGTGCTAGGGGTAAGCGCGCAGGTACAAGCCCAAGAGGTTAGGGAGCGTGGGATGGAGCCCGGAGAAGGGTGCGTATACCGGAGAGGGCCCGGATCGGGCAAGTATATATAGACACGAAAACGTCCGGAACACCGGCGAGGCTTGGGCGTGGTATTGGGGGCAGAAGGAGCCACGCGACGCCCTAGGGTGGGAGCACCCAGAGATATCCACATAGGGCAAGAGCGCCGGGTCCGAGGAGCCCTGGGAAGGCAGCCTCCCCTTTAAAATTATATAAACAGCAAAGACGTGGCAGGCGAGACAAGGGTGCTAGAAGGGCGACTTGGCAGGGTAGGGGTGCTAGGGGGATCACGGGCGCTCCTGGGCCCCACCCTGTGACAGCATGTAATGCAAGCTTATTTGTATTAGACACGTACCAGTGAACAATATCTGCTCCACTGGGATCCCCTGTAGTTTAAAAAATCTAGGTGCTCCTTACTTTATGCTCACATATTAAATAATCTCTGTTTGTATGTGTTTATTTTACTTTGGGGGTGGGGGGAAGCAATGATGTCTTTGTATTACCTGCCAGTGTATATGAAGAGTGGTGCATTTTATTGCTACATCAAGTATGCCTGATAGGAGAAGCATTCTGTGGCTTCCATTGATGCAAGTTTACAGTATGTCCATGCTAGGTAAATGCCATGGTCCCAAGCCAGTCTCTATCAGAAATAGACAAATCATTTCTTCCCGTACAGCTTTTCCTTGGAGTTTTCCACTGCCAGTGCCAATGCTGTAGCTGCAGGAGCCTAATTTAGAGAGGTCATCAGCAAGTTTCCACCATGGTTTGTTTGTTGTTTTGTTTTTAATTTATTTTTGTCTACGCAACACATTAGTTAAAATACCAGTGAGCATTTTGCACAAGCTGCTGTCACAGCTGCCACCAGGAGATGTGCACCAGCGGGAAATTTCAAAAGCAAAATGTCTAACATGGCGCAATTCTCATCTTTCTTTATTTTGCCCAGTTTTTTTTTTTTTTCTCTGGTTCGTCTGCCTAATTCTGAGTTCAGGTGTTACCCATGAGTAGCCAGTGACGCAGTAAATGATGCTGATGACCTACCTCCCATGACTCATAATTTACAGTTTCACGTAAATCAGAATGAAAATCCCCACTCTTCTTTGCTCAGTATTTCTTGCCTTTACAATAAACAAGCTTTCCCTTCCTTCCCAAGGGTCCCAAGTGTGTATTCCCCTGGCTGGCTATTCCCCAGAGCAAACATGCTTTGGACTCTTTTGTCCTCTGTTGTTCGTGCCATGGGACCTCATGCTTAGTTGAGCCTTTCCACAAGTGAAGGCACAGCCATCATTGTGGACTCCAGCCCAAACATTTCTAATCTGTTGCATGCTCAGCTGCGGATGCTCAACTTTTTTAGGAGTAGCAGGAATTTTCTATGCAGATGTGTCAATAGAGCAATAAGGAAACAAAACAGCCTTCACAAGGAGATCGTTTTCATGTCCCATGCACCCAAAATTCAATGCTTATAGGAAAAGGTCAGTCTTAGAGCAAAGCTGCTTGAAGAAAAGTACAGCTGTTTTAAGCTGCCTTACTCATTTGGTTGTTGGTGGGAGGAGTCCATTGTCCATTCTGTTGAGCAGTATCATTTCATTGTTTCCTCGTGCTTCTCCTGGCTTTGTCTAGCTGTTGTCCCGCGCTTTATACTTGCGTGGTAAAATTGTGTCACGGAACATCTTGTTGTTGGTGCTGCATTTGTGCAATACTTAGCACAGGTTCATGACTGGGTCTCATGCACTACAAACTATCTATAATATTTTGAAACACTAATGTTAGCTGAGACCACAAATATCCTTTGTCTACACTCTGTCAACCTGTTTCTCTCTTTAGGAGTTTCTTGGAATAGTGGCTGTCCATCATTATTCCAAGCAGACTTGCTAATCCTGCTACACAAAACACGCAATAATAAAATCTAAAGTCATCTTTACAATCTGTTTCCCAAAGCATGCTGCTAAGCTGTTTAAAAAACCAAAAAGCTATATTTTCCAAGTGATGATTTTTTTTTTTTTTTAAAAGAAGAATTTAAGCTAACAAATCGCTTTATGAAGTTTAAATAGTAAAACACTGTATAACCTTTAAGGGTCTGAAGTATTCCATTGTTGTTGTTTCCAAAGAGAAATGCTATTTGAAAATGGTAATACCATAGTAAGACTAAGTTATGTAACAATGGCAGAAGCAGGCTGAGACTCTCAAAGATGAGGAATAAAATATAAGGTCCCGATCCTGCAAATGTGTGTAGTCCAGGGGTGGGCAAAATGCAGCCCGTGGGCCAGATGTGGCCTGCCAGGCCATTCTATTTGGCCCATAGGGCCCCTAAAAAATTTAGAAAATTAATATTTATCTGCCCTGGCTGCCTGTCATGTGGCCCTCAATGGCTTGCCAAACTCAGTAAGGGGCCCTCTGCCCAAAATAATTGCCCACCCCTGGTGTAGTTCCACATATTTAAATTTTTAAGTGTGAGCTGAAATCTTAGGTTTAGGACTTGAACTTTCAGTTGTTTGGAAAAGGACAAATCAGTGGGGCAAAGAGATATCAGAAGGCTTTTTGAAATGGCAGAAGTCACAGATGAGTGCAGAGGCACTTAATCATGTTAGTCTGAGGACAGGTGGAAGACTGTGGATTTGCACCTTACAGATTGAACTGAATCAGAGATGCATAAGCTTTCCTAAACAACAGCTCACTTCATCAAATGCTGACAAAGGAGGCTGTTGCATAGGAAAGCTTATGCACAGCCGATTCCATTAATCTATAATATGCAACTCTACCCTGCCTTACGGATGCAAAGCAGAAGGTCTTGCTAACAGCAATGATAAGCTCTGTAGAGTCTGGATGACGGGTGTTTATAAGAGGAGCCTGGAGAGAAGAAGGGAGATTTTGAAAGAGGAGCCTTTCAGACAGGAACCACAAGTAATAATTTTGTGTTATTATCTATTTATTTGTACTCCAGCAAAACCTAGCAACCATGCCTTGGAACCTGGCTGTGCTATGCGCTGCTTTAACACACAGTCGATGATTTGATAGACCTTGCCTTGTCTATTTACACTGTAAACTCTGCAGGTGGTGAGGAGGTGAAGTTCCTTAATGAAGGTCGCAAAACAGGCCACCGACAGAGGTGACGACAGAATCTAGGTCTGTCGTCTCCCAGTCTAGTACTGTAGCTGCCGGACCAGAGCCCTCACAACATCACATGAAGTCCAAGCCAGGAGGTAGCTCCCAGTGGCATGAAATATCCTAGTTTGTGCCGTGTGAAAAAATTCCCACTTCACCTCTCAGTGCTTCAGGTCCCTGCAGGTGCCATCTCTTACCAAGTGCATGGCATGTTCCTATAGCACCTTGCACACCAAAGCCCTAATCCTTCTTGGGGTGCTCCACGAACACAAGTTATAGCTAACCCCCAACCCGGTGCCTGTACCACATCCTGTTTTTCTATTATACGGTGAATACGAAGAGGTGCGAACTCTCATTCTTATCTAAATCTGGTGCCTCGTCTGCAGTCTTAATATTATGGAACGAGTTGCAGAGGCAACGTGTTGCGAACAGAATGGTGCTTTGTGAAGCTAGGTTGCGAGTGACAGACTTGAGCGCAAGTCTGCTCTGCATAAAAGCATTGTGAGCCCCTGCCATGTGTGACAAAAGGCATCTGCTGTTGTGCGCAGGCGGCGCTCATGCTGTAGCAACAGCTCTGTTTTTGACCATCTGTGAACTTCCCTTTGCCCCTGAGTTTCTTCTCTTGGAGCTGGCTCTGGCATTAATATGTAGGCGCTGTGACTACATGTGAAGCAGTTAAGAACACTCATCATGTTGTGTCCCTCTTTTGCAGACGGGTCCACCGAGCTGCTTTTGCATGACCTGAAGAATTTTTACCACTGTTAGGAAATTCTTCTGCAGTTTGTTCTTGCAATAGCCAAGCCAACAATGGCAAGCATGTGGAAACCAGCTAACCGATTATGTTCACGGAGGTGGTTAACAGCATCCCCTCGTTTGAAACAAATCCATTCCAGGCCAAATGAATCTGTTCTACCTGGTGTGTGCCCACAATACATTTCCACGTCTGTATTTTTAGAGTGTGCTAGACCACGCTAACTAATGGAAGCTACGGCAGCAGTTCCTGCCTTCCTAACGGGAGGCACTCAGGGCTGCATGTCATATGACTTTGTCCCCTTCAACACAGAGAAATCTGCTCTTGCAGTAGGATTTCTACAGGTGTTAGACTGCGTTGCGGGCATGGGAGCCTGGTGCATAATCAGTCAGCGTTCTCTGTGAATGACAGCCAGAATCTACAGCCAAGTTAATTTGACTTAACCAGCTAGCCTCAACTAAAATTACTTGGTTTAAAAAGTCCTTCTCTGATTAGATCTGCCTGTGTTTTGAAGCTGTTGCGCTAGAAGGTAACTGTGGATGCTCTGCAAGGGATCAGGTTAGACAGCCCAGCGGAGCTGCACCTGACCAGATTCTGCTCTTAGACCATGCTGCTTATCTGCATGCCTGGCAGTCTGCATGTGGAGGATGATGTGCCTGGATTGGATGTAAATGCACTATTCTGACAGCATCCAGCTGTAGTCTAAATTTAGTAGAGGGAAAGACGACTTTGCCTTCCTGCTGGAGCCTCTCTAGCCCTTCTGGCTTGAGAAGCCATGGCATGGGAGAAAACAGCTGAGGAACAATCAGCTGGTGGTTTGTGGGGTTGGCTCTGTGCTTCCAAAGGTTCACCCCAAATCCACACAGATATTGAAAACGAAATCTCTGCAGCTTCTGTCAGAAAAGAGGAAAGCTGCCCCTTGCTGACACTCATGGTAGTGCTCAATGACTTGTCCTATGATGCCTTCACTTGATTATATTCTTTACCTTGTGGCTCCTGTGAAATATCTTCTCACATCCCCTTTTCCTGGAACCCAGAGTTTTGGGGGGTCAGAACCTGATCTTTCTTGTTCAGCCCCATAAATTAAGCTGTCATTTGCATACTTTGGTCACACTACACTCTCTCTAAAGTAGAAGCCAGTTAGTACAGAGTGAATCAAACAGCAAGTTTCTAAATGGGCTTGAGCAACAGTAACAGACTTTCAGGGCTTAATGGCCAAATCGTAGTCCCATTGAAGTCCGGGGCAGAATTCCCATAGGTTACAATGGAGTAGGATTTGGCCCTGAGAAAAGATTCCATTTGTACTGCCCAACTACTTGAGTGTCTCTGGAAAAGAGAGAAAAGCCAGTCATTGCAACAGAGGCGCCAAAAAAATCCTGAACGTGAATTTATGTCAGAACACGGAAAGGCTGTTGGAAGGTCAGTAAATGCTTGTCACTTTATTTCTATGGTGACTTCATTACTGAACTCAAGCACTAGTCTGTGTACAGTACAGACAATAAGTCTGGGAGGAACAAGAGAGCCTCAAAGAATTGCATTGTAGCTAATAAAAAGAAGCTGTTTTCATCAGCCACCTCTGCAAGTAATTTGGCAAGGGCTAGAAGCAGAAGGATCTCTGTTAGCGACTGACCTACAGTGCGTTTCCCTTCTTTCAGTGCAGTAAATAGGCACCATGCTGGCTCTGTTCCAGTCTTGCAAGAAAGCTCCAAGAAATCAAAGACAATCACATTAACCAAATGTGTCTGTATCCAAGGTTACATTTTAATACCTGTGGATTAATATTTTCTATTCCTCTAAATTAACACTAACTTAAAAAAAAGTCTAGGTGGCTGTACTTGAAAATGTGCATGGTAGGTATTTTGTTTTTCTCTCCATGTTAAAGTCATTTAATAGAGGCCTGTCCAAAGAGTCTTGTCATTCTGAGTGCCTCACTTCAGGGATGCCCAGCTCAGGTCTGTGGGTTTTTTTTTTTTTTTTTTTTGTTTTGTTTTTTCCCCATTCTTCTCTCCCCCTGCCAGCCCTCACAGCAGTGCTAAGCATTTCTTCTTGAAGGTTCTGGGTAATCCAAGCCCAAGGCATTCAATTTAAAAGGTTACTTTGGAATATTTGGGTCTTACAAGGAAGGGTCCATCTGCATAACAAAAGCAACAGAGTCAGGATGGCCAATTGAAAGGCCTGGATCAGATTTGAAGACAGGCTCCATTTCCACCATATGCTGAAATTGAAGTTTCAATCTCATTTTGGTTGCAGACTGTTCTAACATCTTGATTTGCAGAAAGATGTAGTTTATGCATTAAATTTAATGATTTTGCTAACCAGAAGAAAACATCATTTTGATACACCTATTTCCCAGTTAAATCAATGGCAACTGAAATCAGCTGGAATTAGCACCCAACCTGCTTGCACACCTTTGAAAAACTTCCCAAGCACCTATTTTCATCTATTTTTCAAAGTACCTAATTACATTTAAAATCTCACCCCAAACCCATTAGGTTTTTAATAAGATGATCTTGTACTTTCTTGTTTGGTTTTTATTTCTAGACTGGAGAAGGAAAAAAAGTATCTTGACTATGGAGTTCCCCATTGGTCTCTCAGCTTTGAAAGAACTAGTACTTAATGAAAGAAGTAGTCTCTCTGTGTGTTCTCGTTAAACTGAAATAAAAAATTAATTAGAGAGCTTTTCCAAAAAGCAGAACCTGAAATTACTGCCATTTGGAAAAATGTACATACCAGCATTAACCCCATTATATACACTGAAAATGTAGGTATTGACTTCATGTGTTTATAGTACATTGTGATATTTATGAAACTTGAGTTGCCCTCAAAAGGTTGAGTTGACCTCCTCTAATTCTATATATGTTCAATAAAAAGAATGCTTTAATCCATTAACATTCAGGGAGGGCTTAGGGACACAGCATTTCCTAATTTAGTTAAAAATTGTAATGGAGTAGTAAACTCAAGCATTACCAGGACTTGTCATAATTTCACTTTCAAACAGTTTTCAAAATATTTTTCCATTTAAATAAAAATTAAATAAAACTGAAACATGTTGAAGCTAATGGGACCCAGGATTTCACAGCTGGAGTCCAGTCTGTGTAAACTGGTGGGAAAAGGGATAGTGTTGATCATTCAGCCATCCCCTCCAGCTAGGGAACAAAGAAAGCTTAATCCGCTTCCCTCTTTCTCTCTCTCTTTCAGCCTTTACAGGGTGTGGCTTTTGCTTGGCCTAAATGCCAACTTCATAGTTTCCATCACTGTGCCTTGCTGTACAAAGTCTCCATTACGCTTAAACTAGTACTGCTTGGTTTATTGTCAGGACTGATTTCAGATAACCTTTCAGAGTTGGCTTCAAAATGTTGGCGCATTAGATTTATGCGGGCAGAGGGTTTAGCTCAAATGCTTTGGTAGTATAGACTCTGATTTTTGCCCATGTATGGGCTTCATACAGCTGTATACTATAGCATCAGCACCTTCTATGTAAAATCAATAGCAACAGGGAAGTCCTTGGACTCTGGCACTTCTTCTTTGTGACCTGTTTTGTCCAGAAAGCCACTGTCAGGGTCATTCATAGCTCAAGTTCATAGAACAAAATTCTGTCTTTGCAGCTCCGACTTGATCTGTGGCAGTTCAAATCAGGCCCGGCTGTAGATCAGGCTATAGGTGACCCGTGCCATAGGTTGGCCACCCATGTCATAGAATCATAGAGGAGTAGGGCTGGAAGGGGCTCTCCAGAGGTCACTCAGTCCAACCCCCCTGCCTCAGACAGGATCATCCTATCCAACCATCCTATAGAAATCCATTGCTTAGCCCCCTAGCAAAACCCCACAGTCAATCTTGAAACAACACAAGACATAACACCCTAACCTGCCACAGGTAAAGCAGGGGGACCATGGTGGCCAACATCCTATTGCTGTAGAGGTTGTTAATATATGCTCAAGAGATCCCAGGATGAAGGCCATGGCTCCTGCAACAGAGGAAGGCCAGTGCCTCTGAGGAAGACTTAAAGAAAACAAACAAACCCTGACCCATGTAGCATCAAAGAGAGGGGAAGGGGCAGGGCAAATTCCCTCCCAGCCCCATGTGGCAACCAGCAAAGCCCAGAAGCATGGGGAATACCCATAGAAAAATATAGGCACAGCTGCACTTAGATCATCCCTGATCAGTTGCTGTCCAACCTCTTCTTGAACACCTCCGGTGATGGCGCCTTCCACTGACTGCCTCACTACTCTAACAGTAAAGAGGGTTTCCCTGATAGCCAGTCTACACCTACTTTGCTGCAACTTCAAGCCACTGATCTGCATCCTACTCTCTGCAGCAAAACAGAAAATGGGAACCCTTGTTAAATGAAGCAGACAGGGGCATTGTTAACTGGAAGGAACAAGGGCAGCAAACACAGCAGTTTGCAAGCAGATCTCAGGTCAGTTCGCAGGTCAGTTTGCTGTCCCCGTGTTTGAAGGGGAGCCTTTAAGGTAAGTTCTTTCTTAATTAAGAATAACTAACCTACATATATTTAATGTAAGTAGCTTAATCCCAGCAGTTAGACCAATACTTAAGCGCCTTGTTTAACGAGAGTACAGAGCAAGCAAGGGTTTGAGGGGGATTTTGCTAATGAGTTTGCCCCAGAAAGTTTTTCATCTTCCTTCACAGTAAGCTTGGTGAGAGGAAGCAGGTTAGCAGGGAAAAGGGAACCTTTTGGGACCAAGAGGAAGCAAACAGGACTGCTTACAGGTGAGTTTGTTAAAGAAGGTCTTCTTGGAAAGAGGAACAGGAAGAGAGAAGCTGCAGATTAAGAGACCCAGAGAAATGGCTGGAGGACGTCGCAATGCCAGAGCCACTGGCAGTGCCAACCCCTTCTTCTGCTTGTACCTGAGAGGTATATGCTCAGGAAGAACCGCTCACCATCCAGGCTACCTTCCAGGTCTGGGTTTGGTGCTGCAGCGACTGCGGGTTGTAGGTTCCCTTCAGTGACAGCTAAGTTGGGGAGTGCGTGTGATGTGAGAGAGACCTCCTGGTGGTGTCCTTCAGGGGACTTGCAAGAAAGCTACAGGAGGAGGTGGCAAGGCTCCAAAGCATCCTCCACCATCAGGTCTTCATCAGTTTGATGATGGAGCAGATCTCTGGGAATGTGGAGGAAGGCCTGCCAGAGGAAGTGTTGGAGAAGAAAGAGGACATGGACTCCCAAGAAGGTGGAAGCTGGAAACTTGTGACCTCTGGCAGCAAACAGAAACTTGTGACCACCTGCAGCAGTTTCTGTACTTGGCTTAGCAGGGAACTCTTCAGTGAGCTAAAACACAAAAAGGAAGCTTACAGGAAGTGGAAACTTGGACAAATTACTAGGGGGGATTGCTTGGGCATGCAGGGGTGAAATCAGGAAAGCCAAAGCGCAATTGGAGTTGCAGCTAGCAAGGGTGATGTGAAGGGTAACAAGAAGGGTTGCTACAAGTATGTCGGCAACAAGAGGAAGATGAGGGAAAGTTTGGGTCCCTTACTGAATGGGGAGGGAACATAGTGACAGATGATGTGGAAATGCCAAAGTACTCAATGCCTTTTTTACCTCAGTCTTCACAGGCAAGGTCAGCTCCCAGACTACTGCACCTGGCAGCACAGATTGGGGAGGAGGTGAGCAGCCAACAGTTGTGAAAGAAAAGGTTAGGGACTATTTAGAAAAGCTGGATGTGTACATATCCATGGGGCTGTATGCGATGCATTCAAGGGTGCTGAGGGAGTTGGCTGATCTGATTGCAGAGCCAATGGCCATTATCTTTGAAAACTTGTGGGAATTAGAAAAGGGCAGATAACAGTGCCCATCTTTAAGAAAAGGAAGACAAGTCAGCCTCACCTCAGTCCCTAGAAAAATCATGGAGCGGGTCCTCAAGGAATCCATTTTTAAGCAGTTGGAGAAAGTGATTACAAACAGTCAGCATGGATTCACCATGAG
>NW_017729032.1:13026617-13027428 GCF_001723915.1 Gavialis gangeticus | reverse complement strand
CAAGTCAGCCTCACCTCAGTCCCTAGAAAAATCATGGAGCGGATCCTCAAGGAATCCATTTTTAAGCAGTTGGAGAAGGTGATTACAAACAGTCAGCATGGATTCACCATGGGCAAGTCATACCTGACTAACCTGATTGCCTTCTACGATGAGATGACTGGCTCTGTGGATGCAAGGAGAACAGCGGATGTAATATACTTTGACTTTAGCAAGGCTTTTGATAGGATCACCTACAAAATTCGTGCAAGCAAGCTAAGCAGGTATGATTTGGATGAATGGACTGTAATGTGGATAGAGAACTGACTAGATCATCATAAAAGACTAGTAATTGATAGCTTAGGGTCTAGTAGGTAGCTGGTATCAAGTGGAGTTGGCCAGGGGTCGGTCTTGGGGCCAGTTTTGTTTAACGTCTTCATCAACAACCTGGAAGATGGGATGGAATCTACCCTCAGAAAGTCTGTGAATTACACCAAGCTGGAGGGAGTAGTAGATACACTGGAGGGTAGGGCTGGGATTCAGAAAGGCTTTGACTAATTGCAGGATTGGGCCAAAAGAAATCGCGTGAAGTTCAATAAGGACAAGTGCAAAATCTTGCACATAAGACTTTGGCCTTGCACTGTTCAACATCTTCATCAGCAACTTGGATTAGGGGGTGAAAAGCACCGTGTTCAAATTTGTGGATGACACTAAGATGTGGGGAAAAGTGGGCAAGATGGAGAGGGGGAACAGGCTACAACCAGATCTGGACAGGTTACAGGGGTGGGCGGATGAGAACAGGATGGGTTTCAATATGGACAAGTGCAAAGTATTG
>NW_017729032.1:13011430-13026352 GCF_001723915.1 Gavialis gangeticus | reverse complement strand
AGGGATGTGGCCAGCACCGAGAGGGTCCTGAGGAGGGCCACTCACATGATCAGGGGGCAGCAAGGCAGGCCCTACGAGTGGAGGCTACACGACCTGAACCTGTTCAGCCTCCACAAGAGAAGTCTGAGGGAGGATCTGATGACTGTCTACAAACTGGCCAAGGGAGACCAGCAGGCTATGGAAGATTCCCTATTTCCCCGAGCACTACCAGGAGTAACAAGGAATAATGGCCATAAGTTGACTGAGAGTAGATTCAGGCTAGATATCAGGAGGTGCTACTTCACAGTCAGGGTGGCTAGGATCTGGAACCAACTTCCAAGGGAAGTGGTGCTCGCTTCTACCCTGGGGCTCTTCAGAAGGAGGCCAGATAATCACCTAGCCGGGGTCATTTGCCCCCAGCATTCTTTCCTGCCCATGGCAGAGGGTCAGACTTGATGATCTACTTGGGTCCCTTCTGACCCTACCAACTATGAAACTATGAAGACAGAACAATCCTGTGCGCTGGTATAGGCTGGGGACTGACTGGCTGGCTAGGCAGCAGTTTTGCAGAAAAAGACCTAGGGGGTTACAGTGGACAGTAAACTGAATATGAGCCAACAGTGTGCCCTTGTTGCAAAGAAAGCTAACGAGATACTGGGCTGCATTACCAGCAGATTGAGGGAAGTGATTATTCCCCTCTAGTCAGCACTGGTGAGGCCACATCTGGAGTACGGCATCCAGTTTTATGTCCTCCACTACAGAAAGGATGTGGACAAATTGGAGAGAGTCCAGCACAGCACAGTGAAAATGGTTAGGGTAAGGGGCGTATGACTTATGAGGAAAGGCTGAAAGAATTGAATTTATTTAGTCTACTGAAGAGACTGACAAGGAATTTAATAGCAGCCTTCAACTACCTGGACTGACTTGAAAGAGGATTTAGCTAAACTGTTCTCAGTGGTGGCATATGACAGAGCAAGGAACAAATTGCAGCAAGGGAAGTTTAGATTAGATATTAAGAAAAACTTTTTCATGATGAGGGTGGTAAAGCACTAGAACAGGTTGAGAAGTTGTGGACTCTCCATCCTTGGAGGTTTTTAAGACCTGGCTAACCGAAGACTTGGGTGGGATGAAGTATTTGGAAATGGTCCTCTTTGAGCAGCGGGTTGGCCTAGATGACGTCCTGAGCTCCCTTCCAAGCCTAATTTTCTATGATTCTGTGACTGGTTAATTCAGGATTAAGAATTGATAAGATTTTCTGCACACACAAGGAGTATGTTATGCTGGCTGCTGGTTTAATTTTGAAGCCATCTAAAACAAAGCATACAAAAGAAAAATAGCTGCACATAATTATGTACTTCCATCCCACCCTCCACACTCACTCTAACAAACAGCTTAAATTTATGCTTAACTTTAAGCCTATTGATCACAGTACTTCACAGGAAGGAAACCCAATATCAGTTATCTCATAATGGCATGGACAGACAGCTGGCTTCACTTCTCCTTTAGCAGCAGATTCAAGCCTCTTGCAACCACTTAAAATTTTTATTTTTAAGGTTTCCTAGTCCTTTTTGCTTGATTTATATTATGCCTGCTTCAAGATTTATATCAAATGCTAATTTTGGCACTCTCAACTTCTTTATATTCTCCCTCATTTAAGCTCTTGATGGTGGAGACTATGGGCTTGCTTGACTCTTCTCATTGCACATGTTAAGCAAGAGTCCTTTGAAGTTAGTGGAATGACGCTAATATAAAACTGGTGCAAATGACCAGTGTCATTTATAGGAGAATCATGTCCCAGGTCCACTCATGAAGTTAAATAGCCATCCATGACATTATATTTTTAACAAAGCTATGCCCTGATTTTGACAACATTTGTGAGAATCTTTGTTTAATATGAGGTCAAGTAGGAGTTAAGCTCATCTCATGAGTCTGGTGCATGTTGTTTCCTTCCATCTCGCATGTGTGAACCTCAGACAGATATTTAGAAAAATAAAAATTCTTTTTCGGGAAATCCTCCCAGGAAAACTGTGCTCCTTGACTCCTGCATCACGTACAAAGCTTCTGTTGACTTCAGTGGGAAGTTCCACACCCTAGCTCTAGAATTCATAGTTCCTGGAAGTACAGATATGGATCAAATATAATTAAAACAATTTAAGCTTAATTTTTAGTCATTTGTAGTCTATAAATTAATTGTTAGATGTGAGATTAAAGATGGGGACCATTTGAACTCTTTGCCTCTTTGAAACCCAGTCTTATAGCAAGTAAACCATAGCTTAGATGTATTAAGAGGTAAAAAGATGCTTTTGAAGTGAAATGTTGTGCAACAAAGGAAAAGGTTTTCTTTGGAGCACTGCAAGGCACTGAGGGAATGGAGTCCTTCCTTGCAGCAGGGCGTAGTGTTCCTGGGCATCTTTAGCAAGTTGCTTTAGCAAAGCTAGTATGATTACTAGCATCTACCTCTGGGGTTCATAAACCATTCATAAAGTTGTCCTCTATCAACCTAGGCTCTTATAATGCCTCTCTCTTATCTGAACTGCCAGTACAGCTTTGATGGAGAGAGTTTATATAAAGTCTTTGCTGCATCCAAAAGCCTCTTTTGACCTGGTAATTGGCTGAAGGACTTGCTCTTAGATAATTGCTTATTGTGTAGTCCATTGGTTATGTAGGCATTTCATCCCAAAAGGCAAATAAAGGCTGTAATAAAATGTAACTTTTATGCCTTTAGGGTTTGATGGGCATTTGATGTACTTTTGGGTCCATGTCAGCTTCAATTTATAGCATTAGTTTTCCTAGAACTATTGCAGCCTTTCTCCTCTGAATATTGAGGACCTGCTTCCTCAGTCATTTCCACTGATGCAGAGTAAACTTAAAACACTACTGTACTAATTTGGTAGTGTTTTACATCTACTTTTCACTGGTTATGTATTGATATATAGGACTGGGAGGGTTATCTTGCATCACTGTGTTCAGTCTCCTGCTATCCCAGGTAACCATCCCATAACAACATGGTACCGAACAATGGAGAATCAGGCCCGTGTGAGTGCTGGGCAAAGCACCAGCACTCTTCTTGAACGTTGCAGGAATGACGACCAGTCCTCATCTCCCAAGTTCCTGTACTTTATAGTAGGTCACAAATGAAAATGACCTACTTGCTTATTCTGGACCCTAATGAGCATTTGTCTGTGCTGCCACTCATCAGCACTTGACCCAGTTGTGACAATGTGGGCACTGCTAAGCAAAAACCCAGCATTAACAAGGATGTTGTGGGTTGTCAGGTCTGACATGGCTGTGCTAAAAAGCAAGGATGTCCAATGTTAGTGTTTATTCAAAGAATCCAGAGTATGCTTGTTGCCCTGGCTATAGTCATGGTTCACCTCTGAGTCAGTTGGCCGACTCTGCTGTAATCAAAAGACTATCTGTATTGCTAGAGGAAGGAAGCTGCTTTGTTGGCCTCAACCAATCTCCCATACATAATCTTCCTCTGAGCCACCAGAGGCTGTAGCAATGACTGTACTGAGCTGGATATGCAGTGGTCGTGCCAAGAACAATATTGTTTGCATTTTAAGTTATAGCAGCTATGGGAATCAAGAACTGAAATGGGGTTTTTTAAAGCCCATTTGAAGCATTGCCAGAAGAGTGACTTATGGCTTCCTAATAATAACTAACAGTTCGGCTGTCTTGATCAACATGTGCTTATGCACTCTGCAAGCTGACACAAATATTTTATGAGGCTTATGCTACAATTCGTGCTCCATAGCAGTATTTGTAAAGAAACTTGCAGCATCAAAGGGCTTTAATCTTCAATTTCATCTCAGAGCAATTATTTCTTTGTATTGTAATTGCTCTTGGATAACTTCATATTTTCCTCCAGTTTCTTTGATCAAAAACTGTTGGAGGGTAGTGATAATCAGGGATCCTGGTTTTCCCTGATAAAGAAAATGTAAATTCTCTGATTAAACCCCCCCAAATCTGTTATTAAAATGAAAGGACATTATATATTTAGGTTTCAGCTGAACACAATGTTTTCTTGATATATTTATACTTTTAAAGCAACTTGCCTTAATCACTATAATAAAATAAATTCTAAATACCTATGCATTTTGGTATTTGATTTGGGGTTTTTTATCATGGAAAATCAGAGCTCCCCTGCCCTCTTAGCTCACAGAACGCAGATCCAGGCCCCTCACTCCCAAGCCACAGCCCTGCTGGCACCCCTCACTCCTGACCCACAGCCCGCTGGCCCTAGTGGTGCCCCTCACTCCCCTCCACAGCCCCCTGGCCCTGCTTATGCACCTCACCTCCCTCAACCCCCAGCCCTGCTGGTGCCCCTTGGACCTCACCCACGGCCCCCTGCCTCCCCAGCCCTGCTGGAGGGGGCTACCAGGACTACAGGGCCAGGGGCCTGCAGCTCCCTACCCGCCACAGCAGCTTCTGAGCCCTGACTGCTGCAGCAGAGTGGAGCATGAACTGTGCACAGATCTAGGGGACACAGGTCCCCCCTGCACCCTCTGGAGTACACGTAGTGGCAGGGAGCCAGCCCCACCCCCTGTCTGCTCATGGCCCCATCCCACTCCCTGCTGAGACCCTGCAGCCATGCATTCCCGGCCCCAAGCCCCATGCACTGCCCAGCTGGGCAGCAGTCCCAGCCTCAGCCCAAGCCCCGCTCAACTCCCTCCCTTCCTATGGGGGCCTCAGTCCCCACCTAGTCTTACCTGTCAGAGCTCCTTTCCAGGCTGCCTGTTCGCCATGCGCATGTATAATGCCCCCTGCCTGACTGCCCACCTTCCACTCCCCCAAGCCCAATGCAGGCTGAAACAGAGACCTCTTTGCAAAAGTGCAAAATGCATGGGGGTCTCAGTTAAAATGAAAAATCCACATTTTCTGAGAGTAATGGGGGAAATCCACGTTTGTCTCCATTTTTCCATGGGGAAAAAGAAAACCTGGCTCCCTGGTGATAATTGTAATTTTTAGCAGTCTTCTTTGGAAAATCTGTATTTTATTTTTTAGTTTTTATTTGTACATACAGAAACAGGCAAGACCTTGTTTATGGTCTAGGCACTTTAAAAAAAAATCATTGTTAAAACAAATTTAAATATAAAAGGACCGGAAGATGTCTTGTCTTCTGTGATAGTTTGTGATAGTTTTTCAGCTGGGATGCCATGTACCACTCTGGTCATGTCATCTGGAAGAAGACAGCTGAAAAAGAAAGTGTATAGTTAACTGACATAAAGGGTGATTGGTGGAGAGCAGAAGAAAATGGAATAGGGGACACTTGTAGAAAGCCTAGAGCAGGGGGTGGCAAATTACAGCCCACAGGCTGCATCCAGCCCTCCAACTGATTGCGTCCAGCTTGCAGGCGGGCACGCACCAAATAATTGTATCTGGCTGGTGGCACTCCACGTGGGGCCAAGCCTGCGCCCTGCTCCCATCCTCCCCAGTCTGGGGCAGCATGCACAGCTTCCTGGTAGGTCTGCTTACATTGCGCCTCTAGCCACCCACTTGCTGCTTGGCTACATCTGTCACCAGCAGCTGCTCTCCTCCTGTCCCTGCTGTGCTGGTCTGGGAAGCAGGCAGTGCGGGGAAGCCATGGGGATGTGCACCAGGTAACAGATGCCCAGCCAGGCCAGGGGGAAGTTGCAGCCGGGCAGCTCCTGCCCTAGCACGCAGGGCTCCAGCGATATTTAGAGCTGCAGTGTTGTCACCTTAGAGCAGCCCCGAGTGCATGCCAACTAAGCAGCCCCAAAATGAAGCTTCCTGCTATGTGCCCAGCACCATTCACCACTAGCTCCGTGTGTAGGGTGCAGAGGATGCAGTGTGGGCCTGTGGTGCTCCCTGCCGCAGGTGCTGCAGACGTGGCCTTGAAATTTCATCTGGAGAAGACAAACTGTGGGACTAATCTGATTCTCCCTGCAGCCAGTGAGTCTTTCCATTGACTTAGCAATTGAAGTAGCCTGCAGAAGTATTCTTATCTCTCTGAACTATCTTGGACTCGGTGGGTTGCTGTGTTTTATTTTGATTTTTTTTTAAGAAGAAACAGGAACTTAAATTGAGCCAATATTTTGAGTATTCTGAGAACAAACGATTCTAACTTATCATCTGACAGTCCTCTTGGATAAAATGTCTCTCAAAACATCTCCCTATTTCCCTCTTGTACAGCAATGAAGAACATTTTACATGTAAAATGTAAAATTGAGAGAGCTTTCTAAAAGCGTTCTGCCAAACCTACTGATTTTGCTTATGCCTACCTTCTTTTGGAAAATCTATTTGTCTGGACTTTAAAGTGATCCAGCTTTTAGACAAAACTCCTCTAATTTGTAACATCTGGATCTGTTTGGGATTTTTTTTTTTTCTGAAGAAAAATGGATGCCCTGAAGGCTGGCAAGCCAAGGGAAATAGCAATAAGTCTCTGCTCATTTGATATGTAATTTTATTACTGAGGTCTACAGACATAATTGGGATATTTAGAACAAAGTGGCTTGTCTGCATGAATAAAAAGCTTGAAGCAAATGAGCAATAAACTTGTGGTACTTGAAGTAATATACTGAAATATCAGTACTTTGCTCCTTTTTTCCTCAGTCTATTGCATCTAAAATTAGGGATGATGAATCAAAGAAATTCTTGCTACTGTCTCCGTGTAAATGTTTGCAGGACTGGGGGACCCTTTGTCTGGCAACACTCCAGTGCAGGGACCTTCTTAAGTTACAGGACCAATGCTGCTCATCAGTGTAAATGAGCAACTCCACTGAAGTCTTTTGTCTCAGCTGTTACTCTGCTTTGTTACACCATGGGAAAATTGGTGTAAATGGGAACAGTATTGAGTCTGTTGGCTCTAATCCAATGGAATAACTTAACCTTGAGCAAAGCAAATCAATAATTGTTAAAGCCCCACTGATAGTTAAGACAGATACCATCATAATGAGATCAGAGGGCCTTACTAGCGAGAAATAAATCGCCCGACTCCAACTCTGTGTACTAAAGATCTTTACAAAGCAAATGAGAAGTTGAGCTGCTTAATGATATTTTTTGAAAGCTCCCAGAGACTCTGGGAGAGGAAGGGCCTACATTACCAATGGATTAGAAACCAGCAACTATTGCACCAGCTTGTGACAAAAGGGATGGTCAGGAGCGTGGGATTTATAAACTACTGACTTTGAACCCAGGGAGAGAGACAGACACTGTAAAAAGAGTTTGTAAATCATGGTCAACAAAAGGCTTGCTCAGCAATAATCACTGGGAATGCGTAATGGGAAATCCTTTTGGGGTTTCAGTGGAAATCAGAGTCCAGCCTCCTGGAAATCTAGAAGCATCACATAATCTTTTCTTTATTAGAAAAATCATGCACAATTAAGGGTGATAATGTTCCATAAGCCATTTTTAAAAGGGAAAATAAAGGGCTGTGGTCCCTGGCTGCCTTCATGCTCCTTAGCATGCAAATAATGGTTTAAAAATACAATCCCAATAGAATGGAGACATGACAAGGGGGAGGGCCTGGGCAAGTCCTTCCATGCTGCTACAGGTTTACAGTAGAGCTCTGCATTAAAAAGGAGGAGGAGGTGAGAAACTTTCCAAAGGGTACCCATGCACCGACCCTTCTATGCTTTAGAAATACTAAACAAAAAGCAAAGTATAATAGATTGAGACCCCGAACAGCTCACAACCTATTTACTAGCTGTAGAATTGTGTAGGTGCTAATGCCTTTGGAGAGGATGCTTTTAGGTGATTTTTATAGAACCCTATGAAATTTCTATGCAGAACCGTATTAACTGCAATCAATGAAATGAGATTCAGCATGGACACATGCGAAGTCCTGCACTTGGGATGGCATAATTGCATGCACAAATAGACTGGGGAATGACTGGGTAGGTGGGCAGTACTACAGAGAAGGACCTGTGGTTCAGCAGACCATGTGCTGAATATGAGCCAACAGTGTGCTCTTGATGCAAAAAAGACCAACAGCATCCTGGGTTGTATTAACAGGAGTTACTTGCCAATCAAGGGAAGTGATTCTTCTGCTATATCCAGCACTGATGAAGCCTTACTTGGAGTATGGTGGCCAATTTTTGGTCCCACATTTCAAGAAGGACATGGACAATTTGGAAGGAATCCAGCACAGGGCAACAAAAATGATCAGGGGCCTGGGAGACAAGATTCTCAAACAGTCTCTAAATACCTAAAGGGTAATTATAGAGAGGGTGGAAATGGGCTTTTATCCGTGGTTGCAAGGGGCAAGACTAGATGCAATGGCCTCAAGCTGCAGCAAGGGAAATTTAGGCTGGATATTAGGAGGAACTTTCTGATTATGCAGGTAGCCAAGCACTGGAACAGGTTACCTGGAGAGGTTGTGTTATCTCTGTCCTTGGAAATATTCAGAAGCAGCTTAAACAGACACTTGGCTGAGATGGTTTAGTCAGGGATGATCCTGCTTTTAGCAGGGGGTTGGCCTAGATGATCTTGTAACATCTCTTCTAGCCCTCCTTTTCTGTAGTGCTATGAACCTGTATTAGGGATATATTCTCTATAAACGTGACTGCAAATATAACATCCACCAAGTGCCTAAAGAGCCATTCCGCCTACCCTTGAAACAAAGAGATTGGAAGAATGTCCTTATGGGGTCCTTGTGTTTCTTGACATGCAAAGTGTGGTCATTAGACTGGGAAAATCCTGCCCTGTGGTGTGCTTCCTAAGCACTGGAGATGTACAGCAACCAGCCCCTCGTTTGTTCATGTTAATGACTGCCAGGTCAACTGTGAATTGCCCAAATGTATGCTCTGGGGACTATGGCCTGGGAACTGGCACGCAGCCCAGTTCTAACTTAAATATTGCTTAACCATCCCCCTAGGCTACTGAAAGGAAAGACTCTCTGCCTTGTCCATGAGGTCATCCAAAAGTGACTCCAACAGCCATCCTGACACTGTAGGATCTCGAGTACTGCTTGGGTCTCCACCTCATAGAAGACAATGGGGTTGTGGCCCCGTGGATTCACACCAGCAGCCCCAGGGCCTCACTGGGATTTAGTTACGTTGTATAATGCAGGGCTATTGAAAGACACTCTAAATTTAGGGCCTGATCTGGAGGGGTTCTGCGCACTAACAAAGGGCTTTGGCATGAATGGAAGTTTAATACGTATCAGGCATCGAAGGCCTGATCCAGTTCCTCTTGAAGTCAGCCAGAGTTTCCACTGATTTTACTGGTCAGTGAATCAGAGCCTATGTTTATATTGCAATATAAGGAAAATGTAAAATGTTCATCTTGGTAACCTGGGACTGGGGAGAAGACTTCAAGGTACATATAATGCAGCAATTTAGAAGAACCAAGTCAGGCTCACACCCCTTCTGATCATACCCCTCTTCAGAGACATCCCTTTGCCTGAATCACGGGGTGCAGACAGTGGTACTACGCAACTTTTCCTCTGGGATTGTTGTTATCTGCAGGTCATGCACCCTGGGATATAAAAATGGTTCAACCACACTAGCAGCTTTCAGAGCCAAACCCCTTTCCCTAAAGAAGTTTCACTAGCTGTTGGTTTTTCCTCTTTCTTTTTGTTTAGAGATAAGGCGTCTACCCACTCTACAGTAATTCATTTTCCATATGTTTTAAAAAATGAATTGGAGTACCTGCTAATTGGTTTCAGCTCTGTTAGGATGTGGTTAGTCAAATTAATTCCTAAATCTATCAATGCAAGAAAAAAACACCAAGAAATATGACTTTCAAGCTGTTTAAAAAAAGGCTTTAATCTTAAACAAAATAAAACCTCAGTGAATCAAAGCTTTTGATCTGAGGCAGTGTCTGCTTCCTAGTTTATTTCATGCTGTACTGTTCTGGTGAATATAACCATTTTACCCCAGGGTACTTCGTACAGACCTTCTGTGCATTTTAATAAGCTCATTGGAGTACCCCGAGGTTTATACTTAAGGTGGAGGACTGGTGGCATGAATGTGCTCTGCCATAGACTCCTTGCATGCCATTGATTAGTATTGGCATTTTATATCACTATAGGTTAAGTCACTTTGCTGAATCTGAATAAACTACAGCAGTATTTGCATTTTTATACTAGAATATGAGGATCTACATTAGGAGGTTTGTTGTTTTAACTAGGTAAAGCAGCAAAACATGCAGAAGTAGACAGGGCACATCTACACATGCAATTAGCACACATGAATAAACTTATAAGCTTACTGCTCTGGAGTTTTTTGCTCCTGAGCATGCCATTGGAATGTTCACCCAAGAGCAAATAACTCCAGAGCAATTAGCTCCAAACTTTATTCATGCGCAGAACACGGGGCATTTTTACACATGCTCTGGGAGACATGGAAGGGGGTGCTTTAATTAGTGGGCGCTTTTAATTAAAAGTGCCTCAGGGTCACATGTATCAGTATCCCTCATGCTGAAAAATGGCGGTAGGGTGCTTTGAACTAAAGCTCTTAGAATGAGCTTTAGTTCAAAGTGCCCCACTGCCCCCATTTTTTGGCACAGGGACACTAATACACATGATGCCAGAGTCTGCTGCAGCACATTTCTTTCTGTGCTCCAGCACATAGTTTCTCAACCTGTGGTATGCATACCCCTTGGGGTACACAAGATACAGGCAAGAAGTACGCGGGTACCCCAACACTTTCTCTCACCCTCTTTTCCTCTCTCTCGCCTGCTTTTCCTGTCTCTCTCGCCCACTTTTCCTCTTAAAACTATGGCAAAAAAATTGGTGCACCACACATTGCACAGCGCTTTAAATTCCCAGTAATAATACATACTTAAGTTGTACACCCCTGGTGTAAAAGATGGCAACCTTACCCACACCAGATCAGACATCTGTCATATCAGGGCCCTATATACACAACCCGTCTTCCAACATATGGCACACATTAGTCTGTAAATATAAAATCCCTTGGAAAACTGAGTGTTGGGGTACTTATTAAAATTTTCAGAAGTTAGCAGGTACTTGCTACTTAAAAGATTGAGAAGCACTGCTCCAGCAGGTTCAATTAATCTGGATTTCCAGCACATTGGAGGTGGCTCCCTGCACATATGTAGGAGCCTCTGGAGCTCAGCTGGAGCAGCCCAGGGTTGCTCCACCTGGGTTCATTGTGCTGCGAAGGGGCTGGCTGGGGCATAAGGGTGCTTCAGTGCAGGGCTAGTTGGCAGGCAGTCCCAGCAGTGAAGCACCTTTGTGCCCCAGCCAGCTGGTCAGTGTCTACACGTGCACTGCTGCGCACAAAAAATACTTCCCCGCAGGATAATACTTACAAGTACTACCCTGCTGAAGAGTGTATTAGTTTCCTGTGCTCTAATAGGGGCACACATGTAGACACTGAGATGGTTACTGCACAATTAGTCAACTGCGCAGTAAAAATCTTGTGCAGACGTGTCCATTGTATATAATGCTGAGTTCTTGTATCAGCTTGATTCTCTCAAAAACTCACACTTCTAGCCAGCATATGCTAAGAAGTATCTAAGTGTAAAAAGTGTTGTAGAGTCTGCTTATTAGCTTCCTAGAGTAAGACTGAGCACTCTCTGTTCAACTTTAGGTAGTGATAGCTGTTGGTACTCATCACATCACTGAATCAGGTTCTTAATGTTGTCCTTTTTCCACTTCCGTACCTGTAGAAAAGGCAGGAATTGAAATAATAAATTATCAGGCAGGAGGTATCATGACTGTGCAACCATTTATGTGGAAAGTGCTATGGATGTGCCAGATAGTTCTTAAATATAATAATGTGCTCTGTACAGTTTTATTAAGTGCAAAACCAGATTGGGTTTAAATCAAATTTGCAATGAAAACCTGGCTTTACTTCCTAATCGCTGTCCTGCTAAGACACAAAGCATTGTTTCAGTCAGGGCTGTATGTTTTGTCATAGCCTCAACTCCCTTAGCACCATCTGTTGTGAGTCTAAGTAAGGGAGGCAGAGTCCTGTGCCCTTACTCCAGTTTCTCTCCTGCCCACTCAGAAAAAGAGACAGCGGTGGAACTGATGGCATTCCCCCCCGAAAACAGCATTTTATTTTTCAAAAAAATTTAAGGGTTTTTTTGTGAAATACTGAACACTGGAGTACATTGATTCAGAATAATATTGCCATGCTTCATGGGAGCTGTTTTTAGGGTGTTTTATCTACTCATGGCCCAGCCTTTCCCAAAATGTACTGCTGTCTCCCTGAAGGGTGGGTAGCATAAGCCAACCTCTTGCTGATGTGTTACAGGACATAGAAATATTTAGATGAAGTCTGATCATTTTCCATGGAATGCAGTCCCTTTTTCTAGGAAAAAATATTTAGTTCAAACTCAATTGTCATTGAAGCACAACTTAACTTTGTTACTGCTCCTCTTGCCCCTTCCTCGTAAGGGATTAGTAGCTTCTGGTTTGCTGCTTGTTCTGAGGTTTCTCTCTTTTCCTGTGGGGGTGCAACCATGTCCTTGACCCTAATCAGCCTTTGAAAATGTACTGCCCTCCCTAGGTGAGCAAATATGAGTTTTACTCTTTTTTTACTCTGTTGTTCTCCTCTATTCAAGGGTAGTAGGAAATAAATGGTTTGAACTTACGATTATCTCTTCCTTTACCATCCATCCTTTCCAGCTGAACTCTGACATTTGTAGTAGCTGTGAGTATTTCCCTGCTGTGCCACAATATTTTCATTGTCAAGCCTATCACTGACTTGGAACTGGAATCCAGTGTTGATTTTATTCTCTGTTATTTTAGAAATCTCAAGCCTGGAAATAAGAGCTGGGTGGGAATTTTCTGATAAAAAAAAATGTTTTCCTCCCTCCCAATTTGGAAAAATCTGATTAATCAAAACTAAGATATGTTATGGGAATGTACTTGTTTTGACTGAACTATTGTTGGGAAATTTTCCCCAAGAAAAATGAGACACCTGAGAGAAACCACTAATTAGGTGGTTAGGACACCCACTAGGGCTGTTGGAGGATCACCTTCCAAGTCCCTGCCCTTCTGGATCAGGCCTTGAAGCTGGCTCTTGAGCCCACTGATCTTGGCTATTTGAGGTGGAATGGGTAGGGTTCTTCTTGTTAATTCTTTTCTTGGGAGGAGGCAGTTTTCTTTGTTTTATCCTGATGTAGTGCAGGAAAAATTGAAATCTCATAAATGTTTGGAGGATGGGAAAACCATTCCTTTTTCCGAGACCCTGCAGAATAAATATATTATGTCAGGAGTGGGCAACCAACAGCACATGTGCCACAAGTAGCCTTGATGTGTGGGCACATGGCAGACTGAGTAAGGGACAGGCAGCATGGTGGCGGATAGCCCAGGGAGCTGAAAAGAGAGCGGCAGATTGGGCAGGGTGGGAGGAAACAGAAACAAAGCAGCAGATCGGGCAGGGAGTACAGGGCACAGGGCAGGGAGCAGAAAGCAGAACAGCTGATCAGGCAGGGGAAGGGGCTTGGAGTGACATACCTTATTTGTGGCATGTCTGCCAAAAAGGTTGTCTCCCGCTATATTATGGAAAACAGGTGAAAAATACATTCCTCCCTCCTCTGAGATCTTAGTCCCTCCATTGTTTTATAATGTGTTTCGTAGAAGTTCTATAGTCTGAACAATTGAAATAGAGGAGGATATTATCTGACTTTATTCATTTGCCCTCAAGCAGAGCTTAGTATTTAAGAACAGGCTGTTCCTCCACTAATCTGTAATAGAAACAGCATTGCCCAGTGAAGAAGGCACTTACTTGGGAGAAAGGAAACATACCTTCAGCTTCTAGCCTCTGCTGCATGGCAGATGGCTGATCACCAGGGATCTGGATTTTCCATTTCCCATGGAAAAATGGAGACAAACATGGATTTACCCTGTTACCCCCAAAAAATGTGGATTTTTCATTTTAATGGAAAAACTTGTGGATTTTGCAGTTTTGCGAAGATCTCTCTGCAGGCTAGAAGAGTTCCGGCCTGCAAGGGGCTGGGGGGAGCGGGAGGAGGGCGGTCAGGCAAAAGTGCCATGTACATGTATATAAAGATCAGATAGCCGCCAGGCAGCCTGGAGAGCAGCTCCTGCAGGTAAGCTTGGGGGTGGGGACTGAGGCCCCCATAGGGAGGGAGGGAATGAGTTGGGCAGGGCTGGGGCTGGGGCTGGGGCTGGGGCTGCTGCCCAGCCAGGCAGTGTGGGGGGTTTGGACCCAGGGCTGCAGTGCACAGCTGCAGGGCCCTGGCGGGGAGCGGGCAGCTCATCCGGGGAGGAGGGCCTAGCTCCCTGTCTCTGTGTGCATTCCCGGGGGAGCAGGGGAAAACTGTGCTGCCCTGGCGAGGCATTCCCTGGCCATGAGGCAGCAGTGGGGGCAGCGGTGCAGGGTTGTGCCTGTTGCTGCCTCTGCACAGGCAGGGGATGCCTTGCCAGGGCAGTGCAGAGCCCACAGTGGCAAGGAGCTTCCCCATGCAGCCCCGCTTTGCCCTGCAGCACTGGGTCACACCCACTGGACAGTGGAGGCCCCGGGGGAGGGCAGCAGGGCAGGGAGCCCAAGCCTACAGCAGGCAGCCTGCAGCCACCCCACACATAGATCTGGGGGGCACGGCTCCCCCCTGCCCCTCCAGGAGTGTGCGCAGCAGTGGGGAGCTGCCCTCCCCCACCAAAGCCCGCAGTGAGCAGGCACCAGGGAGGGGGGGAGCTGGGCACCATGCTCCACTCCGCTGCAGCAGCTGCTGCCTCCTGCGGGCAGCAACCGGGGCTTGGGCATTACTGCAGGGGGCAGGGGACAGACCCAGGTCCCTGGCCCCATAGCTGGGGGTCCCCTTTGGTGGGGCTCGGGGGGGCAGGAGGGGAGTGAGGCCCATCAGCAGGGCCAAGGGGCTGTGGGTCAGGAGTGAGGGGCACCAGCAGGGCTGCGGGGCTATGACTTGGGAGTGAGGGGCCTGGACCTGCGTTCTGCGAGCTAAGGAGGTAGCGGAGCTCTGATTTTCCATGATAAAAAACCTAAACTTAAATACCAAAATGTATAGGAATTTAGAATT
>NW_017729032.1:13005585-13006430 GCF_001723915.1 Gavialis gangeticus | reverse complement strand
ATCTGTAATAGAAACAGCATTGCCCAGTGAAGAAGGCACTTACTTGGGAGAAAGGAAACATAGCTTCAGCTTCTAGCCTCTGCTGCATGGCAGATGGCTGATCACCAGGGATCTGGATTTTCCATTTCCCATGGAAAAATGGAGACAAACATGGATTTACCCTGTTACCCCCAAAAAATGTGGATTTTTCATTTTAATGGAAAAACTTGTGGATTTTGCAGTTTTGCAAAGATCTCTCTGCAGGCTAGAAGAGTTCCGGCCTGCAAGGGGCTGGGGGGAGCGGGAGGAGGGCGGTCAGGCAAAAGTGCCATGTACATGTATATAAAGATCAGATAGCCGCCAGGCAGCCTGGAGAGCAGCTCCTGCAGGTAAGCTTGGGGGTGGGGACTGAGGCCCCCATAGGGAGGGAGGGAATGAGTTGGGCAGGGCTGGGGCTGGGGCTGGGGCTGGGGCTGCTGCCCAGCCAGGCAGTGTGGGGGGTTTGGACCCAGGGCTGCAGTGCACAGCTGCAGGGCCCTGGCGGGGAGCGGGCAGCTCATCCGGGGAGGAGGGCCTAGCTCCCTGTCTCTGTGTGCATTCCCGGGGGAGCAGGGGAAAACTGTGCTGCCCTGGCGAGGCATTCCCTGGCCATGAGGCAGCAGTGGGGGCAGCGGTGCAGGGTTGTGCCTGTTGCTGCCTCTGCACAGGCAGGGGATGCCTTGCCAGGGCAGTGCAGAGCCCACAGTGGCAAGGAGCTTCCCCATGCAGCCCCGCTTTGCCCTGCAGCACTGGGTCACACCCACTGGACAGTGGAGGCCCCGGGGGAGGGCAGCAGGGCAGGGAGCCCAAGCCTACAGCAGGCAGCC
>NW_017729032.1:12994331-13005100 GCF_001723915.1 Gavialis gangeticus | reverse complement strand
CAGCTGCTGCCTCCTGCGGGCAGCAACCGGGGCTTGGGCATTACTGCAGGGGGCAGGGGACAGACCCAGGTCCCTGGCCCCATAGCTGGGGGTCCCCTTTGGTGGGGCTCGGGGGGGCAGGAGGGGAGTGAGGCCCATCAGCAGGGCCAAGGGGCTGTGGGTCAGGAGTGAGGGGCACCAGCAGGGCTGCGGGGCTATGACTTGGGAGTGAGGGGCCTGGACCTGCGTTCTGCGAGCTAAGGAGGTAGCGGAGCTCTGATTTTCCATGATAAAAAACCTAAACTTAAATACCAAAATGTATAGGAATTTAGAATTTATATTATAGTGATTGAGGCACTGGTAGGCTTCCAAATTGTTTTAAAATTGTAAATATATCAAGAAAACATTGTGTTCAGCTGACACCTATATGTATATGATGGCCTTTCATTTTAATCTTGGATTTTGGGGGGTTTTATCAGAGAATTTCTGAATTTTTATCAGTAAATTTGTGACTTTTATCAGGGAAAACCAGAATCCCTGCAGATCACATAACCTCTTTGTACCTTAGTTTTCCTTTTAGCTGTACCCTCAGTAGCTATTTATTTCTGGGTAATCCTTTGTGATCTCTGGATGAAACCTGCTACATAATAGTTACAGAGCTATAACTGACATATAAGTGAGGCAGTGGTGGTTTTATAAGTCTTTTTTTCTTGCCTATTTAAAAGGAGATGATCCAGCAACACTCTAGTTTCTTCCTTTGTACTTCTAGCTGTTCATTAAGGTCTAAATCTATTGGTTTGTAATTGGTAAAACTGGTAAAATTTTCCCAGGGGTTTAAACTCTTCAGGCATTTCTGAAAATGTTTTCCTATTTGCAGCTGTATAATCTGGCATCAAGATAGCATCAATTCTCAGCTGATCAAAGACTAAGATTTTCTCCCTGTGTTTTGGAACACATTCCCCATTACAGTTCACAAGGCAGAGTCCAAAGGTAACATATTGTTAAACATCTGGAACTCCAGCTCTGCTATACAAATGAATTAAATGCATTGAGATGTCCATATGTAAAGGACAAGAATTGTCCTGTCAGAGTGGAGAGATGGTCTATGTATCCTATATTCAGCTATGACCCGTGTCTCAGTTACTTCAAAGGAATATGCCAAATCTATACCCCTGTGGGGAACTCACTTGAGGGAACTCCCCTATTATGGCTACTGTTCTCATTTGTGCATCTTCACCTTTTGAGTTTCAAAGTGTTGTTGGTTGTAGCCGTGTTGGTCTAAGGACATAGACAGGCAAGGTTCCTTGGGTAAATGTGATATAGTTTCCTAGTTTTTTAGATATTAGGGGCTGGAAGGGACCTTACAGGTCATCAGGTCCAGCCCCCCTGCACAAGGACAGGAAAGATCAGGTGACCCCAGCAAGGTAGGTGTCAAGACGTTTTTTGAAGATCACCAGGGTGGGTGACTGTACAATTCTGTAGGGAGCCTTTTCCAAACCCTCGGCACTCAACTTATAAAGAAGTTTTCCTTATGTCTAGCCTGAAGCAATATTCAATCAATTTGTGCCCATTATATCTTGTCCTCCTCTGATGAATAGATGCTCCCCCGGGCCCTGATATCTTTTATATTAGACCAACTGTGGAGCTGGAAAAAAAGTTCTTTGCAAGGTCTAATAAAAGGTATCACATCTACCCAAAGAACCTTGCCTGCCTTTTAGTTTCAAATGTACTTAGCTTCCTGCAGAATCACCTTTCGCTGATACTTTCCTTTTAATTCTGAAGCTGCTTCAGTGTCATAACAGATATTTTCGCAGGTCCTTCATACAGTATATTAGCAAAACCAGGTTTCTCTGGAATTTGCTCTGCAGAGGGGTCACTATTGCTGCTTTTGGACTGAGAGCAGACTGTATTTCCTGCTGTTTGAATGTGCCTTGGCCTTTCCTCCCTAGGGGATGGCCTTTACACTTGAAGAGAGGCTGCAGCTTGGGATTCATGGTCTGCTTCCTCCATGCTTCTTGAGCCAAGATGTTCAAGTTCTCCGTGTCATGAAAACCTATGAGACCAAATCCAGTGATCTAGATAAGTATGTCCACAAGGCTTTATTTGTTTGTTCTCTCTCTCTTTTTTTTTTTTTGACTGTGGAGATATGAGAATCCTTCTGTTTTAAACTATACATATGCAGAGCCAATCCTTCAGGATCACTCTTCCCCTAGCCATGAGCAAGAATATTAGCCAACCCTCTGCCATCAGTGCCTCTCCTATCCTGTCCATTGTCTTGCCCATTCCATTCCACATCTCCCAAGGTGCTGGTGGTATTGTTTGTAAGAGCCTTCAGTATAGACCAGGATCTTATTATGCAAGGTGCCTGTGCAAATGCAGAACAGAAAGATGGTAATTGCCTCACTAAGCTGGGATATAGCATTGTGCGCAACATGGTCACTTATGGAGTGGACGTGCTCCACCACATGTACCCATCAGTGTATTGAGTGGAGTGCCTGATGGCAGAGCAAAAAGAACCTGCCAAATAACAGCCTTTTTTTTAAACCATATGGAGTAGTGAGAGAGTGTTTCCAACCCATCATCCCCTTCAGTATTGTTCATAAGAGTGATGGCAGGGAGAAATGTTAAATGTGTCTTTTCCCCGGTGTTTGAGAGTGTTTTGCTTCTCCATAGCTATCAACTGTGGCTGGTCTAAGGGCTAAAAAATGTGCTCTTTTTTCCCAAATCACAATGATGTTTTCCCTCATAGTCTGAGGTGCCCCTTTTGTTGTACATAGCATGCAGCAGACTGGTGTGCATCTGTGAAACACGGTACTTTTATGCACAAGGTACCTGATGCAGAACTGAGTCCTGAGCACATTGCAGCATATATCATTAAGCTTACACATATTTCTGGCATAAGAGGGTCATTTTTAGTTGCTGCTACCTCAGTCCATCATTTTTTCTGCTTGAAATTTGACAAATTCATTCTTAGTCAAGGAAACAGTTTCAAGCAAAAAGGGAAATACATTTTTATCATTTTAAAAATGCCTTCAGTTAACTCTAATATCAGAAAATTCTGTATCGGATGAAAAATATAAAGTAAGCATCTAAAGCTGCCATAATTCATGTGTGAGAAAGGGCAGAGTTATGGTTGCAAAGGTGACCTAACTTTTTCACTTCATGATTGTGTTTTTCACTATTCCTTTTCATTTCCTGAGTTTTGTATGTTACCTTTTTTTTTTTAGCATTTCTTCCTTTTTGTCTATAATTTGTCATTATTTTTAGCACCAGCCCTGAAGACTAACAAATTCTTTCAGACTTTTCCTAAAAGGGTTAGTAGCTATGGAGTAAAGAGTGATGGGTGGGAAACTGGGGAGTTGGATGGGAAAAGTCATTTATGGATAGACTGGTAATCTTGAGGGTAGATTAGAACATTTCAAGAAAATAATCAATTGAAATGTGCACATTTCCATAAAATATGTATAGCTCATAGATCAGCTGATATATTTAAATAAATTGTCTTTGGCTGTCACCCATGCCATCAACACTGTAGTTTTCTCCATTTTATTAGAGTTGTTTCCGTTGTAATTGTATAAACCCCTAAAGATACTGCCTGATTCCCAAAGGTGTTGGACACACGTAGCTACCGTTAAAAACAATAGTATTGTGGATATTCAAGACCTCTAGAAAATCCTACATGAAACTTCCCATCCAAAATCTGTCTGTGCACTATGGCACTATGCACTGGGTCTGAGTGTCCTATGACATCTGTGCATGGGAGAAGATATGAATCTAAATACCATTAGCTTCATGAATTGTGCACAGTTTGGATGGAATTAACAAAACTTGGGTATGTTGACATATGCATCTCCTTTCTTTTTTATTCTTCCTTTTAAGATACATTGTCCTTATGACATTACAAGACAGAAACGAGAAGCTTTTTTACCGAGTTCTGACATCAGACATCGAGAGATTCATGCCCATAGTTTATACTCCGACAGTTGGCCTGGCCTGTCAGCAGTATGGCCTGGCTTTCAGAAGACCACGGTGAGTGGGCAGAATATTTTTTCACTGTCTTGAATTGGATTTGAATGTGGTTTTTATACAGCATGAACTTTTCTGTGGGTGGCCTAGAAAAAGTCAAATTTGATCCTGGATCAAAATATGGGCTATCAAGTAGCCGTTTACATGGATTGCTGCCCTTTGTGACAGCAGGTGCATGGACTTGTTTCTCTGTCTGCCGGTATCTCAAATACATGGTGAGTGTAGGTGAGTAGCTGAGTGGGCTCGGCTCACTTCCCAGCTCCTGACCAGCTGTACAGAAAAGGAGGTGAAGGACTCCTCCACTGATGCAGCGTGGGCAGCACAGCTCGCTTCCCCATCTCCTCCCAGATGCACAGGGGCAGCAGGGAAGGACCTGCAGTGTGGCTTAGGGAAAATGTTTTTAAAATAAGCTTCTCCCCGGATCTCCCAGTGTTTTCTGGGATCTTCCTAGTTGTGCATGCTCCAAAGTGGGAATTTCTGCACTGTGCAGAGCATGTGCACAGAGCTCCTCACAAGTCAGAGTTCAAACTCAAGCATTCCTGACTTCTCCCCTCCCTCCTGCACCAGTTCCTTGACCACACAGTGTCCATCTATCAGTGATCACCTGCGTTTGAAGTCTCTACCTTGTAACGAGACTTGGACCAAACCAGGTGTTTGGTTTTCCCTGTTATCTCAGGGAAATCAGGACTGCCTTCCCCACTCAGTTCTCTTTGCCATTGTTGCTGTTGAGGAAGTCTTCTTCCTCTAACTCTTTTAAAACAACCACATTATTTTACCACCACCACGGTAAGAACATCTGTTCTCATAGTCTGGCAGTTCTAATGGAAGAACTCTTGTTAAATTTGGGCAAGGACCTGTTTTGGATTTCCAGCCTCTGCTTTTGCAGGAAAGGGGCAAGTTGTCATGGCCTGAATGCAGCCGAGTTCCTGTTTCACTGTTTCTCTGCAGAGGGACTGTGAGCTGCAGCTGACTTTCAGATTGTACTTTTAATAGCAGGGGGGTTTTTTGTTGTTTTTTTTGTTTTTACCAAAATAGCCTTTCCTACAAAAAGACAAATCCAGTTCTATAATTTTAAATAATGAGCTTCAACATTCATATTGTTCTTCTTTTTGTAAAGTTAGATTTGAGAATACTTGTGTTGCACTAAAGATTTATTCTTTTGGAGCCACTTTATGGAGCACAGGGATTGCACTGGCCAGAGACTTGGCACAGTATAGCACACCAGCACTTCTAAGAGAGAATTAAGATTTAATTTATGGCTAAAAATTAAAATTCTGTGCCTTGCAGCGTCTTTGCCCTGACTTGTAAGGCCTGTCTGAATCAGTGTGTGAGAAGAATGAACTGCAGTTTCCATTCTTTTTTTCCTCAGCCTTTTAATCTATTTCTAATTGATATCAATAGGGTTTTAAAACTTAATGACAACCATTTAAAAGGTCACAATGGTTACATACCTTTCTGTCAATCATTTCAGCGGGAACATAGCACGTAAAACTGGAAGGGACTTCCTGGCCCATCGAGTCCAGTCCCCAGCCATTATAGGCATCTGCAACCTTTCATAAACAGTCCATCTTCGCACTAGTTGGTGGGGGAAGAGGTGGGGGGAGAAGGCAGTTGCATCTACTCATATGAGAAATATGGGATATCAAGTGGTCATTTAGGACATGTCTATACTGTTGTGATGGGGTGCTCTATCTTGCTGATGAGGAAATTAACCTCCTCGTCTACTCAGTCTTACTCAGATGTATCAGCTTTGGAAAACAGGTGATGAGGAAACCCTGACAGGCAACAATAACACCATACTCAAGACCAAGGTGTCTGGCATTGTCAAGAGCAGCACCTTGGCTGCTTGGCAGTGAGACTGAATGCCCTGGTGTTATGGTATGGATAATATTTGTAATCCATCAGGATTAAGCAACATTAAAAAGACATAATAGAGTGTTAGGTATTATTGAGAAGGTAATTGAAAGCAAAACAGACAGTGTCATTATGCCTCTGTATAAATCCATAGTATGCCCCCACCTTGACATAAAGTACCTATACACATGCAATGAGGCTATACACGTGCAGAGGTAATTACTGTGCTCCGGCAGGCTCCAGCATCACATGTATCAGCATCCCCGCATTGTAAAACGGCACTGGTGACACTTTAACTAAAGCTCATTCAACAAGCTTTAGCTAAAGCTCCCCCACCGCCATTTTTCAGTGTGGGGACGCTGATACACATGACACTTTTGGAGCCGTTCTAATTAAAAGCCCCTCTCCTCCCCACTCACGGACCATGTGTATAAATGCCCAGTTTCAGTTCCCTCTTCTCCAAAATTATGTAGTTTCCAAGAAAAGGAGCACAGAAGGGACACATGGTCAGGGGCATAGAAAAGCTTCTGTACAGTGAACATTGAAGAGATAAGGACTTTTCAGTTTAGAGAAAAGACAAAAGTGGGATGATATGATAGAGGTCTAAAAAATAATAGCATGGAGAAAGAAAATAAGGATTTACTATTTACAGTTTCACAATACCAGGACTAGGGGAAACACAAGGAAATTATCAGGAACCAAGTTTAAACATACCAATTCTTTTCACACAGTACTCAGCTTCTGGAACCCGTTGCCATAAGATGTTATAAAAACTGATTATTTCAAAAGAGGTTTGAAAGATTCAAAAGAGAAATGGACAGAATCATGCATGGTACATCCATCAATGGATATTGAACATGATAGGGCCAAAGCCTCCTCCCAAATTAGGATTTCCTGGGTCTCTGAATTCTGGAAGCTCTACAGGAGGAGAGAGAGGAGATGGGATCAATTTGGATCATCCCTGCATAAATACTCTTCCTTTTAGCAAGTGCAACTGTGAGATTATAGCTAGATAGACCTGTGGTCTGACCCAGCAGGGCACTTCTTATGTTGTTAATAAACCCCTTGACTTTGAGGCACGATCAAACATACTTAGACCATCCCTAACAAATAAGAACATTTTACATGTGCTCTGGGGCTGGAGGGAGGGAGGGAATGCTTTAATTGGAGTGGCTCTTGAAGCCGCTCCAATTAAAGCACCCACAGCATCTTGTGCATCAGTGTCCCTGTTCTTCACCATGATGATGGGGGCACTTTAACTAAAGCTCATTCAACAAGCTTTAGTTAAGGTGCAGGGATGCCGATATGCGAGACACAGAGCCTGTCTGATTGGAGCATGCCAATTAGCATGCTCCAGCAGACTCGATTAATCAAATTACATTGTAATTACAGTGTGTTGGAGCAGCCTCCCCGAACATGTACAGGCACCCTATATGTCTAACCTGTTTTTTAAAACTTTCAGTGAGAGGGATCTTACAACTTCTATTGGTAGCCTAGACCAGTGCTTAATTATCTTTGATATTGCTAGAAAGTTTTTCCTAATTTCTAACCTAAGTCGTCTTTGCTGCAAATGAAGTGGATTATTTGTTAGTTTTATACCACCCTCAGTCAACAATAGCACAATTGATCACATTCCTCTCCCTATCAGCCTTTCTTCCGTATTTCAAGTCTGTTGTCATGGCCTCCCTCAGTCTCCTCTCTTTTTTTAGACTAAGCAAACAAAGTTTTTCCAACCTCTCCTCACAGGTCATGTTTTCCCAATCACTTCTCATTCTTATTGCTTGCTTCTGGACACACTCCAGTTTGTCTATATTTTTCTTAACAGGCAGTGTCCAAAACTGGGTGGAATGCCCTATTTTCAGTATCACCAGCACTGAGCAGAAAGTTGTCTTTTGAGCTTTACATATGTCACTTCTGTTAATACAGCCCAGAATGAAATTAGGTTTTTTTGCAACACCAATACGTTGAGTCTGTTCCTGGTTCTTATGACTTCCAGATCCTTTTTGTCGGTACTGCTTCTTAGCTTTTCCCATTTCTGTGTGCAATGGATTTCTCCTGTTTCTGTATAGCTCTTTGCACTTGTCTTTACTGACCTTCATCTTGTTAGGTTTTTTTAATTAGCATGATCTATAGCTGCCTACATCATCCTTTTGTTTTTGCCCTTTTGTTTAAAGGTAGGTACAGTACTCTGTGCTTCTCCAGTTTTCATGCCCCTCCCGTCATGCTCACTCACAAATAGTTGCCGATGAGAAGACGCTGCTTTAGTTAGCTCCTCCAGTATTCTAAAGTGAATTTCCTGGGGTGCCAATGATTTGAATACATCTAACTTATTCCTTAATCCATTTTTCCCTAACCTGGCCTGTTCTCCTGTCACATTGTAAAATTAATGATGTTAGGTCCCCAGTCACATTTTAAAACTTTTTTTCTAAAAGTTAAAGCAAGATGGTATTGAACACTTCCTCCTTCTCCATGCCACCTGTAGGATTTACCTTCCTAATGTATTTCTAGAAAGCAGTCATAACAGCCTGGACTTTTTTTTTGCTCGATTTAACAAATCAAGGTGTTTTAAGGTCACCGTTTTCCCTGCTTCAGCATGCATCTTTCGTGAACACAGGGAATCAGAGATGTGTGCAGTATGCCACATGAGGATCTTGCCAGTGCCTTGTATAATGACCATTAATATTTCTCCTTCAAATGATTGTTCGTACCACTGTGGGTGTGGACTTCATGCATATTCCAGATGAGGTCTAATCAGTGCCTTCTGAAATGATGTTAATGCCTCCCTTTCTCTGCTGGAAATACCCCACCTGATGTATCCTGAAATTGCATTTACTGTTTCCATAGACTCATCACATCCATAACTCAGTCAACCTAATGAATACCAGGTCTTTCTACTCTGTTTCTAATTTATGAGCCCCTAACTTGGAGTAGGGGTTCTTGCGCTTAGTACCTATGTGCATAACCTGGTACTTCATTCCACTAAGTTTCATTTCATTTCAATTACTCTAGTCCTCAAAAGCATCATATTCTTCCTGTATGATATTCAGCTCCTTCTCCATATTGACAGTGCCTGCCAACCCAACGTCATTCACACTCATTAGTATACATACCCCTGCTTGTTTGAAACATTCAAGTGCCAGTGTCATTATGGACATTAAATTGTGGTGAAACCAGACTGCTTCCACAGCCTTTTCCACTGCCATCTGGATATCACAAATTTGATGTATATTTTGTGACAGTGCCATGAATCACAGTAGTGGTTGCTCTAAGCTACACAAAATGCCTTTTTCAGTGGAATACCATTTATTGAATCCTATCAATATAGGAGATGTAATATCTTGTTTCAGAAATCTTTTATGGAAGGCCAAGATGGAGTTGCCTTGGTACACAACATGTCAGAGGGTGTGGAAGCAGTATTACAAAATACAATCCAAGTTTTACAAGTCGTAAAACCTTGAATAAAGGGCCTGCTGATGCGTGAAACCTCACCAGTTTGGTAGGTCTCTGTTAACACAATAGTACCCTGATGTTATAGCAGAAGGTTTGGTCAGGCATGGGATTATCTCTTTGACAGAAAGTGATTTTCAGAAGGTTCAGATTTACTCCCATTATATTCAACTCATGAGTGAAATTACTTAGTAGGATATTAGGAAAGGTTTAGCCTTCCCGCATTTCCTAGATGCTGTTCTCACAGTTATGGGACTGCCTGCATCTCTGTCCCTCTTCCCTGGTCTCTCAGTATGCACACTTAGGTGTTAGACCTCATTCCTTTACTCATCCAATTAAGGGATATGGCTATTCCCTCTACTTGTACACATGGAACTAGGTGTCCTTGGCTAATCTGGCTGGGTTTGGGCACCTGCAGTTCAGGACCCTGTGACTAGACAGCCTTCTTAAATAAAGATATTCAACAGTTAAAAACAAAGGTTTTAGAGCAAAAAGATTTTAAAACAACAAACTGTGTGCATACTTGCCTGTTAAACAGAGGTTTGTTGTTTCCTGATGGCCACCTAGGCAGGCCTAAGTACCTCTGACAACTCCCAGCAGGGTCCTGTCTCAGTCTGATTCCCCCATACAACTACTGCTTGTTCCTTTAGAAAGCATCTCTCTGAATCTCCCAGGAATTCATTTGTTCTTCTATGTTTAGTGGGCCTTTGCCTGGTAGTCAAAACCCAGCTTTTTAGGTTGCTTGGATAGGAAGCAAAATCAGAAGGTGGCTTCACTCATTTTTCAGGCAGCCCCCTGAATCAGCCACATGCATGTAAACATCCAAAAACCAGGCCAGCTAACAGTATTTATAAATTACTACCATGCAGCTGCACGCGCACACACACACACACACACACACACACACACACACACGTGTGTGTATGTATGTATATGTATCTGTATATATATGTATGTGTATATAGGTGTATATATATAGATATATATCACAAGTATGGTAACAAGCATGTCAGAAATCTACCTACAAAACCAAACCAAACTACATTTATGTCTGTGTTACAAAACTGTCCTGCAGCCTTCGTCCTTTCAGGGTTACAACATGGCTAGGTCCCATTTATATAAGCAAGACCAAAGCATTTTTTGAGTAGGGTCTCAACATAACTTTGTATCATATCTGGGTTCAATTCCAGATGTCTTTGGGGCAAATACCTAGTAACGAAGGAGCATCTGTCATTTGTATGTTCTTATTGGTTTCTTACAGGTTCAGACCCTGTGGTTTTTGGAACTTTTCCTGGTGATCTGCAGAATGCAGGATTATGAGAAGTGAGGGATGGAATCAGAGGGAAGTTAAGGAAGGTGACCCTTGGAAGTGTTACTCTTGGGGAGGTGGAAACTTACTCTTGTAGATTAAAACTAGCAAAACAAATATCAGCAGGTAAACTAGGTAACTGCTTCCATTAGCT
>NW_017729032.1:12986660-12989331 GCF_001723915.1 Gavialis gangeticus | reverse complement strand
CAAAACAAATATCAGCAGGTAAACTAGGTAACTGCTTCCATTAGCCCTAGCTGCTCAGAGCACATCAGCCCTAGAAAATGATTGAGAGGGTTTGGCCACATTAGGCAAAAGATTTGAATTCCCTTGGAAATGAAAAGGAAGGAAGCCAGCACATGCTTGGCAGTATTATTCTTGTACTAATTCAAACCTTGCTGCTTCAACTCCTAGACTAACCCTAATGTTGCCCATTGTTACTACACAGGGGGTCATTCAACTGGAGCCATTTAAGCTGGTCAGGGAAGGCTAAACTAGACATCTCAAGGTATCAGTCTACTGTAGCCTACATCAGCAACCCCTTTAATGGTTTAACTGTACTGAACTGCTTCATTGCCTCCTACTATAATGGTTATTAATTCAATTTTGATCTAGCGCCATATTTTAAAGTTGGCATAATAGATAATAGAGCCGTCCAAAGAAGGACCACGTAGGTCCTAATTTAACTTGTAGAAAATCTAGTTGACCAAGTGATTAGATGTAAGGAACACAGGATTGAGACAGAATTAAGTAAAGAAACATTTAATTTTCTTAATAAACACACTGTGTCTAAGAATCAGGAAACTGCAGCTTCCTCCAATGCAGTTGAACTGAATACAGTACCAGGTACTAGCAATACCAAACACCTAATCCTGGTTATACTACTGATCCCTTTTATGGCTTTAGGCAAGTTGCCTGGCCTCTCTTTTTCCAGCCCCCCACTATACAGCAGAGGGGGTGATGCACCAGAGTGCTAGTCTCAGTTTCCTGGCACTAATTACAGGACATCTGGTTTAGCATTAGCAGATGCTGTACTCCTGACACATAGCAGCGTGCAATGACTACTGTTCCTGGGATGATGCATAATCCTCAGAACACACCTAAAATGTATACAGTTTGTGAGCATGCTAAGCACTGCAGGTTTTGTTGCTGATGATAACAATCCCTATTACATATGATTCGCCTTTAAGTTGTGTTGAAATCATACCACTAAAACATGGCATTTCAATTTGAAATAGACCTTCTGATCAATAGACTTCTGTATATAAAACAGAAGCTTTATCTTCCTCTGAGACATTGAGAACAGTGTTGGAACAGCCCTGTGGCTCTGCATCAGGGGAAACCCATCGGGGTAGCCAGAGTCTGGAGCTTGCTCTAAGTTCCTGAAACAATGAGTGGTCCTTAGATACGGTTCTTCAAAACAAGAAGAAATATTTTGAAAGGAACTGGAACCTGAAACATGAAAGCTAATGAGGGTCATGTGTTGCTAAAATTAAAACAAATTAAAAATAAAGACTAATAAGCCTTTTGGTTAATGGGGAGACGATACAACAGGGGGTGAAACAACCTGTAGGGCTGTCCTGCTGACAGTCTCTGTGGCCTCCCATGGATGTGTCTGTCACATGCCCTACACCACAGCACACAAACAGGTACATCTTCCTTGTCTGGCTTGCTATTTGCAAAGCTGGAACCAAGCCAAATCAAATACCCATGGGGAAGTTTTGATCCAAGGACAAACACAGTGACAGGAACCTGTCTCTAGTCATTTCATTCTTCTCATTCCAATAGTATTACCCCTGTAGAGTAATGCAAGCCAAAAATGAATACCCATGGGGAAGAGGTGGGTTTTGAGCTGCCCCTGCTTCCCCTGAAATTAGTGCTTTACATCTAGCAATATCAGAGTTTACATTTGGTGATCAATTCCTCACGCTGAGGCACACCTGGATGACTACCATTTGTGCTATCCCAGCCCTTTTTTAGAAGTAGCCATGCTCAGCATAACTCATAATGGATGCTGCTTAGTGATCAAGGAAATAGCCTTCAATTCCTCTCTCCTACTCTAATTTCAACCAATTTGCTCAGTATCTTTTAGAGGTTTTCTGGCTAATCAAATCTATTCCACATTCTGAAGATGAAACATTCCCCACACATCACAGGGGAGCATAAGAAAGTTTCTTGTATGTGTTGTATCTATCGTAATTATTTTTTCATTAGAGAAATATTCTGTGTTCCTCTCCCCTTCCCATCTCTTTCTGCCTACGTTCTCTTGAGCAGAATGTGAACTCACCGACATGAGAAATGTTTATGAGAAACTTCACATTTTCATGGAGTAATATCCCACCCCCCTTAAAGCTGATGGCAAAAACCTTCACTGATTTCAAGGAAGCCAAGATTTTCACTTCATAACAGTTGGTGGGAAATTCCCCAACCTATCAAGCAATTCCTGATTATGCAGACTTGAAGATGGTCATTAAGTAAAAGCCAGAGTGCCTCTACCATTTCATTTGTGGCCCAGCTGCTCTAGCATGCCAGGAGCTGGAAGGAGTGGGGGAAGGGCAGTTTTCCCAAAGCAGGACAATTTGTCTCTCACCAAAGCGCACGTGCCGGGGTGTGCACTGCAGCACAAAGTAGTGGCAAAAATTTGTGCCACTACTACTTGTGCTGCTGTAAGTGCACACCCCTGCACATCTGGATGTGGCCCAAGAGGTCATTAAGTCCACCCCACTGCTCAAGGATCATCCCTAACTAAACCATCCCAGTCAAATGCCTCAAGGAGGGAGAGTCCATAACTTCTCTCATAGGTTCATGGGTTGTAGGGCTGGAAGGGGCCCCTAAAGATCATCCCGGTAATGTGTTCCAATGCTCAACCACCCTCAGA
>NW_017729032.1:12974863-12981660 GCF_001723915.1 Gavialis gangeticus | reverse complement strand
AGGAGGGAGAGTCCATAACTTCTCTCATAGGTTCATGGGTTGTAGGGCTGGAAGGGGCCCCTAAAGATCATCCCGGTAATGTGTTCCAATGCTCAACCGCCCTCAGAGTGAAAAAGTCCTTTCTATCCAACTTATATTTTCCCCTGCTGCAATTTAAGGGCATTGTTCCTTTTCCTGACTCCTGTGGGTGCAAAGAACCATCTGTCTCCATCCTCCAGACATCCATCCTTCCAGTGTTTAAAGACTGTTATCAAATAATCCCCCCTCAGTCTTCTCTTCTCTAGACTAAATAATCCTACTTCTTTCAGCCAATCCAGATAAATCATGTTATCCAGGTCTCTAATCATTTTTGTCACTGGACTCTTTCCACTGTTGTTTTTCTACCCTTTCCACCCTGTCCACTGTGGACAGTGGACATTTTTCCACTGTTCACTGGAAAAACTCTTAAGTTTTCCACATCTTTCTTGAAGTGAGTAGTCCCAGACTAGACAGTATTCATGTCAGGATTAAGCAGCAGATCAAGTCAGGTAAGGGGTGTAGAAATCTGAGACTGGGCAGAGGTGTTTTGGACAGGGAGAAGAGGCAGGGAAACAATCAGAGGGAGGATGACACATGGCATTCATTATGTTAGTAAGGAGCCTGGGCAGAGAAGAGTAGTGAGGGGTAAGAAAACTGTGGGGAGATGCCAAAGGCTGGAGGGACAGGGGCCTCCTAGAGAGGAGAAGCAGGGCAGCATCCAGATGAGCGTGGCTATGCGGTATACGGTGCCCCCAACCCATCTCTGATGCCACACACCGGAAGTTCAGGCATTTCCTGCACTGCTACCTTGCAGCACAGTGAGGAGGGGAGGTTTGACCCTAGGCGATCCCAGGGTCATAAAAACCCGTGTCGAAAAAAAACAGGGCAGCGCATGTGGCTTTAGCACATGCTGCCCAAAACCAGAGCCTGGCCCACTGGAGCCATGCTGCGGCTTCCAGCCAGGCTCCAAGCTGCAGGAGCACCATGGCTGCAGCTTCCCCAGCCCCCAGGACCCCGGGTAATAGTGCTGGGGCCAACACAGTTTTGGCCCCAGTCCCCGCTACCCCACCCAGGGTAACTTGCCACACACCAGTGGGCGCATGGCACAGGCATTCATTCCCCAGGAACGAGTAGCAACAGCACAAGGTGTGCCACTGCTTCTTGTCCCCAGGGAGCCAAACATCTGAGCTCGTCGGGACACGGCCCAGAAGTGTTAATTTTAGACATGGCAAGTAGGTGCAAGCTCACATAAGGAGTTTACCTCAGGGTGAACACTAAGGAGGGTGTATTATTTACATTGGTGCATGGGTGCATAATAAGAAGCTACCAGATGAAAGTAAAATGGAATATATAAAGTGATCATCTTGAAAGTCCTTGATGGTGAAGTGTGTTGAGCTGTGCAACGGCCTCCCAAAGGAAGTGGTGGGTGTACGCTGTAAGGTTGACCAGTCAGGCCCTCAGAAAGCAAGTGTGTAGAGCACAGTGGCATTAGTCAGGGTGCTAGACATGAAACTCTTTTAATTGCCCTTTTCCATTTATCATTCCATCCCAGGCGTATTTTTATCCTTAATCCTGCCGCTCTTAAGGTATTTGTGGGTTATACCTCATTCACAATTTTCAGAGGCACATCTAAACTTCTGCAAGATGGAGGAGTATGTGTGCAGTCATATACTAAATAATCTTCAGCTCAAGCAAGTCACCTATGTCTTAGATATGTGACTTTTTGAAAACTTAGCCTTGTTGCCTGAAGACTATTGTTATGTGGCTTGCAATAACCATTGCAACTGAAGATGCAGATGGAACAGTTTTCTTAAATGGATCCATCTAGACATGCCTGGATAGGCCAGCTTAGATTTATTTTATCTAAAGGCAGATTGTTGATTGCCCTGGTATTGTAAAAATATTATTTTTCTTTTCTTTTCTTTCATTCTCAGACTTTGTCCTAAGACTTTATTTATTCTTGAAGCTCCCTGCTGTGCACTTTAAAAGTATAGGTGTGGGTCTTGGAGGCATTTTCTCAGCGTGGGAAGGAAACACAATCAGACTAGGATAATTTAATTTCCCCAGGCAACCTTGATCTCACTTTAACCTTTGCAACATCAAATAAAATAAGGGGTGTGCTTAATAGTTAAAATCAGTGAAGTCTTCTTGTTAAAATGAGCTGTAAGCAGCACCAGTCGCTTTCCTCTGCAGTGCTTAATCCTGGAAAACTGGCACACTTTTTTTCTTCTTTTAATCCTCCAGTTGCTGAAGTACTGCCAGGTTTCTGTCATGGTGTTTGGTCTAGGACTGAGTTTCTGGAAAGACAGAAAAAGTTGAAGAATGAGACCAGACTGCCACACGCCAAGCTCTTGAACCTGTAGTTTTTCTGCTCGTCGAGCCTGGGCAGCATAGAACAACTCTAGACTTAAAATACACACAAATTGCTGGTGGATTCCTCAACCTCTTCTGCCCCACCTGAAGAATACCTTTTACCCATCCCCTTCTATACATGTACACAGTGTTAACAGATGATTGACATCTAGTCTCATTCCCCAACCCCTGCCCCAAATGTCAGCACTAGTCAGTCCATGGGAGCTTCAGTAGTTCAGAATGGGTAAAGATCAGGGCCTCACATCTTCAGAACTGCACTGATTTTAACCACACATGTTGATAGTTCGGTGCTCTATGGCTAAATCATCATGTGGCCCCTTGAAATGAAGCGTCTCGACTTCAGTTATTGCTGAAAACCAAGGCTGGAAAAGATCCTTCCACTAACACTTGAAATCCAGGAGGGACCCTTTGTTGAATTATTATGATGCAATACATCCACTAGGAGTGGCAAAGAATTTATGACAGCACTTGGGTTAAAGCCCCGCTGAATGATTGTAAAGATGCCTAAAAACAGTCTGCCCATAGTGGTCAGAGCCCTATATTTGAGACAAGCCAACAGTGATACGTCTGTTCATCCTTTCTTCATCCTGCAAGTTAGAGCTCAAATAGCTCTTCTGAAGCACTCCCTTCCTCCCTCAGCAATTTCACACTTACACCTAATTGCCTTTTCCAGCAGTTGGCACCCCTGTCTTCTGCCAGAAGTTAGCCCCACACCCTCCTTGCATGCCACTCTGATCCCCTGTCCTCTATCCGATCTACTGTTTTGCTTTCTGCTTCCTGCCCTATTTGCTGCCAGTTGTACATGCCCTTCCCAATCTGCCATATGAGCTGTAAGCAGCACCAGTTGCTTTCCTCTGCAGTGCTTAATCCTGGAAAACCGGTACACTTTTCCAGGATTAAGCTGCCCATGTCACTTGTTTCACATGTCCTGCAGGTTCATCACCCCTGCATTAGTAAACGATTAGGATATAAAAAAGCCTGGGTAACCATTACGTGCCAAACTATGAATTGAACCAAAAAACCTCTGACTTAGGCCCTAATCCTACCATATCTTCTTCATGGATGGACCCTTAGCACTCACCAAGAGCCACAAAGTAGTAAATGGGGCTCCCTGCTAATGCAGGGGGTGGGCACATGCCACTGCGTTTGGAGCACTGGGGCCTCTCTCAGAAATATTTGCTCTCGACTGATGTGTAGCTGACCTTTTCCTAAATGGTCTTTACTATTCACAAACCATATTTTTAAAATCTTTTTTCCCCCGTGTTCTTTAGCTGCTTCCTGCAGTCTAATTATTTTCACTCCCTGAGGATCCTTTATGTATGAGCATGTGGATTTTTCTTTTTGCTATAATTGTACTTTGAAACCTGCATCTTTTAGCTCCCATATTAAATTCTGGTTTTCCTGTCTAAAATACATGATGACAGCTTTAGGAACATGTACATGACTAATGAAGGCGGCCCTGTTTCCTCTTCGACTCACTGTTCATTTAATAATACAGCTCACTGTGTATTAAGATGTAAGGATTTTGTCCTGTAAATGTCTCCATACGTTACATGAATGATCACTGTAGCTTTGTATTATATTATTTATTTTCCATCCATACCCACAAGAACTATTCTGTTTCCTACAATTTAATAAAAAAAGAAATCCTATACCTCTACCAGAAACTCTTTAAATCTGCTGGTGAACACATTTATAAAAATAGTTGATGAGTCACCATGAAAATGTTGTCCAATATGAAGATTAATTATGCCGCATTTAGACAAATCACTGCATATTGAAACATACTTTCTCTCCAAAAACTATAGCCCCAAGGCACTTATCAGCTCAAGCTTACCCAAAAGAGCCAAACTATTTTAAAGTTTGTTTTGTGATTTTGGAGCATCTAATCCTGTTATGGCTGTGATTACGAATGGGTACTCCTAACAAGCAGTGGTGTGGCTGGTGGAGAAGGCTTTGGAGACACAGACTGTCTAACCTGCCAGTTTTATATTTGATTTCAGAGACATAAAGATATAGAACCAGCCCTGGGCTGAGTTATAGCTGTTTGCACTATATCACCAGAATCAAGTAACCCTAAATCTCCTGAGGAGGTATTCTCCAGTGTGATGCAGATAGCATAGTAGTGATGATACCAGCCTCTTCTCTGTGTCCAACACAGAAAGCATGGCTGGGGCCCCTGCTCATCACCAGCAGTTCTGTGGGTGCCTTGCTGGTGTATGGTCAGCCCAGAGTTGGAAGAGTGTAAAGCGGCATAAAGTAACTGCTGCTTCGTGTTGCAGAGCTGTGCTGTGATCTCTCACGTGTAACAGGGGATGTGACCATTTTTTTAAACAGTGGCTTTCCACAGACTTCTTACTTGCTCTGAGTAAAATCCTGGCTCCATTGAAGTCAAAACTTCCATTGACTTAATTGGGGCTGGGATTTCACCGTCTGTTTGATTTTTCAAGCTGTGAGTGGAGAGACTGGCCTGTTGCGCCTCACTATTTTGATCTGATGAATTGACTTCCCCTGTTGGACAGTAGCACCAAGTTGTGACTTAGGTCAGCCTGTTCTTAGCCAAAACTGGTTAGGTGTATTTGTCACCTTTAATGACTAACCTGCTACCAAATCACTTATGTTCAGTTAGCTGTCCTTGAATAATCAGCTTTTCACTACAGCACCAATACTGAGCACCAATCCAGTATTGAAAAACAGAAAAGCAAAAGAAAGCAGAATTGTGATGTTTCATTGCTAGGATCATAGTCCTGCTATTTGCTGCCTTTAGGGAAAATGGCATATTTATGGGGAGCTCTATTACTGTCTGTGAGGGCTCCCTCACATTCAAGTTCTGCATACACGTGTCTTCAAGCTCAGGGGCCCAAAGTTATAGTTGTAGTTGCATGGAGTTACATAACTTGCAGGATAGCAGACAAACAGCCACAGTATCTCTGTTTTGTCTGTTCTCCATAATTCAGTAGGCATCCTGCCTGGTGAATCACCCTTGGCCAGGGATGCAAACCTATGGCTCACAGACTGGATTCAGCTCACAAAAGTCTGATTCAGCCTACAAAGGTCTGATCCAGGCCAAAGGGTTTGGTGGCACAGAGCTGCATCATGCTGCCCATCCCTTCCATAGTGCTTTCCTTCACTGCAGAACATGCCTCTCTGCCACATCTTCTGTTATCCTCTCTGCAGAAGGGTTGGAGATCAGCCATGAGGGTAAGCTCAGGCAGCTAGCCAGTCTTGTGGGGTGGAGACTTGTGTGACAGGGGCCCAGGTTGCAAAGGTTGGCCCATGTTGTCATGCCCATGCACTGACCTGGGCAGGACTCACCTTGACTTTTTCATGTTCCACCAGCTAGATAGTAGTGTTTATGGCTCAATGGCATCAGCCCTCTGTGAAACATCATGCACTTGTGTTGCTCTATGTACAGATACTATACATGATATACAAAGATCTCTCTGATTTGAACATCGGCTTTTTCAATGAGTTAAGAATATTACTTCCAAGGGGCTTATTACACTCTGTTACATGCTGTAGATATGTATGTCCCCCTATCACCATGATACCAGGCTTCTTTTCTACGTTGTTTTGAGATAGGGGAGTGCTATGAGCCCTGTTCTACAGAGGGGAAGCTTGGGCACCTAAACCCTGTGGCACCTAACCATGTGGTTACCCTGAAGATGGATACATCAAACACAGAAGCTTAGGCACTGATCAGATTGGAATTGTGTTTGTGGGTATTGTGAGAAACAGCTGAAAGACTAAAGCAGAGAGGAGGCAGAAAGGAAACACAAAGTACAGCCACAGAAGCGCTTGACTGTCAAAGAAAGAAAGTTGAATGCAGTAGTGTAACATAAGGGAGGGAGCAGGGCAGCAGCCCTGGGTGCTGCCATTGGAGGGGGTTGCAAAAATGGCAGCCAGTGCTGCTATGTGCCCCACTAATGGCAAGGGCATAAGGCTGCCCTGTTACACCTTGCAGTGAGGGAGTAGCTTCTGGTTTAAAGTTGCCTGAAGAGGGCTTGAAGCTATGAACAGAGAGACTGTTTCTTGTGGCTTGATTCCTCCTGTGTTCAGGGAAGGAGAACTTTGTAAATGGCACTGAATCAAAGATACTCAACTCCATCACCAATTTTTCCTAATGAAAGCTACCTGGCTAACTGCACAGGTTGCAAAGTAAGTAACAGTACTCGGTCTTTGGAAAAACAGCCTCCCTTTAAACAAAGCATGGAAGAACATTTGTATTTGAAGACATCTGATAAATGTTGCAACTTACTTCCAGGAGTCCTACACGAAGAGAAGCTCTCCAAAAGTCACTCTAGAAAACATGAGCAATGTCTGTTGTTCCCTCCCCTGGGCTTCCAGTACACCCTGCCTTTTGGTTTGGTTTGGTTTTGTTGGAGACTAAGCTGTTGAGAGTGAAG
>NW_017729032.1:12967729-12969863 GCF_001723915.1 Gavialis gangeticus | reverse complement strand
AAAGTCACTCTAGAAAACATGAGCAATGTCTGTTGTTCCCTCCCCTGGGCTTCCAGTACACCCTGCCTTTTGGTTTGGTTTTGTTGGAGACTAAGCTGTTGAGGGTGAAGATTTCATTTTTGGGTTTTTTTCAGTGCTAAGGACATTGTCATAGTTTAAAAAATGTTAAGTGACAGCAAAATTTTTCAGTTGGCCCATGCAATAAGTAACTGAAAGCAGGTGGAAATATTTGGCATCATAGTTTGTTTAAAAAGCAGGTTCCTGAATGGAATCAAAAGGAGAACGCCAAGAAGGGGGTGGCAGGAGAAGCCGGGTGCCTCTGAGATGTAGATGAAAAATGTTCTTCTCAGGTGTGTGGACAAGATGGAAATAGACTCTGCAACCATCGGGGACAAGGCTGAAATCAGTGGCCTCAAACTGCAGCAGAGGAAATTTAGTTTGGGGATTAGGAGCAACTTCAGCACTATGTTAAACAGTTAAACACTGGAACAGGCTACCCAGAAAAGTTGTGGGATCTCCATCCATGGATATTTCACTAGATGCTTCAGTCAGGGATGGTCTTAACTTGAACAGGGGCTGTGCTAGATGACCTCATGAGGATCCCTTCCAGTCCTGTGATCTCCAATTTAGAGCTTCACTGAGTTGAGAATATTACTTCCAAGGGTCTTATTACACTCCGTTACATGCTGTGGATATGTATGCCCCGCTATCACCATGATACCAGACTTCTTTTCTACATTGTTTTGAGGAGTGCTATTAATCCCATTTTACAGATGGGAAGCTCGGGCACAGACTGCCTTCTGTGTTAAGGATGCAGATAAACACCTAACTGTTTTCTGAAATCCAGCTAGGGTCCTATCTGCCTCTTTAGCACATCAATCTCTTTAAAAACCTGGCCTCATATAACTTATCCAAAGTCATGGACTTGAACTCAGGCTTGTCACCTGTCCTAAGCTGGTGCCCATGCCACAGGACCAGTATCCTAACTTGCATTGTTAAACCTCATCTGGTTACACACTTTGTTGAATCTGATGAGTGTGACAGCTGTCTTTCATCCCAGACAAATGCAAGTAAGCCATTAAGAGGAGTAAAGCCCAAACCGGCAAGCCTTGAGTAGTACCTAAACCAGGTGGCAAAAGAGGTAACCCTGAAGATAGATACATCAAGCACAGAAGCTTAGGCACCGATCAGATTGGAATTGTGTTTGTCTGGGTATTGGACAATTGGACAACTGGGTCTGGGTATTGTCTGGGTATTAAGGACCTGAAGCACAGAGAGACTGAGTAAATTGCATAAGGACACACAGGAAGTCTGTGTGAGAGAGAAATCTGGAACCTAGGTCTCCTGTCTCCCACTCCATAAGATGGCATGTGGAAGAGCTGAGATGCATGGGCTAGACCTGCTCAAATCAAGTGCACATTTCAGTGACTGTGAAGGAGCAGAATCTATTAACAATTCCCCTGAAACCCATTCACAATTGAAAAATGGAGGCCTGTCTACACAACATTAAGGGCTATAGGCTGTACAGGAGGGATAGGACAGGGAGGAAAGGTGGGGGTGCAGCGCTCTATGTTGAAGACCAGGAATTTTCAGGTCAGCTCACAGAGGCAATTAAGTCAAAGGATGTGGTCATCATGGGTGACCTAAACTATCCAGACATTTGCTGGGAAGAGCAGTCAGCCAGGTCTGACCGCTCACGTAGGTTCCTAGCCAAGTTACAGGACCTCCATCTAACCCAGGAGGTGCACAGTCCCACCAGGGGAAATGCTTTGTTAGACCTGGTCCTGCCCACAAACGACGACCTGGTGAGGGGGCTGCGGGTGCTCAATCACCTGGGCGATAGCAACCATCGCCGATTGGAATTCACCATCCAGTGCAGGGTGGCAAAGGCCTGCAGCAAGACAGCAGCCCTGGACTTCAGGAGGGCAGATTTCATTGAGCTAAGGAGACTAGTTGTGGAGGCACTGAGGTCCCGGAGGGATGGGGAGTTGGGAGTCCAAGAAGAGTGGTCGTTCCTGAAGGAGACAATCCTCCAAGCCCAAAGAGTAGCAAGCCCAACATGGATCAAAGGGGGCAAGAGTGCTCAAAAGCCCCCATGGCTCACCAAAAGCATCCACGAATGTCTCAAAGCTAA
>NW_017729032.1:12966602-12967527 GCF_001723915.1 Gavialis gangeticus | reverse complement strand
TAGTCAGGAAACTTCTGGAGGTACTAGACATGTTCAAATCAGCAGGTCCTGATGATCTCCACCCCAGAGTGCTTAGGGAACTGGCAGAGGTCATTACAGGACCCCTGGCATGGCTTTATGAGCACTAGTGGTGCTCTGGTGAGGTGCCCGATGACTGGTAAAGGGCCAATGTGGTCTCCATTTTCAAAAAAGGATGGAAAGAGGACCCAGGAAACTATAGGCCCGTTAGTCTTACCTCAGTCCTGGGGAAGCTCTTTGAGAAAATTATCCAGGAGCACATCTGCAAGGGGCAAGCAGGGGAGATTATGCTTAGGGGCAACCAACACAGGTTCATTAGAGACAGGTCCTGTCAGACCAACCTGGTGGCCTTCTGCGACCAGGTCACAAAATTCTTGGACGCAGGTGTCATGGTGGACATAGTCTTCCTGGACTTTAGGAAGGCCTTCAACACTGTCTCTCACCCCATTCTTGTTAAAAAATTAGGAGATTATGGTGTCGATGCCTACACAGTCAGATGGGTCACTAATTGGCTGGAGAGCTACACCCAGACAGTGGTAGTGGACAGGTCATTTTTGACCTGGAGGGATGTAAGCAGTGGGGTTCCCCATGGCATGGTCCTTGGGCCTGCACTGTTCAAAATCTTCATCAGCGACTTGGAGGAGGGGGTGAAAAGCACCTTGTTCAAATTTGCAGATGACACTAAGATGTGGGGAGAAGTGGGCACGCTAGAAGGGAGGGACAGACTGCAATTGGATCTGGACAGGTTACAGAGGTGGGCAGATGAGAATAAGATGGGATTCAATATGGACATGTGCAAGGTGCTGCACCTGGGGAGGAAGAACCAGCACCATACCTACAGGCTGGGGAACTCCCTTCTCGTGTGTGCAGAGGCAGAAAAGGATCTTGGAGTCATCATTGATGCCAA
>NW_017729032.1:12947451-12966220 GCF_001723915.1 Gavialis gangeticus | reverse complement strand
CCTAGCTGGGGTCGTTTGACCCCAGTACTCTTTCCTGCCCATGGCAGGGGGTCGGACTTGATGATCTGCTCAGGTCCCTTCCAACCCGACCAACTATGAAACTATGAAACGTATTACCTCCCATGAAGTTAACACATCATCTATTAAGTTATTGGTTAGCTGGGGGTAATGGTATAGTTTGTATATCCTAACTTGATTTGATTAAGGGCAGTTCTTTTCTAATGAGCCTTACTTCCTATGATTATGTTTGCCCCCTTGGTGCGTGTTTGGCCTCTTGCTAACTGCATACATGTTTGCCGTTTTGGGAAGTGGGGGGTAAGGATGTGCATGGCATCACAGCAAAATATGTGTCGAATGTCAAATTATTTGTTGAATATAAGCTATTGAAACAGCATACACACTGTGCCTGTAGTGGTTTTTTGATTAATTTGCTTTCATTAAGTGCCAGATGGGCTAAGCCAAACATTGTCTAGTTACATTTTATCTTTCATAAAGCAAAGCATCTAAAAATGTAATCCAAAGAGGAACAGAAAAGTCATATCCAATGTAGAAATCTTTTGCTTATGCTGGATTCTTTCTTTTAAAGCACAGAGCAGGTCAGGGTGACACCTAATCCATGCAGAGAGTCTCTAAGGTGTCACCTTGCCCTGCCTTCTGCCTAACTTCCACCTAACATGGCTAACCACCCTCTGTTTCTTTAGGCAAGCCTGTGTTTTCTGCAGTTCAGATACTGCTTGTACGAGGCTGGTTGCCATGAATGAGTTGTGGCTGTCCCCAGTATAGTGACAGTATCAGTGACTCTCTGTACCATGGTAATTGCATTTCTGCTGTGAAAAGTGTCACTGGCAAAAAATAACACAACGTTGCACATTTTCTCCAGCTCCCTTTATGCATTCAGGGTCCCATCTGCTGTCATTAAGAATAAACTTTAATCCTGTAAAAACTGTGGTTTTGAGACAGCACTGGAAGCTACTCTGGCTTGTGCGGGTCATTGACAGAACTATTTGCTGAGCTCTGCTTAAAGGGCTGGTAAACAACACATGTGCAAACCCATTTAAGAAATTTGATGCTAAATTTGTCTCATTCTACCCCCAGATTAGGCTCCTAGGTCCTAATGCAGAAGGCAAAATTAAGATCAGCCTTACAAAGCCTCATTTTTAAGTGTCTACCCATCTAGAGGAATCCACAGTTCAAAGTGAGATGCCTAGGTTTCCTGTGCAATGCAAGGGGAAAGTTAGACTCATCAGAATGGGATCCACAGAATGCAGCAAGCTGAACAAAAAAACACCTCATCTAACCAGGAGGAAATGCTGGAGAGAGGGGCGAGGCATGGGCACCTCACTCTCAGCTGGAGGGCTGTGCCTCCCCCCACTCGGTGTTCATTTCCACGAATGCTCTCATAGAATTAGGTACCTAAGCCAGGACAGTCTGTAATATGGCAGATCCTGTGCCCAAACTAATGAGCATTTTCAAAAGGTTAAGTAGCTGATAGGTTCTGTCACACAAGTGGTGTGCTAGGAAGACATCGAGAGTTGGTATCAACTAATACTGTGGGGCAGTCTTTCCGTGCCAATAAGCAAAGCCATAGTCAGGCATTTTGGCACCCCATGTAGGTCCTGTGCAGAGTGGCCCCCCGCGTGCTACCATGTAACAATACTTCCATTTGATTTGGCATGCCCTGTGTGAAGGCACCCAGCGCCAGTGCACAGCTGGCATGGCCTTTGCTACAGTACTACCAGTAAGCCTCTTCATGTTCAGGTTCAGTAAATCATCCATTACGTAGTCTCCTATTTTCTTACAACTGGTTTGCTTTTGTTTTCGTACCACAGTGGGCTGTTTATCACCATTCATGACAAAGGCCATATTGCAACCATGCTCAACTCCTGGCCAGAAGAAGATATAAAGGTATGTTTCACTTCTTCTTTTACTGATGGGTAAATAATAGCATGTGCAACCATGGTCGTGTCTACACATCGCCCTACAGTGATGTAGCGACGCGCTACATTGCCACATGGCACGCTACAATGACGTAGCAACCACATGATCACCAGCTACATCACTGTAGTGGCGTGCTCCCCCAGTGAGCACGTGTAGACCCAGGCATGCTTCCCCCTAGTATAGCATACAGCTACGGTCACATAGTGCAAAATCTAACCATGTGCTGTGCACACAGCGCAGTAACCATCTGTACTTCCAAAAGGGCAGTACTTCCAAAAGCAAGTACTAAAGCATGGTGCCGTAGCAACGTCACTGTACGGTGCCATGTAGAGACATGTCCAATGGGAAGTAAGCACTGAATAGGGATTTTAGTGCCAGATTTTCTTGAGTTAATTTAGAGATTTACTCACTATTTGGAATTCACATATTCACCAGTTTCTTCCTCTGTGTTACTTGGAGCCACACACTCTGTCATGGACTTAGCAAACAGTGCAAATGTATTTCTCTTTATCTCCACACCTGCAAAATAAAATATTTAGCCCATTATAAATCATTGGATTCTCCTACAAAGATCCCAGGGTTTTTTCCGCTTATGAAACAAATTTAACTGCTCTTTCCTGTCCCTGAGCTTAGCTTTAAGACATGCAAACATCTTTTTTTAGATTTTCCTTTTGCCAGCAAGAAATTCTCATGGGTCCTCTTCCCTATATGCCCACTTGTTCTTTGTGGAGCAGTAAGACATATTTAGGACTTTGCATATACCTACTGGAGATGATAGTACCTTTCTAACTGATGAGCTGTGTTTCCATTATTTTTCATTCCACATCCCTATGTCTCTGTACAGTAGCCCTTCAAAAGCATGAGTTGAGATACATTCTCTGGCCCAAAGAATCCAGTTAGAGGACCAGATTCTGCAAACATTTGCTTGGGTTTGCCACTTTGCTCACAGGCGTATTTCCACTCAGGTTAGTGGGACTTTTCTAATAGGAAGTGGAGATGTGGTAGGAAATGTTTGCAGGGTTGGGCCCTTGGGCAATACCTAAGACATGGGGTTGATGGTGATTTTCCCCCAGTCACATGTATGTACCAAAGTTTTTGTTATATCTGAAAGAGGGCTCAGAATATATAGTGTCGTTGTTGTTGAGTAGTCTGTAAGTCTCCTTCCCAATTCCTGAGGAGTCACACAGTGCCTGGAGCACTTTCAGCTTCTAAATATCAGATTTTATATTCCAAAGCCCAAAAAAGTGCTTATACTCCACCCAGCAACCTCTCATTTTAAGTTCTCTCCAATAAAGCTTGAGGCCAGGATAAAGCCTTGGCACTGAATTAAGACAGAAAAAAATGTAGGGCATGCAGATAACCACCTTCCACTAGTTTGGATCTGTTTGTGCCTCTTACTGCTTCTTTGTGGGCCTCTATGGACTCAGCTTTAGTCTCATATCTTCCAGATGTTTCTTCCAGGTCAGTCCACAAAAAGTTGCTGAAAGCTGAAATCTTATGAGTATTTTCCATTCCTCAGAATAATCCAACAGAATTTAAGAGGTTTCCAAAAGAAAAGTCAGTATGTTCCTCTAATGTCAAATTTTGAATTGGAGCAAACAAAGGAAAACTAAATATCTTGCCTTTCTGTAGGCTTTCTGTCCAAGAATTTCAAGATTTTCCATTTGTCCAAAAGTCTCAACATTCCTTTGTGGCGGCTAGATGTGTTTTTGCAGATGGGGAAACTGGCATGGAGGCTGGAGATGTTCAAAAAGCCTAAGCCTGAATTGAGTCAACCTTTGCAGGTTAGTCTAACCTGGCTAGGCTAAACCAGTTTGTAATTGCAGTGACATTCTCTCTGGAGGCAGGAAATTCAGGCACATGCCTGCAGTGCCTCAGGCTAGAAGCCAGGGGGCACTAGAACAGCCCTCCCTTCCCTTCAAGTGCTGACCTGAGTGGGGGGAGGAGCTGTCCAAGCCTGGGCAGGACCTCTGATTAAGGATATCTGCCTGCACCATCCCAGGCTTTTCCCTGCTGGCTGCTGAAGGAGCAGGAGTGTTGCCAGACCCCAGCCTGGGCTAGCACTCTGAGGCAAGGTGGGGAGGGCTGGGCTGTGCATCCATCTATTGATGATACAGAGCTTTTCAGTCTCCCTCCCTGCTTCTTTATACTGTCTGCAGCAAACTGACAGGCAAGCAAGCAGCAGGGGGCTGATAACAGTGTTTGTCACCCCATCCACAAAACAATAGCCTCTCTCCATTAGTTCAAGCTCTTCTTAAACAGCTTTTTCCAAGTTAGAGATGACCTGGTGATTAGCTCCAAAAACTACTAAGTGGTCACTGTTTTGTCTGCCTGTCCCAGTGAAATTGGAGACATGCACACAGACACCTCTCAGCATTAGCTAGCATACCACATGCCTAGGGTCCATGGGGCTGGGGTCCATGCTGTGGGAGATGGGAGGGAGAAAGGGGGTGTTCCTTGCTTAAGCAGTGAGCAGCAAGGGGAGTTGGGGCACAGGGAAGCCAGGCAGACCCTGTTGTACCTGCAGTCTGTGCCAGAGCTCTGGTCAGGGAGCAGGGGGGTAGGACCAGCTCTGCTGTGGAGCAGAGAGCCCCGCCCAGCCCAGAGAGCAGGCTGGGATGCTGAGTCTGATTTAACTTAAACCAGCAAGGGGTCTGGGACAGACATTGCATAAACCAGTTTGACCCAAATCAGTTAAGTCTGATACTACATTCAACCAAATTTATCTCAAACCAGTTTTAGCCATTTTCAAACCGGTTTATATGCACTGAACATCCATTCTGTTACACGTTTAAACCACTTTCTGGTCACTTAAACCGGTTTATGTCTGTCCCTAGCCAGAAGAGAGACTGTGAGCTGCCCAGCATCACTGAGAGAGCGTGTGGCAGAGCAATCAATAGAACCGCAAAGTTTTGCTTCGTTATCCTGTAGCTGTCACAGGACTGTCCTCAGCTAGAGAAGATGAGCTTTGTTTACTTGGTGTCATACAAAGAAGGACTCCACACAAGCACACCTGTTGCTCTTGTCCATATAGTTTGTCTTATTTCAAAGTGCTTCACAGGCTTGGGTCAAATATCTCCTCTGCAGTTCACACAACAGAGCAAATTGCCTGCGTTCTGTTCTGCGCTAGCTAGGTTTCTGCTGCTTTTACTTTTTTCAGTCCTTGGCATCTGTGTCTAGTGGGTACAACACTCACTCTGGTTTCACAAATCTGGGATGCATAAAATTATCCTCTATATAACAAATTTACAAAGTGAAAAGGGAAGTTCTGCATGAGTGACGAGGTGTGCGGGCCCCTCAGCAGCCAATTGCTGACCCCAGGAGCACTGGGGGCTAACTGGAAGTGCCACCGGGAAAACCAGAAGTGCTGCTGGTGCTTCTCAGGGAAGGCACCGGATGGCGCTCCCCATTCCCTGGCCGGCAAGGGCCAATTGCAGGAGGGCCCCTATGCATCACCTATGAAGTTCTGTATGCTTTGTTGAGGACACAAAACAGGATCTGTGGCTCCAGAAGATGATTTGATTAGTTCAGACTTTTTAAACAACAATATAACTTAGACATGTTATGTTGCTCGCATGAAATTTGCATTGATTTCAGTGTAAATCAAATGAGAGTAGGAGTCATATAAGAAGCGTGAGCGTGCATCCAAAACAGATGGAACCTTGTCCACTCAAAAGGAGCCTTACCCCACTCTGGTTAATGCTCAGCGCTGGTCTACAAAGAGAGCCACAGGGGAAAATCTCCCCAAATGATGTTGAATAAATGCATTTGCTACAGGAAAGGCACTGCTGTTTTCCCTTAATTACCATCTTGCCACTATAATGGTATTGTATACACTTGATCCAGCTGCCATATAGTCTGCGGTGGGTCTACAGCTGTGTTGTTCATTTTAATGCATTTGCACGGAAATTTTGTTTTGGGAGGCCCTAGCTCCTAATGACAAGGAGCTGGCAATTCTCAGCAACAAAAGAGCAAACACTGTAGGTACTTCTGGATGCCTTTCACATGATCTATATGACAGAGCACACCAGCATTTGCTGGGGAGGCAAAATGCAAATACAGGTACATTTGTCTTGTGGATCTTTATCGTCCTCCTTGCTCCCATTCCTCCTGTGATTATCCATGGACTCATTCTGTGTCATTCTTTCCTTCCTCAAGTTAACCAGTCATTTTTAATGGCGTGAATAACAGAACAGCAAGGTCCTGGAGAGATGTACATTGCTCTTATGAATAGCAATGTTTGACTATTCATCGGCAATGAAACTAAAGCCATGTGACACAAGTGTAAATCCTCCCATGGCATCTCTCTTTAATTATCTGAAATATGCTAAAAAAAATCCACAACCAGAAGTCTTCCTGAACCTGAAAAATTGTCTTCCTAAGTGAGTACAAAATGTTATGTGCCCTAGCAACAATCCCACCCATCTTTCTTATTCCTCACCAAAATTAGTAAATCTGTTGAGATAATGTCTAATCCTCCATTCTCTTGTTTCTTCTAAAAAGTACACGCGAGCGTATGCTCTTCAGGCGTTAACTCTGCAGATCAATAAATAAAAACAACCTCTCCACAGACTTCTCCTTTGATAGCCAAGCCAAAATTTAAGTCACGCTCATGCAAATAATCCACATGATCTGGGTTTGAAGGCTCCTTTCCCTGAAATTCATGGCCAGAGATGGACGCATTGGACTTGTCATTGGATTAACGTGTTTTTTCTACATCAAGGCAGCTCTGCCATATCTTTCTGTTCTCCCTGATTTTGTTTTGTCTTGGAGGAATACTGCATGCTTGGGATAAGACTAGCAAAAAAGGGAGCTAGCCTAAAGCTAGTTAACTTAGACCAAAGCTTGCTAGATCTTCATAGTGTAACATAAGGTGTCTGACTGTTGATCCTGCTTTTATTTCTTTATCCATTTTCTGTGAAAGATTTTAAGCATTATAAGGTTCCAAAAGATCAAAAACAACCCATCCGATAAAGAAGCACTTGCAATCAGATATTGAGCACTACCCTGGGAAGCAGATGGCAGTGAACACATGGGCAGGGCTGAGAGGAGCCTTAACACATGTGTGTCAAGTACCACAAGTCAATTAGCAATTGGTTCAGTCAAGGTAAATTAGCCCATTATAGACATAGACCCACTACATGGTTTGCTGCTAGCATCTGAAGGAGAGAGAAGACACAAGTAAAAGAGGATAGAACAAAAATAAAATGAAGAGGAGAACCTTTTGCTGATGTCTTGAGAACAGGAGTCAAGAAAGTAGGTGTCCATCCCCAGCTCTGCCACAGACTTCTGGTGTGAGCTTAATCGAGTCACTTAACATATTTCAGTTTCCCCATCTCTGGAACAGGAACAAGAATACTGGCCCAAGATTTCTTCACGGACACAGATTGTGAATACGTACAAAATGTTATGGGAATCTTGGCTGACAGGCACTATAAGTGAACGGAAAGTATTATTTTTATAAACACAGTCATCATGATTTAAGGATCAGTTAACATGGGTAGACCTCCAGTTGGGTCAGTTCTAGGAGGGGAACTGTGATCAGTGTACAGGGACACAAGTAAAATCATATTGCATGGACTAACGCATGGTCTGATAGCAAGCTCTGTTCAGTGAAGAGAGATATATTGAATGAGCAAAAGCACGTGGCTTTTAAATTAGGCCAACTTGAACCATTTTAACATAACCTAGCCATTCCTGTGTACATGTAAAATGTTAGCTCACTGCGAAGATTTCTCTAGGGAGACATCTGGTAGGTGCATGTGTTAGATCAAGGGCAGAGTCAGAGGGTCTCCTTTTGCCAGAAATTACTAATAATCCTTTGCCCTTCCTTTTACCTATGCCTGAGTACTGCCTGCCACTGCCACTCTAGATCCAGAGTCCTGTGCTTCTGTGCTCCCACTGGGCCTTGCTGGGGTCCTGCTTATCCTCCCCCTGCAATCACCAGCTTGCTCCTCTGCATCCAGTCTGACCTTCCTTGCCATTCATGTCCCATCTGAGTTGCACTTGAAATCTTACCTTGTTGGACCATGTGAATCTTCGCTGCTTCCAGCCAGAGTAGATGGTGTCTGTCCTGCCTCGGCCAGGGCAACATGTCCTCCTTGGGCTGGGTGGGTGATTGAGAGGTAGCAGAAATTTGTGTTTCATCTGCATGCTCTCCTGATGCCATATAAACCTGAAGAGCACTATCTCTAGGGTGAAGCACTTCTCTTGGGGTTCAAATCCTGCAGTCCTTGGTCAGACCAAACCCGCTCTGACTCCAGTGGGAGTCCTACGTGAGCTGGGACTGCAGGATTTGACCCTAGAGAATGACCTCTCCTTTGGCATGCAGCTCTCACATCTTCAGAGCTCTTCACTAGTTCATCTTCTCCCTGCTGTCTGCACTGCGCCCATGACACTCTCCTGATGGCTGTGGAAAACCCTTCCCTACTTCAGTGCCTCAGGTCCTTGACTCCCTTTATATTCAGAGCAGCCTCCCATTCCACTGCACTGAGTGCCTTCCCGTTCTTCAGGTGTCTTCAGGAAGCCTCACCTGTAAGCCCTCCTGCTAGGAAATCCCTTCCCCCTCTGCCCATTTCACTGCTCCCACTTGAGGACTGGATTGTGGAATGGCATATTTTATACCTAGTATAATGGGTTGTTACGGGTGTTCAAAGGTCATGAAATCAGATTTAAAACCAAGATCGTGGTTTATCAGACAGTCATGATCTCTGTCTTACTGTATGGATCTGAGACATGGGCAATGTACAGAAGATACTTCGAGTCTATGGAGAAATACCATTAACACTGCCTGTGGAAGAGCCTTTGAATCCAGTGGGAGGACAGACGCACCAACGTTAAGTGTCCTCTTGCAAGCAAACACCACAAGCATTGAGGCAATGTTAGTCCAAAATCAACTTTGCTGGGACAGCCACATCATCCAGATGTCCAACGCCAGACTCCTGAAGCAAGTCTTATTCTCTTAGCTCAGTCAAGGCATACACTCAAGAGGAAGCGCTTCAGGGACGTTCTCAAAGCCAACTTGAAAAAATGCAACATTGACATCAACTCCTGGGGGGACTATTGCCCAGGACTTCCCCAAATAGAGGAAGAGGCTGCTGCAAGAATCTCAGTTCTCTGAAACTTCACAATGACAACAGGAGATGGAAAAGTGGGAGCGGCAGAAACAGCGTGTCATGAACCAAACCAAAAAAACCAGAGCCCCCCATGCCTTGCAGAAACACCTGCCCAAGTTGCAGTAGAACGTGTCAATCCTGGATTGGCCTTGTCAGCCGTCTTTGGACCCACAGATAAGGGCATTCTGCAAGACAATCATCCTTGACTGAGAGGGATTGCTGATGATGACCTACTGTAGTGTCACTTACGTTTATGGCACTATGAAAATAGAGATACTGGGTTGTAGAGCCTGCAGTGTGTCAGTTTTGTAGTGTCACATTAGTTTTATCAGTCAGAGCCACCATCTTCTGTGGTGTTCACGTTTCTTTGCTGGAGCTACCCAAAGCTCTTTGGATCTGTACAGTAGGAATTGTTTATTTCGGAGGCCCTGTTGTCTGTACTCTTTCTCTTTCCCAGTCATTTTCTGTGTCCCTTCCCTCCTTTTTGCTTCTGGTTTTCTTGCTCTTGGATTTGGCTTTTCTTTTTTTCTTCTTGAATTATTCACTCTCACTCCTTCCAAGTCTGTGCATCACAGTTACCCTCTGGCAGGATGTTCCCACCAGCACACACACATGCACACACATGTCCCAACATAAGAAATTCCCTTTGGGATGATGTGCAAAGACATCAGTGCCAGAGACTTAAAACATAAGGCCAGTTCAGCTCATCACCACGCCCGTACATCCATGGATATGTCTGCCTTGCAGTGTGGAGGTGTCTGTCTTCTTCCTGCTCGTCAGCCCATTCCACCCCAGCTCTGATCTTTCTTTCCTTCCCCTTGCCTTTTTGAATGTCTCTGTGCTTTCCTCCCCCTCTCTCTCTTTTTCCAGTCTGTTCTTGCAGAGTCAGTGCTGTGCCGCTGCCATTTCATTCATCCCTCACCCAACACAAATGATACAAAAAGCAATATTACATGTTCTAGTTGATCTCACGTTGCTCTCTGCCGTGTGCTGCTGACTTCCTCCTGGCCTCGCAGCCAAGGATTGTGGTCTGCTACGTCTGTACAGACCTCTTTCCCTGTAGTGCTGTAGAAAGGAGGACAGAGGGCCCACATCTGTTTCTTGCATCTCTAGTGGCACAGCTGAGGAACTGAGTGTGCCTGTGTGCCTTTGCCTGTGGGAATATGTGGTGGGGGAATTTAAACTTGGGTGGATCAAAATTCCACGATCCCTTTCTATCCCAAATGTTCAGTATGGTAATAATCTTCCACCCCAGGCTGTCACTATAAAATTGCATTGTCAGCCTTCCACTCTCTATAACAGGGCTAAATAAAGCACTGGGAAAGTTATGCAACTCGTTTGATTTCTTTAGGCTGTTGTGGTGACTGATGGAGAGAGAATTTTGGGCCTCGGAGATCTGGGCAGCTACGGCATGGGAATCCCAGTGGGGAAGCTCGCCTTGTACACGGCCTGCAGTGGCGTTCACCCACAACAGTGTCTCCCTGTCCTGCTTGATGTTGGCACAGACAATGAGGTAAGCCTATTGTCTTTGTGGGCACATATGTGAAGCGAGGTTTATTTAAAGCCCTGAGATCTGGGCTTTAGATCTGGAGTTAGAGCCAAAGACATCACAGATAAGAGCAAGGAAGTTGCCAGCTTGCACTCCCAACTGGGTAGCTAAGAAACCCCAGCTCATGTTAGGAGTTCACAGACACACTGAATATCCTCATACGCCTCTGATGAAAAGCCTGAGGTGGAGCTTTGCCAGCTGCAGTTGAAGGGTGAGCTCCATCTTTCAACATGATAAGGTGAGTTAAAAGACTTCAGGCGCACAGACACAGATTTACGTTTCCTGTCATAATTATGAGGAAATGGGCACACATCTACGTCTGTATGGAGGCAATTGTATTTCAGCAAATGAAGAATCCTCACTGGGTGGTTTGGGGTTAATTAAGTTCAGTGTTTTGTCTGATTGCACATGATAAGAGGGCAGAAGGAATCCATCTGTTAGCAGTTTTCGCCTTATGACACTGGCTCAGCAGAGCTGAACTGCAACCATTTAGCTGTGCCAGAATGGACATCTGTGAGGATGTGTTTTTAAAGTGTATATTCTATGGTTATTTGTTGTGGCCAGGCCTTGTCAAATACACAAAAAGCTTTTAAAAAGTATTTGTTTCTCATTTGAGCATAAACAATCAAAACACACAATCCTTGGGAGAAACCTCAACGCCTCCAGACGTGCATGCCAAAAGACAGCAACCTGAATCAACACACTGGCTTTGTAGAGATGCTTAATACTCAAGGACCTCATTTGCAGTGTGTTCCCATTGCCTCGTTAAAACCAAAGCCAAGTGTCCTATGCTGGGTACTCAAAAATACAGAAAACCAAACAAGTGGCTGTTACTGAAAAATCAGATCTAAGTAATTTTTCTCAAAGCAGCAACTAGAGAGTCAGTCAGATAGACCTGAGGTTAAAACTCAGGAAGTCCTGGCTTGCAGATTTGGCCTCAAACCACTATCATGTTAAAAAAAACCCTATTTTAAAATTATTTGTTTGTGAGTTTTATGCTGAAATTATACATTCCAAATCTCTTCCTTGCCTGTACTTTTCTGAGGACTTTCATATACTTTGGGAGAAATAACTTATGGTTTTCAGAATTTGGATCGCCCAAATGGCTCGTGATAGCACACAATAGTTGCAGGTGATAGAGTCCTTACAGCCGTGGTAAAGTGCAATAAGCTGACCCAATTTGTGGTGTCAATGCCACACTACTTAGTGTTTGCCTTGAGGGTGTCTGGATGCACTGGACGTAAACCTTGCCAGGGTTATTTGACCCCAGCCGTCTTTCCTGCCCAGAGCAAGGGGGCTGGACCCGACGATCTTGTGAGGTGCCTTCCAGCCCTAAACGTCTGTGAATCTGTGAACACAAATGTGTTTTTTTTCCCTGGAAATGTATGTCCTAGAAGAAGAACTGAATCAGAAATAAAGGAAAACTCCTGTCAGATTTCCTGCTAAAGGAAAACAGCTGTAATTCTGTGGCTCCGAAGACAGATTTAGTTTTAGCGTACCGGCCAACATTTACATTTTATAGGTCTACAGGACAATCAGGCTCCAGTGGGAGCGCCCCCCATAACAGATGATTCAGTTCCTCAGTGCGACATTGAAAACATCCCTCTGGATGTCCCACCTGCCTTCTGCTCCCATTTTTCCTGTCGCTTTTTCCAGAATGCAGTTCCTTTCTCTGCTGAACTGGCACTTTTGGAGGTATCCCTTCCTGTCTGCCTGCGACAGGATGCACGTCCCAATGTAGACCGGTTTTGGTCTGGTTGGAAAACAACAATCGGAGCATTCTTCAACCCCAAGAAAGGCTCTGAGATTGGAATTAGAAAATGGCAGCAAAATCAAGTTACTGTTTGGTGAGAGAATAGCCTGCCTACGTTTACATACAGAGCAGGCGTTGAGGACTAAATTGTTCAAGCAGGGAGCAAAGGGTTTTGAATCCTTCTTTGAGATTAGCCGCTGATCTCCATATTGGCTGTCCTGCATCTAAACTGTAAAACACTTTGGCAGGGGAAGAATAGTGGCCTGAGTTTGTTCCTGTTTTGTGGACAGAGGATCCCACATAGTGCTAAGAGCACCACATTTTGTGACTGTGTTTCCACAATACAACACTCCGCCGAGTGGGTTTATAGATAGTGAACTCAAGCTGTGTCTTGTTCTGTGTATTGACATGGTCGGAGGAGGGCTTCATGGCACAAAAACTGGACAAGCCCGCTGCATTCGGGTGTTTTAGGGACAGTGATTAAATGTGACAGGAATGTGACAGCCGTTTTGGGAAGGCTTTGAGGGTCATCTCTGTCCAGCTGTGGAGCTGGCACTGTAAACAGCATGCTTTGTGTCGTAGGCTCTCCTGAATGATCCACTTTACATTGGACTGAAGCACAAGCGGGTACGTGGGAAACAATATGACGAGCTGATTGATGAGTTTATGCAAGCAGTTGCTAACAAGTAAGTGAGAATTTGTGTATGTCTCCTCTTAGGTCCTTCCATTTAAAGAAAGAAAACCAAGTTAAGCCTCTCTGGAAGTAAACAGTAGTTTAATTGAGAGTCAAGCAAAGAAAATCCACTGAAATGCAAATCTCATGGGTGGTCTGGAAATAACCCTTTGTGTGTGAACACTCCGTGTCAAATTTATTTATGATTTTAGAAAACTGAGATGGGCACTTGATTATTTATAACCATTTCCTGTACATACACCAAGCTTAGAGGTGATGACTACATAGTTCCTGGACTGTATCTGGCCTCCAGCATGTATAGAGAAATATATAGCACATATTCAGAATCTGAGATTTTAATTTTTTTTAAAGGTAAATTTCTACCTTTCGTGGTTGTAGAGAAAACCTTCAAACTGAAAACAGCGTGACTATGTGCAGGAATCTGAGAACAGCTTGGAAGTTATCCTGAGAGGTGTGAATATACTGCCTAGATTATAGGTCATGTAAGCTTTGAAACGGGTTTGGAATCAAAGCCCCTTGTAAAGGATGTGAAATTGTGGGAAATAGGAGGAGGAAAGGGATTCAGGGAGAAGAAAGGAAAAGATGTGCACACAGAATGGGAAGATGGGACACTGGTTAAAAATAATCCGGTGTTTAGGGTGCTGATTTTGGACTCAGGGCACTGACGTTCAATTCCCTGCTCTCCTTCCTGAATTTGGATCTAGATTTGTTTTGTACAACAGGTCAGTTTTTGCTGTCTTAGGATTCCCAACCTTAGGGTCATCGCCATTTGGTAGATTTGTGATCAGTGATGACCACTGCCTCTTTCTCGAGGCTATCTGGGAGGAGGAGGCAGATCCAAGAACTTTTTTTTCCCATTGCAACATGGGGTCACAACATGGAAAAAAATCTATGAGCTGCTGTTCACTGCCTCTGTGGACATGCTTGGCAGTACATATGTTTGCCCCTCCTGGAAAGAGGACCATGTATTAAAATCTCCAAGATTTGCTGAAGGAGAAAGGAAAGTTATTTTGAAAAAAAATTGGAAAAGGCTTAACCTCTCGAGGAGCATTTTCCACCTCTGCTCAGCACAGACAACATTAATCAGAAACCACAGAGTGCTGCAGCATGTTCTCCTGCATGCCTGACTTACAAGCTGCTCCACACTGGCTTGTCCTTTGTATTTGAAGGAGCCACGTTGATTATTGAGAATAAATTGCATCCCACCCCCTTCTGTTTGTCTCCAGAAGCCTGTTTCTGTGTGTCTGCCTCCCCAGCACTAGGGTTAAGTCTCCCATTAGGTTGTTCTTCATGGTGCCTGCCATTTGTACAAAAAGAGTTTTACAAATAGTCTTTCCCATGGCCCGGTAAAGGGTAAAGAATTGAAGGGGGGATAAGCAGTAAGAGTTCAGGACTGTTCATTTACAGTTGCTGAAGCAAATTATGAAATAGATTGAGTATTTTATGGACTATGATAGTACAACAACAAATTTATGTTACTATCTCAGGGTCTAGCAGAGGTGGGTTTTCAGATCGAGGAGTCAAGAGACAAGCAGTGAAATTCTGGCCGCGTTGAAGTCAATGAAAGTTTTACCCAGATCTCACACCACTGTGTGGCCATAGGCACTTCACCTGCACTGTTGTTGCAGTTTCCCCATGTATGACATGGGGATAATAAATGCTACTCAGCTTTATAAGTCTTAGACTAGCAGATATAAAGTGCAGTACATATTATAACATGATCACTTCATTAATAAGTGTGTCAGGACTATTTAGTAAAGATGTACAAAGTGGGGAAAAACTGGAGCTTATGCTCTTTTTTTTGTTGTTTCCCTGTTATGGATAAAGAAGCTTGGCTAAAATAGTTGGGTCTTTACCGTTTATTTTTTTATAGTAGAAATTTCCATCCTGCCTAATGGGGAAGATTGGTGACTAGAGAACTAGTGACGCACAGCTGTGAAATCGCAAGGGAGTAAAAGTAATTGTAAGATGCACAGGGTGTTAGGCTGTTTAAAATAATCCTTCCTATTTTAATTACAACTTCCAGTGAGCATTGTTGAGAAAGGATGTTCCCTAAATTCTTGTCTTTTTACCTGGCAGTGAGATCAGAGGGTAGCTCAGGAACTGCTTCTTTGAATATAGAGGAGGGTATGGTACAAAAACCTTGATAATGGACCCACCCATCATAAATCTGGCTCTGGGATTTGCATTCATGATGTTGAATGCAACATTTGCTGAATAGGCAGGGTACAAATTCAGCTGCCGCTGTCACATGTACTTCAAGAACAGAACAAAAAAGACAGGCAAATCCCCACTCCTTGGCTGCCACTTCTCCCACCAAAACATGCCTCCAGACAGTATGCCTCTCCTGTGCTAGCGGTTGGGGGAAAGATTAGCTATTGTTTTCCTATGGCAAGGCTCAATAGGCTAATCCCAGAAAAAGGGAAGAAGGGACTGTTTCCTCAGGGAACAGGCAGCTCCCAGCTCGTGGGGAGTGACATTGTAAAGCAGTGCCTTCCAGTGATTTGAGAAACATACTGGGAGCCAAGAGTCCTGTGCTGCATTCCTGGCTCTGCCTTTGCCTTTGTTATCTAGGATAAATTAGATGAATAAGCCCAGACTCGGAAAATCTCCTCCACACAGTGCAGAGATACTTACCTTGAAGTGGGTTGCAGGGGGGAAATCTACTCTTCTGAGATGGCTGGGTGAAAGTGTATTGAACTGAATTCTCATCACTGCTGTTAAGATCATTTTAGTAGTTTCTGATATTTTTAGTGCACATCTTATGACATAGTTAAAAGTGGGAACCCTGTACTGAACTGTGTTCTTAGGATCATAGGAAAGTATGGCTAGAAAGGACCACTTGAGGTCATCTAGTCCAGCCCCTTGTTCAAGTCAGCAATATCCTTAACTAAAGCACCCCAGCCAAGTGACTTGCTCTTGAAAATTTCCAGGGATGGAGATTTCACGATTTATCTAGGTAGCCTGTCCCAGTGCTTGACCACTCTCAGAAAGTTCCTCTTAATCTCCAACCTCCAACCTCAATTTCCTCTGCTGTAGCTTGAGGCCATCGCTCCTAGTCCTGTCCCTTATAACCACAGAGAAAAATCTAGCTCTGTCCTCTTTATAATCTTCGAAAACTGGAGGCAGTACTACCAGTGAGCCCTGATCAGTGCTGAAGAGATTATAAGAATTACCTTCCTTGATTTGCAAGAGATTCTCCTGTTAATATAACCCAGTTTTTGCAACAACATCACACTGCTGGCTTAAATTTAGCTTCTAATCTACTGTAACCCTTATTGTCAGATTCAAATCTGACAGATGCATTTGGTTTTGAATTTCCACCAAACAGTTGGATGCAAACTTAATATGAACTCTGCCAGGTCATAAAATGCAGCAGAAAATGGCTGCCTGTTAAAAAATGGCATGAGGGTGTGGCAGGGCACTGTGTGTGCCTGCCACTTTAAGGCCCTGGAGCTGGCAGCCGCCAGGTGCCTAATGAGGGCAGCCATTTTAGGTCCAGGACTGCCTATATAAACAAGGCAGTTTGGCCGCTGGAGGTCAGGTAACAACACTGCCTGGTCAGAGGGCTGCTGAATTTCATCTGGAGATAAGGGCGGAGCTGTAGGGGATGGTCAGGAGGCTCCTAGTCCTGGACATGACCTAAAACTGCACCCTGCTGGGAGTGGGTGGCCTGGTGGGGCTCTCAGTGGCATGGGAGCCCCCAGGAAATGCCAGGCCAGTTACCACCCTGGTGAAAGGCAGGTTGGTGTGCCTTAACCCCTAGCCCCCACCACCCGGTGGGTTACCCCTTTATGTGTAGGGCCCAGGGGAGGTGGACCCCTGGAGGGAGTGAGGGGCTAGAGACTCCAACTGATCGAGAGAGTACCCTCGACTGGCCCATGCTGGGGCTGGGACCAGACCGATCAAAAGGGGCAGGGGCCCACCGTGAGCAATGCCCGAGAGTCGAGGGCCGGGGTTCCAACTGGCCTGGAGGTGGGCCAGGGCTGGTAGCCAAAGGTCCCGGGGGGACCACACCTGAGAGGGGAAAATGGCTTCAGGGAGCTACGTAACCTGTATGAAGGAGGATGAGGCTGCCTGAGGAGAGGACTCTAGGTTGGGGTTCAATCAGAAGGATTCTGGGGCCCAGTGTGGGGCCGGTGATAATGCAAACACCTAGATGCCATCAGCGAGGCTTGTACTGTGGTGTAGAGGAGGAATGGAGCCGCAGATAGCTCCCCTGGCATCGGGGCAGAAAATGGGCAGCCTCCTGCTTAATTGCATCTATCAATTAATTCATTAAGATCAAGGCATGGCGGGCGAGAAAGCAGGCGGTTAGCCCAAGAGCAGGTGAGCGGGCCACATGGAGATCAGCCCTGAGCAGGCCCTCTGTTACAGGGTGCTTTCTTATTGTATTGAACCTTTACTTGTGAAAGGATGTGATTTCCCTGAACTCTGGAAGATCTGCTCTAAATTTAGTCATAGGATGATCCTGGGGAACGTGCTGTTTCCAGGATAAATCCAAAATTTGTATTTTTGTATATTGTGGGTGTATATGTTGGAACTCTTTTTTTTTTCTTTACCTGTGGTTTTTTTGTTTCCTAATGCTAAAAATTTTGCAAGAACAGTTTCCAGATTGCCCAAAATGGAAGCTGGTTGATTGGGTGTATGGCTCATCTGGCTTACAAAGATGCTTTTTAATTCATATAACAATCATTGGTCAGTTCTTTTGCAGAAGCATCTGTCCTATCAAATAATGGCTGGCTAAGGAGACACACTTCATAAAATGGAATGCATCCAAGTGCAGGAAAGCAAATGGAGAAAAGATTTATTGTTCTAATATAGTAATAATATCAAGCAGATGCTGTTCCAGTTGCCTACATTCAGAGGCAAAGCCTTGAGGCCTCGCGGTAATGACTGAGTAGCGGAACAGTGGGTTCACCAGTAGCACCAGAGTTAACACAGATATATTTTGAAATAAAGTGAGACACAGGCATTTTGTAAATGCATCATTAATGAAAGCCCTTTCCCAAACATCTGGATGAAATATTTGCAGATTTCCAGTGTTTGAACCTCCATTCATCGCCATCTCACCTAAAATGCCTGAAATATTTTCCTAATGAAAACTGCACAATTCTTGCTTTTGAATCTCTTATAACCACCAGTGGGAGCAAACCACCTGAAAAATGTGCCCTCCTGAGGCCAAAGTATTGACTTGTGGATTAAGTAGCCTCACAAAATGCTAATTGCCCAGTTCCCGTAAAGTGATTTGTTGTAGGGACCTAAACGATTTGTATTTTTGCTGTCCTCAGTCAGTAGCTTCTGCTTCTGGGCTGGAGAATATTCAAGGCTGGAGCGTCCAGGGAGTCCCATCAGAAAGAGTATCCCATTATATATGAGAGGCCCATGCACTGGAAAAATTTGCATGTGCAATTCAGAGATCCTAATGTGCCAAGATTTATTCCTTTCCACTGCAGAGGTTTAAAGCCAGGCTCGTTTTGTTGAGTCTCACTCTGCAGTAATAATGAGTTGGATCTGCGAGGCCCCTTTCAAAACAAAATAAGCAAGACCCAGGATTTACCAATGGTATTTTAAAAAGGTTGTCAATGCAGGGTTTTTCCCTCCTCTGTTGAATTCCTTCCCTCTTATTTCTTTTCTTCCTCCCATCCCCTTCTTTACCAGTCTCATTGTACAGTATTAGTGTTGCTCTGTGGTTCCAAATGGTTAGGAGTGCTGATGGA
>NW_017729032.1:12938456-12942451 GCF_001723915.1 Gavialis gangeticus | reverse complement strand
AAAAGGTTGTCAATGCAGGGTTTTTCCCTCCTCTGTTGAATTCCTTCCCTCTTATTTCTTTTCTTCCTCCCATCCCCTTCTTTACCAGTCTCATTGTACAGTATTAGTGTTGCTCTGTGGTTCCAAATGGTTAGGAGTGTTGATGGATGGGCCATCCCAAAGTACTAGCCTCCCTTTTGAAAGTGAGCTCGTTCGCTTGCTGACAGATGCTGAGCAAGCAAAGTAAGGCTTGGAGAGAGGCACTTCCACACTCCAGCAAACTGATACCAAAGCCTCATTAAGCTGTCATACATTTTCTCCTGTTTCCTTTCCCATCACTGCTTATTACCCAGATAATTGCGAAAACAGGAGTTTTCTCTTTTATCCACCTGTCCCACTTGACAATGTACAGGACACAATCATAGATCAACTGCCGGAGCTATTTGAATAGGAAGACAAGAGGGAAAGTCTCTCTCCATAGGTGGCTGAGTCTCTTGTTTGTGTTGAACCAAATTTCTTTTCACCTGATCTCTTCCCAGTATTTTATGCACATACAGACCAGCTACTGGAAAGGTCCCATGAGTTTCTTATGTTTCAGCAACTCTTTAATGTAGTACGCTGCAAATTCAGTGACAGATTTTATGAGGCTAAATAATAAAATAATTTTATGGGACAAAAACCTCTATATGTATTAAGATGTTGAATATAAGTCAGTTAACTGAACCCAAAGGGATAAATTGAAGCCTATAAGTGACACTAGCACTCACAAAACTCCTCTCTAGCCCTATAAGCACCTAAGGTCCTTGAGTGCCTACATTTTTGCTGTAAGGCAACCTCTTACAGTCAGACCGTGCTGAGCAGCTTAGTGCCTAGCTCACATTTAAACCCTGTTGGGATTCTTAAAGTAGGCCAAAGTACTCTGTCCTCTGCATTTTTCCTGGCAGCTCCCTGGCTCAGCGCGCTGGCTTTGGTGCATCTCAGTCCTCAGAATGAGACACAAGGATTTTTTGTAATATTTTTTATTGGGCCAATGGTATAGCTAGGAGAGCTGTTGGACAACTTTTCAGATATCTAGTGCTCTTCCTCAGGTCCAGTTGCAACAATACTCCAACCCTACTTTGTCTAGCACCTAACTCTCCCTGTGCGGAGGGACCAAATTTGAAGTTGTGAATTCCTGTAGGTAGCAGAGCATCACAAAGCTGTGGGTCTCAGTGCTGAAGGCTGCAACACCACTGGCTCATTTATGAATCTTGCCTAAATTATCAAAACGATGTTCAGTCAAACCTATAAGTAGATCCTGGTTTCTGCAGCCAGCCCTTTCTTTAGGTTGGCAGTAAAATCCTACACCCAGGGGCTAGGGACAGCCAGTCAAAAAACCTGAGGCTGAATTGGTTCAATCTTTGCAGGTTTCTGTAAACTGCTTAGATTGAACTGATAAGAAAGTGAACTCGCATTCGCTTTGCAAAAGTGAAAGGGAGCCAGACCCCTGCAGTGGCCCATACCAGGCACAAGGGGGCACTAGACCTCACTTCCCAGCCTGGCGGCCAGTGGGGAGATGGGTGATTTCCCCAGCCAGCCCCCTCTTTAGCCTCCAGTCCACTGAGAAAGGGGCGTGGGGAAATCCCCTCCACCAGACCTCCAGCCAGGGTCTCCCGAGCACTGGGGAAGGGGGAGGAGGGAAGCCCCCAGTGGGGTGTTTCTCCTCTCTCCCTGTGCCCAGAGCTAGCCCTGCTAGCCATGCCCATCCTCAGTCTGGGCAGGCTGATAAGTGCACTTGGGGGAAAGTCTGCCCCTCCCACCTGACCCCAGCCAGGGTAACCCCTGGTAAGGGGGGAGGGGAGAAGCCCACAGCAAGGCACCTCTTCTCCCCATGCCCAGAGCTGATCCCCCTAGCCATGCCCCCTCCTCAGTCTGGGCTGAGCTGAACTGAGCAGGGGGTGTAGGGGGAAATCCTCCCGTCCACCTGGCACTGGACCCCCAGCTGGGGTCTCCTCAGTGTTGGGGAAGGGGGAACCCACAGTGGGGCAGTTCTCCTCCCCTCCCCCCCACACCTGAAGCTAGGAGCTGATCACCTTGCCATGCCCCTTCCTTGGCCAACAGAGGAGGGAGTGGGGGGGAAATGCACCCCCCCCGGCTTTGGACCCCCAGCCAGGCTGTGCCCAGCACAGGGGGTGGGAAGCCCATAATTGGGGCTGTTTCACCCCCACTCCCTCCTCAACTGGCCCTCTGGCTGGGGAGGGGGTGTGGCCGGCTGATCACCCTGGCTTCTAGCTCAGGTGGGACTGTGGGTTTTCCCTGCAGGTGGGAGCTGGGCTGATCACCCAGTGACATTTCTTCCCTGGCCAGTAGGCTGGCTGAGAAGGCAGTGGAGGGGAAAAATGCCACCCTCCTCCCCCTCCCCCTCCCTCTCCTACCCCCATTCGAGGCCCCTGCTGCCATTCAAGGAGCGGCTAAGTGAGGCACCATCGCTTCACTGGAGCCAGCTCAGGGGGTCAGAGCATCAGCTGCCTGGCACCTCCTGGGCAGAGCTGCATCCTGGGGCCTCGTCCCTGCCTGGGAGCCAGGCCCTTATGCCCCCACCAGCAAAGGCAGGAGTGGGAGGAGAGAGAAATGCTGGGAGCTGGGTTGATTCCCCTGCTGAGAAGGGGGTGAGGTGGGGAAATCCACCCTGCTCCTGGCTGCTGGGGATGGAAAAGTCCCTGCTGGTAGCTGGGGAGAGGGCCAGCCCTACTTCGCTGGAGCAGAGAGCACAGCTGAGGGCTACAGAGCATGCTGGGATGTTGAGGGACTCTGACTTAAACCAGGAAAGGGTCTGGGACACAAGTTCCATAAACCAGTTTGACACAAATCAGTTAAGTCTACATTCAACCAGGTTTATCTTAAGCCAGTTTTGGCCATTTTGAAACTGCTTTATGTGCACCGAACTGATGTTCTGTTCCAGGTTTAAACCCATTTCTGATCACTTAAAGTGGTTTATGTGTAACTTCTGTCCCTAGCCAGGCTGGCTTTGCTCAGTTTCAGTTTTTGCTTTGTTTCACAAAGAAGTTTTTCCCTGTCTCTGCTTCCATGCAGTTGGACTTTAAATTCCCTCAGTATCCATCCCAGACTAGAATGAAAAAGCTTTCCATGTGTGCAGAGCTCATAAATGTAGAATATGCTTCTGCAGCCTGTCCCTAAGAACAGGAAAAGACATAACAGCCCTGAAACACATGGGTCATCTTTCCAGCAACTTCTTTGAGTCATGCTTGTAATGAGAAATAACAGAGTTCGTCACATAACAACAGTGATCTGCTTCTGAGCAGGACATATATAATGTCAAATAGCAGCATTTTGGCTTTATTAGTTCAACTGTGTTACTGAGTAAGGACTGAAGTCTTTACATCACTTCTGTGGCATCCCTATGCTTCATAACCAAGGATCCTGGTTTTCTGTGTTCAAAAATCCCAAAATCTCTCATTAAAAGAAAAAGAATCCCAACTTCTCTCATTAAAAAACCCAAATTCCACATTTTTCCATTATTAAAATAAAATGCCACTATATATATAGGTATCAGTTGGACACAACATTTTATTGATATATTTACAGTTGTAAAGCAGTTTGGAAGCCTACCAGTAGGGCTGTGCGAAGCTTTGGGTGGTGATTCGATTCGGAGGAGATTCAGCCCAATTCGGTGGCGGAATGTCCAAATCGAATCAGGGAACCAATTAAAAGAGAACCTGATGGTGTTTAACACTGAAAAATGCAAGGTTCTCCACCTTGGGAAGAAAAACCTGCAGCATCCTTATAGGCTCGGCAGTGCTACGCTGGCTAGCACTACAGAAGAAAGAGACTTGGGGGTCATCATTGACCACAAGATGAACATGAGCCTGCAATGTGATGCTGCAGCTAGTAAAGCGACCAAAACGCTGGCTTGTATCCATGGATGCTTCTCAAGCAAATCCCGGGACATCATTCTCCCCTTGTACTCGGCCTTGGTGAGGCCGCAGCTGGAGTCCTGCATCCAGTTTTGGGCTCTG
>NW_017729032.1:12933256-12938344 GCF_001723915.1 Gavialis gangeticus | reverse complement strand
CAGCTCCCAGTAATTTAAAAAAAAGCGCTGGTATTCACCAGGTGCTGCCAGGTGGGGGGCGATCCCTGCTCCCCCCATTGCCCCATGCTGCGTGGGGGGGCTCTGCATGAGCCCCCTGACCCCCCCCAGCACCCCTACGGGTGCCCCACCCAAGCTAGCTCCAGCCCTTTAAGAAAAAAAAAAGCAGAGAAAAGCCCCAGGACTCACCACTCATGGTGCAGCCTCGGGGCTTCGGGAGCTCGTGGGGAGCCCCACACATGGAGGGGAGCAACAGAGGGCAGCAGGGATCGCCTCCTGCCCAGCAGCACCCAGCGAGCTGGAGCTTTTTTTTTCACAAGTGCTGGTTGCTGGGGCAGACAGGGCAGCCATTGCCATGCTGGGAGAGGGGTGGGGGATAGACCTGGCCTGGCTGATTCAGAAATTTATGCTGCTGCTGAATCTCTGAATCAAATTCGGCTGAATCAAACTGGGACAGTGATTCGAATCACGAAATCAAATCACTGTCCCCCCTAATCGGCCAAATCCGAATCGGCCAAAACCAAAAGAATCTTTCAGTGTGGCCTTTCTGGCTTATACGCTAACAGCCAGACCTGATTTATTGCAGCCAGGGTAAGGATTTTGCAGAGTACAATGTATAGCCCCTCCGGGTTCAATATATAGACCAGAAACACCTACTGTTGGATACTTGTCATTAAAGTTGCCTCCATGACTAATAATGAAATGAGAGTGTGTTTAAAATTATAAACTTTTACTAGAACAATAATTGAATAACTGGTGATAAATGAAAATTTTACAAGGAAAATATTGAGGATCAGAGTAGGACAACTATATTGTTCCTCTGTGGGGAATACACAGTAAGCTGGTGATGGAGCCCTTAAGAAATCCTAGTATGCTGGGTCCGTGGAAGAGAAAAAGGACAAGCAGTTGGTCCTGGACCTTTCCACTCTGGTTTCAGTTCTTGGCACTTTGTGAAAACGAAGAGTGAACAGAGAAGCTCCCTGGCAGAAAGCTGCTCTCCTCGTCACAGAGGCTTCAGGTAAAACTGAACTCTGTGCTCACAGGTGCTTATAGATGCTGGTTGCTGGAAGTATTTCCTTCACTGGACACATGTTGTACACCCAAAGTGGCTGCCACCTATTAGCATTTCCCCACTCAGCATGTTCAAAGGAGTTTTCTTAAGATGGATGCAGTATCTCCCTATCACTTCACTAGGTGTGCGCAGGTTGCATTTTGAAGAGTCCCCCCCTGCAATTAGAAAAGGTTGGGTGGGGAAGCACTGGGGAGAGTTTACACAGGCTCTAGATAGGTGTAAATGACACATCTGTCATTTCCATCTGTGCTCCATAGGTGATGTGTCCGGAGGAACGGCAAATGGATTGGCTGTCCTTGCTGTTGTCTGTCTTTGCTGTTGGCCAGCTCTTGTTCTTATCCAAACCTCCAGCTAACAGTTAAATCCGCAAGCCATTCTGGCTATACCCTCTTCCCAGGAAACACTATACAGTGCACAGGCCCTTTTGGACCTCCATGGGAAGGGAGAACAAGGCCTTGTGCATAGTGAAGTAAACCTTCCCGGTTCCTTGTAGACGTTCTACCTATGAGCCTGATAGCAGGCATTGGGATGGACCTAGCCTGACTCTTGCCCTTCACCAGAAATGTCCTGGAACAGACTGAGACCAAGTGCAGATAGCAGCTCCTGCTATTCTTCTGATGGATATAAACAGGAAACCAAGTTTCGTGCTGCAGTTTCTAGGCTCTTCTGCAGCAGGGCTGGGCCCTAAAATTTCTGTCCAGTGAGCTGCATCCAGGAGTGCATATGGGCGTAGTAAACATGGTCATGTGTAGTCCAGACTGTTGTATTCCTGTTTCAACAAGGCAAATAGACAAGTAAGAACAAATGTGTCTGCTCTGCCTACGTGTCGCCTCTCACTGCTATCAGTGCTGTATAAACAGTGATAGAATTAGTGTTTATGAATCACTCTACAAATGCAGAAGTCTGTGCTATATGTGTGTGGGTTTTCTGAGACAATAAAAGCTCAATAACAGCAATCTCCAATTTAGCAAACCAAGGCTCTTTTCTGTATATTCAGTTATTATAGGGAAGCCTTGAAAGCCTCTTAGGATAGTCATATTCCATAGAATGAAATGAGTGTTTTTCTTCAAGCCTTATGTCTGAAAATGAAATGGATAAAGCAAATATTCCATTCTTCCCTGACAGGCAACAGCATGATCCGCCTTTCCAGATGGCAAAACAGTCTCCCTATGCCCCTATGCCCTCTTTGGAAACCCAGAGTTTCCCTGCCTTGTCCAGAAGCACATGCAACCGGACAATTTATGTGACAAATTTGGCACCCTGGGCAAAACCATGCCAGAGAGCGAGAGCAGGGAGAGGTGGTCAGTCTTACCTGCCCCAGGGCCTCCCATCTGCTGCTGCTGTTTTGTTATCTGCCCACCCACAGCTACTACAGCAGGAGCCACTGTAGCTGGTCCACATCTGGGTTCTGCTGCTGTGCAGCAAAGACTCCCGTGTGTGCCATCCCCTCTCAGTTGGTACCCAGAGATAGTGCCCCATTTGCCCATCCTTAGTTATGCTACTGAATGCAACCATGGGAATGATGGAAGAGTGAAGCTGTTCAGCCAAGATCAGGATATGACTGAACAGGCTGCACCCTGGCTCAGCCATATCCTATGTGTGTGGCCTACCTGAACTACAACTCAAAGGGCTGTTCTCCCAGGGAGATGTGGGGAGGCAATAGATCCAACAACAGCAAGGTTTAACCTAAACCCTGAATCTTTATAAAGCAGTGTGCTTACTCTCCACTCCACCTGCCCCCCCAAACTGTTTCTTCACTGGGTTCTGGTTCTCCTGGCACTTGCTCTTCTGGGACTTCTGGCCACCACATTGTTTGCAGTTTGGATCAGAACTTATGTTCCCTGACTGAATTCCTGCATCTGCTGAGGATAGACTTCTTGTTTGCTTCAGCTGTATTCCCATGGGCTTATTTCTCAAGGGGCTTAGGAAGTGAATTGCTTTTTTATCCTTTAGAACATCCCACCCAGGCCCAGAGTTACTGTACCTCCTGCATCTTCTCTCATTACTTCAGGAGAACCTGGCAGGACCACGTAACATAGTCAGGGGCATGCAGACATCTCCTTTTCATATACAATGAAAATGCAGACCCTCAGGCTATGGCCTTTGGTTTCTACAGTGAACTCTGTTGACCTGCAAAATCTCATACGCACCTGAGGGGGAAACAGTCCCTTTTCCTATATAATCAAAGGCCCCACTTGCAAAAGTACATGCAGCTCAGGAATTGTTGACATCATTACCCATCACTTGCAAGACATGGATTAGTCAGATGCCTACAGTGGTCCTTCCATTATGAAACTAGCATGTATAATCTTAGTTATGGTAGGCAGTATAAAGACTTGTAGTGGTGTATGCAGTGTAAAGATTATAGAATCATAGAAAATTTGAGTTGGAAGGGACCTCAGGAGGTCATCTAGTCCAACCCCCTGCTTAAAGCAGGACGAGCCCCAACTACTTTGTCCCAGCCAGTCCTTAAAAACCTCCAAGGAAGGAGATTCCATCACCCCCCTAAGTAGTACGTTCCAGTGCTTCACTGCCCTCCTAGTGAAATTTTTTTTCCTAATATCCAACCTAAACTTCCCTTGCTGCAACTTGCGACCATTGCTTCTTGTTTTGTCACCTGTCACCACTGAGAACTGTCCAGCTCCATCTTCTTTGGAACCACCCTACCAGTAGTTTCAGGCTGCTATCAAATCTCCTCTCAGTCTTCTGCAGACTAAATAAGCCCTCATCCTCTCCTCATAAGTCATGTGCTCCAGCCCCCTCACAATTTTTGTTGTCATCTGCTGGACTCTTTCCAACTTGTCCTCATCCTTTTTGTAGTGGAGGGGACCAAACCTGGACACAGTTCTCCAGATGTGGCCTCACCAGTGCTGAATAGAGGGAAGAATCACTTCCCTCGTTGTGTCGGCAACGCCCCTACTAATGCAGCCCAGCATGCTGTTAGCATTCTTGGCAAAAAGGGCACACTGGTGACTCATATCCAGCTTATTGTCCACTGTAACCCCCAGGTCCTTTTCTGCGTAGCCAGTTGGCCCCAGGTCTGTAGCAGTGCACAGTAGTCTTCCATCTCAAGTGCAGGACTTTGTACTTGTCCTTGTTCAACCTCATGAGATTTCTATTGGTTCAGTCTTCCAATTTGTCTAGTCACTCTGAGTCCTACCTACCCTCCAGCATATCTACTACTCCCCCCAGCTTGGTGTCATCCACAAACTTGCTGAGGGTGCACTCCATGGCATCTTCCAGATCGTTAATGAAAGTACTGAACAAAGCCAGCCCCAGGACTGACCCCTGGGGCACTCCACTTGATACCAGTTGCCAACTAGCCCTTGAGCCTTTGTTCACTACCTGTTGAGCTCGAAGATGCAGCTGGCTTTCTACCCACCTCACAGTCCATTACTCTAACCCATACTTCCTTAGATATTTCCAACGACTCAGGTGAGGCTGACTGGTCTGTAGTTCCCTGGATCCTCCTTCCTTTTATTAAGGATCCTCCTTCTTTATTAAAGATGGGTACTATATTTTCTCTTTTCCAATCATCTGGAATCCCCCCCGATCACCACAAGTTTTCAAAGATAATGGCCAGCAGCTCTGCAATCACATCGCCAACTCCCTCAGCACCCTCAGATGAATTGCATCCGGCCGCATGGACTTGTACACATCCAGCTCTTCTAAGTAGTTCCTAACCTGTTCTTTCACCACTGAGGGCTGCTCACCTCCTCCCCAAACTGTGCTGCCAGGTGCAGTAGTCTGGGAGCTGACCTTGCCTGTGAAGACTGAGGTGAAAAAGGCATTGAGCACTTCAGCCTTTTCCTTATCCCCTGTCACTAGGTTGCTTCCCCCATTCAGTAAGAGACCCACACCTTCCCTGACCTTCCTCTTGTTGCTAACATGCTTGTAGAAACCCTTCTTGTTACCCTTCACATCCCTTGCTAGCTGCAACTCCAATTGCGCTTTGGCCTTCCTGACTTCCTCTCTGCATGCCCAAGCAATATTCTTAT
>NW_017729032.1:12920577-12928256 GCF_001723915.1 Gavialis gangeticus | reverse complement strand
TTTAAGCTTACTGAAGAGTTCCCTGCTAAACCAAGCTAGTCACCTGCCATACTTGCTATTCTTCCTGCACATCAGGATGGTTTGTTCCTGTGCCCTCAGTAAGGCTTCTTTAAAATTGTCAAAGGAAAATGATAAAAGATCTCTGCCTTTCTCTGCAGTTTTATTACAGTGTTAAATTCAAAGAAGAATTGGAATCTTCTTTGTATAGATCCTTCCACAATGAAACTTGTGGGGTTTTTTCCATATGTGGCATTTCAATCTACAGATGAGGAAGTAGTTTATACTTTCTGCTCACAAAGGCCATGTCACCCTTGGTCTGCAAATGCATCACACAGAGCTCAAGGAGTCAGCCTTAGAATGATTTGATATATGTTGGACAGATGCTGTCCAGTTCGACATGTATTGCTGTCCATGGAGACAGACAGTATAGCATGCATTATGAACTTACTACCCACATTGTTCTTATTAGCTTTGTCCAAAGCACCACCATTGCTTTATGTTGATCAGAATAGTAAAAAATACTACAATAAAAGATGAAGCATGGATCCTTATTGAGAACTGCCTAATTTCCTGAATTTAAATGTTCACATTTTAACTGTAACAGCAGACTTGCACTGTTGGTGACATTTAATCAGGCATGGAGTATCTGAAACTAGGGTCAGATTCTTATTTCCTTCTTCATGCCAAATAGTGAGTTCATTCATAATGCAGTAATTATATCTAGTTAATGGAGAAATTACTTGATGAGGCTCTGCAACCTGTGTTACGCCGGAGGTCAGGCTAAGTTATCAGATGCATTTTTTTCTGGCCGTAAAATCTAGAACTTCTTTTAGTGTTCTGAAACCATGAAGATAGGAGCTGGATAAGTCGCTAGACAGGTGGCTCATAAGCAGGGTTCCGGGTTTTTCCTTTTTCATGGAAAACCCGCGGATTTTACCTTTTACCAGAGACAAATGTGGATTTCTCATTTTACCAGAGAAACCTGTGGATTTTGCAGTTTTGTGACAAGCCCTCTGCAGGCTGGCAGAGTTTCCGCCTGCAAGGGGCTGGGGGGAGCAGGAGGAGGGCAGTCAGGTAGGAGCACCATATGAATGTATATGCACATGGCTGCCAGGCAGCCTTGAGAGCAGCTCCCACAGGTAAGTTCAAGGGGAGGTGAGGATTGAGGCCCGTGAATGGTGCTTGACCACGGGTCAGCCACCACCCACAGGTTCCACCAGCAGCAGCAGCCAGGGGCAGTCATGGCCTGCCCACAGACCACCAGTGGCAGGGTGGTAGGCGGTGATTGCCCACAGCTGCCTTTTTGCAGGGGATGCACCGCCATGTGCAGGGGGTACACGTGCACTACTTGTAGCCCCTGTTGAGACCCCCATAGGGAGGGAGGGATGGGGGGAGGGAGTTGAACAGGGCTGGGGCTGCTGCCCAGCCATGCCATGCTTGGGGCCTGAAGCCTCCATGTCTGTGTGCTGGGCAGGGGTGGGGTGGGCTGCCCGCTGCAGGCTCGGGCAGGGGTGGAGGGGCTGCATCCCGTTACTGCACACGCTCCCAGGGGGAAAGGGGGTCCGTGCCTGCCAGATCTGTGCGGTGGGGAGTGAGGGGCACTAGAAGGACTGGGGGGGTGTGGAGGGGAGGGAGGTGCACCAGCAGGGCCAGGAGGGCTGTGAAGGGGGCTTTCATTTTAATCACAGATTTTAGGGGTTTTATCAGAGAATTTGCAATTTTTTATCAGGGAAAACTAGGTTCCCTGCTAATAAGGGACTTGACATGCATGGCTTGCATTAGTCCAAACACTGGAGTCTCACTGCTGGCAAAATTTGCATAAAGCCTCTCACTGAAGTCTCTCGCTGTTGAGCACAAAGTTAGAAAATGCTAAGAATATCATCCCTAGTAGTCCCCCTTTCTGCCATCCCTGGGTTTGCTGCTTGAAATTGCTTTAAGCCTCATGCTGTCTCAACATCTCTGAGCTCCTGTGAATTAGTTTTAGTTACTATCTGTGGAGCACTTAACGGTGCACTAGACACATTGAACAAAACCAGCAACAAGCTCCTGCCCAAAAGGTTTGGTAATTGTGTTACCATGTGCTGTTTGTTTTTAATCTGGGATGCGTTACCCAAGCCAAGTGAAGAGGTATAAAATGATGCTGAAAAATGGTCATGCACTTTCTCCTGCATGTAATTTGTACCTGACACTGGAATTCAGAGGGACACCTTTCCATGTTCAGTGAGCCTTCCCTGATGTCTGCTCATTGCCCAGGTGGTTGCACGTGTGAAATCTGTACACAGCGCCTTGAGCATGAACTACCTGAATTAGTGCTTGCAGCTAGTCTAGTTAGTTTGCTATTGGTAGCTTTTCCTGACTCTTGTGCACTAAAGAAGCTGTTCTTCAGCTGCAGTCCAAACAGAATGTGTTTTAAACAAAAGGTGTTTAAAAATGGAAAAAATTGTGTTTGTAAAACCATATGTTGTGATAGCATCTCCATTTCTGATCCAGTGTGTCCCCAGGCTCTTTTAAATCCAACTTCTGCTCACCAAAAGGAGGTCAGAGAGAAGCAAAAGCCATCTCTCAAAGCTTAAATTGTAACAGCCAACAAAGATTCAAATTACTCACACTGACTGGAAAGCCCCAGTTCCACAAAGAGAGTTCCAAGAGTCTCAGTAAAATTGCAAAAGTCCCAATAAACACACACTTGTATGTGCTCTTGACAAATGGGAAGGCAGTCAAATCCAAAATTTGAAAGGTCAAGAAATGAAGTTGCATTTTAGTGGAAAAATCTTTGCTTCTCAGTGAGCGCATCTACACGTGCAATTAATTCAAAACAACAAACTGCAGTACTTACTGCCATTTGAATGTACCCCTGGGACCACAGCATACTGAGCCAGGTTGGAGAAGCCCCAGCTAACGGGACCCAGCCTGCCAGCCTGGGGCTGCTCTGATCTTGCTCAGCATGCTGCAGAGGGGCTGACTGGGGCATGAGGCAGACCCCACACTAAAGCACCCTCATGCCCCAGCCAGCATCTACCTGTGTGCTGCTGAGGAGTAAAAAACTCCACAGCAGGATAGTACTTGTCTTTAAAAGGACTACCCTGCTGTGGAGTTAATTAGTTTCCTGTGGCCTAATAGGACTGCACATGTATACGTGAGACGTTTACTGCGGAGCTAATAAGTTTACTCTGCAGTAAACGTCTTGAGCACCTGTACATGTGATGCCATTAACATGTACACATGATGAAAATGTTACTTTGTATGACTTAATGGGATCACAGTGTACACATGCAAGACTTTTGGGGGGTTTAAATTACTTTACATAATTGGAAACTAAACTACACCAGTGTGGCAAATTGCAACAATGCAGCTATCATCTCACACCCCAGCTGCGGGACAGGTGGGCAGGCTCTGCAGAAAAAAAGGATCAGGCCCCTCACTGCTTCTAGCTTTAGCAGGGGCCTGCTGAAGACAGAAGCTGTGATGGGCCTGATCCTTTTTTTTTCTTTTTTGGCAGAGCCTGCCCACATTTCCCACAGCCAGGGGACAAGCTGCTGGCAGGCTGAGAGGCCCCTGAGCTGTGGGGAACCCTGGTCCTTCCCTCCACAGTGGTGACACCCCCCAGGGCCACCCAGGCAGGCTGCTAGCAGGCGAGGTGCTGCCCCAGCTCGAGGGCAGGGAAGAATTGGATTGGGCCGGATGCTGCCTAAAAGCTGGGGCAGCACCCAGTCCACTAGCAGCCAGCCCAGGTGGCCTAGGGGAACACTGCCACTGTGAAGGGAAGGATCGGGGCCCCCCGCAGTTCAGGGGCCACTTGGCCCCATGGCAGCTTGCCCCCCAGCCATGGGCAGGCTCCAGCTCCGACAAAAAAAATGGATCGGTACTCTTACCGTAACGTGACGGAAAAATTTAAATGGTGGGTTTCAATTAAAAACCCATCATTTCAATTTAGGGGGAATAGAATAAAACCTTGGGGATTTATGTAGACATGGCCTGTGTGTGGAAGAAGTCATGTTGACGTTGTCTTTCTGGCTGCCTCGCAAGGCAATCCAACATTCCCCAAAGTGTAAATTCACTGCTGATTTGCAGGGCATGCAGCTGGAGCTGGTAATTGTGGCATATATGCATGACACCTTAATACCATGGGCTGTGATCACAACAAGCAAAGTGGGGTAGAGAAAATAGGAAACTTTAGCAGAAGATTTCAACAAACACAAAATCTTGCTGTGTGTGGAAAAATCAAAAGACTTTGGCCTCTTAATGTAAACTCCAAATTTTCCATAGAAAGTTCAGAATTTTCACAACTTTGTTTTGTCAAGATCCATGTTGTCATCAAAAACAAATTTTGACCCAAATTTTCAATCTGCCCCAAAGCACAGTTGAGGAGCCAAGCCAGTAGGCACTTAAAGAGCACTTGGGATGAGAGGGATAGTATCTGCCCAGGACACTGCCAAAGTAAACCGAGATGTTGCAGGAGGACAGTTTTGTAGCCGAAGTCCTCTAAGCCAACAAGTCAGCACAACGTTAGAGGCACTGTACTGCTGGGGATGTTGTCTTCTGAATGAGATGCACAGCCAAGGTCCACCTATCAGGCTTATTATCATTAGAAGCTCTGTCTCTCTTTGTTGGATGGATCCTAATTTGTGTCATTACACTCTGCCTCCCTGCAGTCATCTTTGTATTTTAACAGGAGACAGTATTCTTCATTTTCTGTCCTAAACTGTTTTTGTAGTATCCTTGCATGTGAAACAGCTGCCACGTTCAGGCCCCAAATTGGCTACATTTTACTGCTGGATACAACTCAAATATTCTTTGTAAAGTGCTTTGAATTCCTTTAAAATTAAACAGGCTATGTAAATGTAATATATCGTGCTGCCACTGCTTCTATTGGTCAGAGCTGCTCTGACTTTTAGCGAAAAAGAAGGCAGAATTCACTCATCACATCACGTGGATGCTCCTGAAACAGTTCTTACAAAAGCCAGGTTTGTTTTACCCATGTTCTCTGCTAGGAGCACCCTCATTAGCGCCTGACCATGCTAAAATGGACCTGATTAAACAAAGCCAGACAACAAAGCCTGATACTTATGGTGTGATTTTTAAAGGGATCTCAATTCAGTAAAATCTAATTCCTACTTAATTTCAGTGGGATTCATGTGCCTACATTCCTTTTAGCTGTTCTGAACATGTCAGTCTAACAACTGCCTTTGGGACTCAAATCCTGATGTTCGTTTTTGCATTGCCAATTCTTGCAATACTATTTAAAGTCTTATAGTATTTGATATTTTTACTTTGGCCACCATCTTCTAAGATCCTAGAATTCCATGAAAACCTTATTTCTGTTTTTCGCATAGAAGTTACTGGCGCACCAGTTGCACAGAAAGGTTTGAAAATGGCACCAGAGCATGTTATAAGGGCTCAAAACTGGATGGCAAAGAAAAAAGAGATACAAATTAATTTTCATGAATCAAACTAATTTTCATTAATTAGCAGTGATGCTAATTTTAAAAGAGCCTCACTTGTGATTCTTCAATTTTGAGGTTGCCTATAATTGATTCTATTCTACTTTTTTAAATACCTCAATGAAGTGATTTTGTAATCCATCGCTATTAATCAATGGCTCTATGTCTAGTTGGCAGCTGGTTTTGAGTGGAGTACCCCAGGGGTTTGTCCTGGGGCTGTTTTGTTCAATGTCTTCATCAATGACCTGGAAGATGAGATGGATTGCACCCTCAGCAACTCTGCAGATGACACCAAGCTGGGAGGAGTAGTAGATACACTGGAGGGCAGGGCTAGGATTCAGAGTGACTTAGACAAATTGGAGAATTGGTCCAAAAGGAATCTCATGAGGTTCAACAAGGACAAGTGCAAAGTCCGGCACTTAGGATGGGGGCTGACTGGCTAGGCAGCAGCTCTGGAGAAAAGGACCTGGGGGTTGGTTACAGTGGACAATAAGCTGAATATGAGCTAGCAGTGTCCCCTTGTTGCCAAGAAGGCTAACAGCATACTCAGCTGCCTTGGTGGTTGTGTTGCCAGTAGGTCAAGGGAAGTCATTATTCCCCTCTATTCAGCACATGTGAGGCCACATCTGGAGTACTGTGTCCAGTTTTGGGCCCCCCACTACAGAAAGGCTGTGGACACATTGGAGAGAGTCCAGCAGAGTGCAACAAAAATGGTGAGTGGGCTGCGGCACATGACTTACTGAGGGAACTGGTCTTATTTAGTCTAGTGAAGGGGAGACTGAGAGGGGACTTTACTAGCAGCCTTCAGCTACCCGAAGGGGAGTTCAAAAGAGGATGGAGCTGGGCTGTTCTCACTGGTGGCAGATGACAGAACAAGGAGCAATGGTCTCAAGTTGCAGCAAGGGAAGTTTAGGGTAGACATTGGGAAGAATTTTCTCACTAGGAGGGTAGTAAGACACTGGAACAGGTTACCCAAGGAGGTGGTGGAAGCTCCATCCTTGAAGGTTTTCAAAACCAGGCTACACAAAGCTTTCTCTGGGATGATCTAGTTGGGGATGGTCCTGTTTTGAGACGGGAGGGGGAGCACATGACCTCCTGAGGTCCCTTCCAACCCTTATTTTCTATGATTCTATGGTTCTGTCCTGTCACCCTTGCAGAGACAGAGACAAAAATGTCAGCGTTGTGAAACATCTTTACATTTTTCTCAGCAGTTGTTTGTTAGAGCCAAGAATAGCTAGAAAACAATGCATCTTGCCTGATTATTGGAGACAGGTGTGTGCATAGGTAAAAGATTTCTGTGCTTGAAACAAAAATATGTTGAGTGAGTAATTCTCATTAAAGTATGAACTCGTAGTCATGGAAACCCACCCTCGTGGTAGTTGGAATCATGGTCATTCAAATAAATGCTGGCAGATACCACCAATTTTACTAAAAACAATTATTTTTTTATTTTGGAGATGCCACATATGCAACTGGTTTTGATGGAAAGAATTTCTAATTTCTTAGGAAAATACCAAGTGTGCCTGGTTAAAGATTTGTGGAATAGCTGACATTCCTTTGCACCCAGAGGAGTCTGGCAGCGTAGTTCAATTCTTTTGCTTTTCTTTGACTCGGTTGAGTGTACTCATGATGATATTTTGTAATGGTGTCGCATCATTTTGGTGATTGTCACTTTTTTTTGCTTGCTCAAAACCAGCTAGTTGGCAAGTAAGAGGACTGCTCACTTCACTACACCACAGTTTTCCAGCTGCGTTTATGTTATTCATTTCTTGCACAAACTCTGTGAAAATCCAAACCCCCTCTCTAATTTCTAAGAGTTAGGAGTGGAGTGAGATCTGGGAAGCTTCACTTTTTTTTTTTAATGAGCCCCAGTCAGCACTCAATGTTTCAAGAAGTATTTTGATATAAGAGGGGCCCTTGCTACCTGCCACTATCTATGATATGAAAAGTTAAACATTTAAACATACATTGGCAAACTTATACCTGGCTCATCCCCACAATATCCTGTGCTGCTCACTGGTAGTTGGCAGCCAACTTGGTTTTTAAGAAGAAATTTTAAAAGATCAGCGACATATTTCAGTTGAAGCCATATACTCTCTCAAATACTGTAAAAACTGTTCAGGGCAAAGGAAAAGGGGTAGCCTATCATAAAAAAGGTATAGCACTTTCTTCTTGCATATATTTTGCAATATAGTTATACAATGTGATTGGTGCTGTAGCAAGTTGGGGGTGAGCAGG
>NW_017729032.1:12912657-12915577 GCF_001723915.1 Gavialis gangeticus | reverse complement strand
ACATATTTCAGTTGAAGCCATATACTCTCTCAAATACTGTAAAAACTGTTCAGGGCAAAGGAAAAGGGGTAGCCTATCATAAAAAAGGTATAGCACTTTCTTCTTGCATATATTTTGCAATATAGTTATACAATGTGATCGGTGCTGTAGCAAGTTGGGGGTGAGCGGGGCAACTGTCCCAGGCACTAAAGCAAAGGGGTGCCAACAGGCGCTGCCCAGCCAGGGTGGGGCACAGGATGGAGCCGCGAGTGGCTCGTTGTGGGGGCATGGGGACAGGGGAAGTGTGGCTCCCACTGCTGCGTGCACTCCCGGGAAAGCATGGGAGGCATGTACCCCCCCAGATCTGTGTGCAGGGCGAGGTTGGTCTGCCGCTGTGGGGTTTGCCTCGGGTGCCAAACTTTGTTGCTAGGGCACTTAATGTGGTGATCTGTTCTGTAGGTCATCTTGTAGGTGGTATGAAAATTAGTTTGTCTGGTTAGATATTTTAAGCTGGGATCATCAGATTTGGGCATCCAGGCCCCATGAGTTTGAAAGCCAGGCTTGAGCTTTAATGAGTTGGGTGTGAACCACATGATGGAAGTAGGAGAACTGAACTGCTCCGTAACTGCAATAGGGCTACTGCACATCATCATGCCATCACCCCTTTGAGCTCACCAAATGAGACTAGAAGTGGCTGACTTGCAACGCTGTGGCCTGGCAGTCGGTTCTGTGTCAAGCTGGTGAGTTCTGAGTGCTCTTGGGTCTCTAGAGTACGTGTCCTGCTTTTGTAGCTGGTAATGGCATCATTAAAATAATTGCTAAGGTAACTGTTTAAACTCACCCACAATTTTCTCCCTGGGGAGAGGAGGGGAAAAAAAGGAAAGGGCAAAAAGGAGAATGCTGATTATTTAGCTTCACTATTAGAAGACATTCGGATACTAGAAAGGATCTGGGGGTCACAGGCCACGTCTGCACTGGATGCTTACTGCTCAGTAGCTTGTTACTACTGCACATAGCGTTGTGGGGCATGAACTGTGATGCAACGTTACTGCTCAGTAGTAATGAGCTAGTGCACAGTCAGCATCACCTCTGCACACTACTGCACAGTACTGTTGGTTACTGCGCAGTCATTTAGTAGTTGGGTATGCAAGTCCTAAATAACTGAGCAGTAACAATTGCGCAGTCAGCATCTCATGTAAACACAGCCACAGAAAACAAACAGTTGAGCCTGTGCTGATCCTAGTGCTAACATGATCCTTGGGTGTATACAGAGAGGAGCTCTGCAGAGGAGCAAGGAGGTGATTTTCACTGTAATATATTATATTGGTGAGACTTATACTGATTCTTCTGTTCTATTCTAGTAGCCACATTTTCAAGAGGATGTTGAAACCTAGAGAGGGTGCAAGAAGAGCCACAAAAGTGAGCAGAGGGCTTAAACAGATAACTGCCAGGGAGAGACATAGACATCTATCTGTCTAGCGTGGTGGTGCTCAACTGGGGTGCTGTGAGAACCTTTCATGCTCTGGCATGTGCAGCCCTGTAGCGGCCAGATGAAACTACCCCACACCTCTGTTTCCAAGAAGAGCATGCAGGGCTGGAATAGCAACAGCTGTGGGAAGAGCAGACACTCCTCTCTACTTCGGGTTTATCAGATCACCCTAATGCAAGCAAGGTCCTCCACTATCTGTGATATGAATAGTTAAACATGTAAACATACACAGGCAAACTTATATGCAGCGTGGTAGGAGTTGCATGGGCTAGTTGCACCGGGATGCAGCAGAGGCAGCATCTCGGTTGAGAACCACTGAGGTAAGCTGAGGTAGTACAACTGTGGTTCTCAACCGGGATGTTGCCAAATTCAAAAGTAGTTATGGAGGGTGCCTTGAATCTAGAAAGGTTGAAAAACACTGGTCTAGCCTATTGAACAGAAGGCTGTGAGAAGTGACTAGATTAGTGTGCAAGTAAAGGTAGAGCAAGAGCCAATGGCTGGAAGCTGAAACCAGACAAAGTCAGTTGAGAGCTAAGGCACAACTTTTTAAAAGAAAAAGTTATTTTTAAGCACTGAAAGAAATTGCCAAGGGAAACCATCGATTTTCCTTCTCTTGATGTCTTCCAAATGAAACTGGATGTCTTTCTGGAATAGGTAACAAGGCAACTTTTAATGACTGTGATATAGAGGAGATCATACTATATGACTCTGTGGCCCTTTCTGGCCTTTAAAGTATGAAATCAGAGTAATGGACACACCTGTTTAAAGCCTGTTGATCATGAGAACAGTTAGTATAGACTCACTTAGCAAAATCTTAGCGGTCACAAAGCTTCCTCTTGTGCGTGGATGACGTCTACCTGACTCAAAAAGTCTATGGGCCAGTGAGAGGTAAAGCGCTGCTCAACCTGGTACTGGCTACTGGGGATGACCTAATCGGTGACCTAGTGATCGATGGGAAGCTGGGTGACAGTGACCACGAGCTGATCACCTTCACCATCTGCCGGAAAGCTGGCAAGTCAGTCAGCAACACGGACGTCCTTGACTTCAGGAAAGCCGACTTTGGCAAGCTCAGGAGGCTTGTCAGTGAGGCCCTAAGGGACCATGACCCCGGGGAGAGGGGAGTTCAAGAAGAGTGGTTGCTCCTCAAGGGAGTGATCCTCAATGCACAAGCTAAGTCTATTCCATCTCGGAGGAAAGGCAGCAAGAGGGCACAGCAGCCCCCCTGGCTCTCCAGGGATCTAGCAGACCTCCTAAGGCTAAAAAGAAAGGTCTACAAAGGATGGGGGATGGGATTCACCTCCAAGGAGGATTATTCTGCACTGGTCCAGTCCTGCAGGGAGCAAACCAGGAAAGCCAAGGCTGCAACTGAACTCCAACTACCTTTGAGCATCAAGGACAATAAAAAGTCCTTTTTCAGATATGTGGGGAGCCAAAGGAAAAGCAAGGGCAACA
>NW_017729032.1:12911819-12912360 GCF_001723915.1 Gavialis gangeticus | reverse complement strand
CCCAGCTGACTTCCTGCCCTTCGGGCAGGGGGCTGGACTCGATGATCTTCCGAGGTCCCTTGCAGTCCTAATGTCTATGAATCTATGAAATCTATGACTTGGGGTAAGTCCAGACCCTGTTTTTACCTTGTTGTTCTTTGCTGATTTGTCCTCACAACTCAAGCTTGAAGGATGATGAGACATGGCGAATAGGGTGCTACTTTTGTGTACTGGAGTGGAAAAAGAAAGAAAAAGACTTAATAGATAAGTGGAAAAGAGAATTCTAAGGACACGTCCACACAAGCACACACATGCCTCTTGCCTTGCCTCAAATCCCTTTGAGGTGGGGCAAGAGGCACGTGCGGGAACAGCACAGGGAGAAAATTAGACCCCTGGATATAGGGATCTAAAAAAACTGACATGGGCTGCCAGAGCATCTCTATGGTTGCCTCTCGCCCTGGTGCTCACCAGCCACATGTTTCAGCACCAGGGCTCCAGTGTGGGTGAGTAAGGGGTCAGAGGGGGTCTCCACCGGCCCCGCCCGCTCCCCCCTGCCAGAGCT
>NW_017729032.1:12911270-12911657 GCF_001723915.1 Gavialis gangeticus | reverse complement strand
TAAAAAAAACAAAAAACAAAAAAAACAACACTTACCAGAAGTTGGAGGTGCCATGTGTCTGCCTGGGGCCCCTCCCATACAGTGAGGGGCAGGCTGGCAGCCCCAGCGGCCGCAGCCCGGGCCCTCCTGTCCCTGCGCTGTCCTGTGCTGCCTGGCGGGCTCTGCCAGGAGGCCCCAGAGCACCACCCCACCCTGCTTCCCAGGTAAGCAGGTAAGCAAAGGCTTTTTTTTCCTTTTTTTTTTTCTATTTTTTTTTCTGGTTTATTTTTAAGTGATGGTGCCTGGGGTTGTGGGGGTAGCCTTGAAGGCCTGGGGGTGCAAGTTGGGGGGGTGAGGATGGGTGAGCCACCCACTGGGGGGGCTGCAGCAACTGGTGGGGGATGGGGC
>NW_017729032.1:12911007-12911227 GCF_001723915.1 Gavialis gangeticus | reverse complement strand
TGGGGGGGCTGGGGTGGGGCATGTGGGCCTTGAAAGGGAGGGTTGTAGCCCCTGTGGGGGCCATTTGGCCTCCGTTGGGGGCCTGTACCCCTTGTGTGGGGGTTGAATCCCCTGTTTGGGGGCCAAACCCCTTGTTTGGGGGTTGAACCCCCTGTTGGGGAGCCATAGCCCTTGTGAGAAGGCCAAACCCCTTGTGTGGGGGCCATCACCCTGTGGGAGG
>NW_017729032.1:12910583-12910996 GCF_001723915.1 Gavialis gangeticus | reverse complement strand
GCAGCCCCCACTGCCACACTGCTGCAGTGGGTAGAGGGTGGAGGGAACTGTCACGGCTGCTTCAGCAGTCCAACTGGCACAAGGGGTGGTGTCCACAGGTACCAGTTGGCTGAGCCCCAGAAGCTACTTGCCAGGGCGGCTTTTATACTGCTGGGGCCAGGACAGGGCAGCTTTTTATACTGCTGGGGACAGCACAGGTGCTGGCCCCGGGCTCTAGCTCCCCCTGTCCAAGCACGTTCACTGAGGCAAAAAGCCCCGGCTCAAATTTGCACCGCTTCTATTTGAGCTGCTGCAAGCGCATGTGCTTGCATGTGTGGACGTGCCCACATAGGGCTGACTTCAGGACTCTTAAAAATAGTAATAAGATCATTCTTCAGGATTTCCTCCAAACAAAACTAACTCCTTCCCCAGTA
>NW_017729032.1:12904577-12905583 GCF_001723915.1 Gavialis gangeticus | reverse complement strand
CCGAAGAGTCAGAGTCATTGCTTTTAAATAACATTTAGGCTCCTAATTTGTCTAAATCATTTTACAAATGGGACTTCAGCTCCTAAGACAGTTAAAAAATTTACTGTACCTCTTCTAGCAACCAAGCAGAGGAAAATTGGAGAAAGTGTCAGAACAAGCCCTCTCACATTTTTGATGCCATAGGATTTCTATAATCTGTCTGACCTTCCTGTTTAAGTGTCTCAGGATGAAGTAATAAAGAGGCACAATAAATGTACTCATCATTGTCTCCTTGCTGACAGACACATTTGAAATTGAAAATAATAACAAAAAAAATTTGGGGCAGACTGGGAGAGCTTGAGCCCTAACACTCAAAGAGCTGTGAATGGAGCTTTTGATGATGGTAATCTCGTTTGTTCAACCAAGCATGATTTGCCTGGTGTCAGTTTGCAGTGCACAGCCTTGGTGTCCCACTTGTTCACATCAGATTTCAGGGGCAAAGAGGGAGATGTGAATGGCACCACTCTTTGCATTGCTTAAAGTCTCAATGAGAATAATTAATTTTAAATGCTATACAGTCTTTCCTTGTGCAGAACTAAAGCATGGAGGTTACTAATCACATTGCTCATTCCTCAAGCTCTTCCCATTGTCTGTTCAGATGGGTGGAAAGAGAACTCTATTCACATTCCCTTTAGTTTACCATCCACATTGCCTGAAGTTAGATAAATGCTGAAAGTTTCAGAAGATACCTGAAAATCATACTGCGGTCTGGAAAATGTTCATTCACAATTAATACCTATGGCACCTGTAACTGAAAGACTAGGGAAATAGGAAGTTGTTGTTTTTTTCTAATTTATTTACTTTATGTTTTTTGTATAACTGGTTTAGTTCATTTGTGTTCTGGCCTCCATAGCAATGTGGAAGTGAACAAGTGTTTGTTTAAAAAAAGGTCTAGAAGAAGTTGGAAAAATCACATATTGGCAGGCAGAAACAGAGACGGATGCATGTAATCATGCAAATAGCTCTT
>NW_017729032.1:12897631-12899577 GCF_001723915.1 Gavialis gangeticus | reverse complement strand
TGGAAGTGAACAAATGTTTGTTTAAAAAAAGGTCTAGAAGAAGTTGGAAAAATCACATATTGGCAGGCAGAAACAGAGACGGATGCATGTAATCATGCAAATAGCTCTTCATTTGCTGTTCAGCTGCTTGGGATTCAAGTGGGCCCTTGATGGTTTCTCAGAGGAAGACCATTGTCTTTCTAAAGGAATATACTGAACCCAGAGCAAAAGCATGTTTCCTTTCTGTCTTAAGGCTTGCCTGCAAAGACTGTTCCGATACTATGTCATATTATTATTTAAAGTTATGCCAGAGTATACGTATGTGTGTATTTGTATGTGTATTTATATATGTGTGTGTATATGTACTCTCTTTGTATATAATTATACACACGCACACATGTATATGTATGATAGCTGAAGCAGCCGTTCTTTGCCCGGGTTGTTATTTTTGTAATTGCAGTGTTTGTTTATTCTCAAAGAACTTAGTACAACATATTTAGTCAAAAATATTGTTTGTTTTTAAAGAACATAGTACAACATATTTAACATGTAATATTTAACGTGGAGCAAAAAAAAGGCAAGCATCAATATAATAATGCCAACTGAATTTTAAAAAAGGCAAGTGGCAATATAATGATGACAGTTGAACTGCGTTCACTGCGTCCAAAATGGAGAGGTACCTGTTTGTTATCTGAGAAGTGAAGTAATCTCAGTCAATGGAAGCCCCAAAAAGGGTCAAGTGAAAAATAACCCGCGTATAATTTTCTTTGGGTGGTATTGATTTTGGAAGGTTTAGAGTACATAGGACTAGCCATTCTCAAGTTATAAGCAAACATACATATATGCACTTCATTTTTTATATATATATATGCTCAAAAACCTATTACAGCTCCTGAGAGGAGTGCACTATTTAATCTCATTATGTGAAGGATCAGCATTACTGAGTATATTGACTCTCGTTGTGAAGACTCTCATTGTGAAGACTGCCTCACATATTAGATATAAAGATATGTAATTTTAAAAGAATTTTTCCTACATTTGTAATAAAGTCTTTGATGTCCAATTTAAGGACTGACAATGCATGATTAGATGCTGGGAAGCTCAGGTATGAACTAGAATATATAATAATATTTTGCATATTTGGCACAAGGAATGCTAAACCTTTCCATAGTGCTTTCTATCTCAGGAAGAGGCACATATTTACAAACAAATGCTGAAAAGAGATTCAGAATGCCCTTGTTAGGTGAGCATTGTTATTCCCAGGAGGAAACTGAGGAACCCAGGTATGAAATGATTTGCCCTAAATAACATGACAAGTCACTGGCAGACCTGATAATAGAAGAAAGATTATCTGGTTCCTCTGCTTTAGCCATAATTCCTGACAAACAGGAATCAGCTCAAATTGGAAGGATGACCTAGTGCTTAAAACATACTCAGGAAGTCTGGGTCCAGATCCTGTCTCTGCCACTGACTCACTGTGTGACCTTGGGCAAGTACACTGTTTTCCTGTGTCTTGCGTTCATCCTCTTGATCATATGAACAACATTTACCTCCCAGCTCTCTGGAGTGTTGTTCTGAGCTTGTCTGATGATGTTTCTAAAACACTTTGTGATACTCAGATGGGAGGAGCTGTAAAAGTACAAAGTAAGGATACTTTCCCCTAAAATGGCAACAAGGTCTCTGATTAACCTGATGATTCCATTAGTGTGATAGATTTAGACATTCTTAATATACCATTTCCTTGATTGTTTGCCTCTGCTGGTATTTTGTATATATTTGTGTTTCTGTACGTGCAAGAATAGCAAGTACATATGTCATCCTATATTGTGAAGAAATTGCTATCCATTTGTAATTGTCCTTTTATCTACAGGTATGGAATGAACTGTTTAATCCAGTTTGAAGATTTTGCCAATGCCAATGCTTTCCGTCTCCTCAACAAATACCGCAGCAGATATTGTACATTCAAT
>NW_017729032.1:12850981-12892631 GCF_001723915.1 Gavialis gangeticus | reverse complement strand
CTTTGTGTTTCTGTACGTGCAAGAATAGCAAGTACATATGTCATCCTATATTGTGAAGAAATTGCTATCCATTTGTAATTGTCCTTTTATCTACAGGTATGGAATGAACTGTTTAATCCAGTTTGAAGATTTTGCCAATGCCAATGCTTTCCGTCTCCTCAACAAATACCGCAGCAGATATTGTACATTCAATGATGACATTCAGGGTAAGTAAAAATGCAGTTGGGAAAGTGAGACTTCGACCCAGTCCAGCACACAGGGAAATACAATTCAGATCACAAGACCGTTAGAACATAAGTGTCTATGGGGCCCCACAAAAGCACTTAAATAACAAAAAAAAGTACAATAGTGTGTGGTAAAAATGTGCCTCCATCCTTTCAGGAATTTAGCTTTTCTGCAAATTTCTGCTGCAGTTCTTGTTGTGAGAGAAAATATCCTATATGTTTTATCCCAGTGCATTAAATTATTAAGGCAATTTCGGGAGTTTAATGTTCTATAAGCAGGCTCAAGCAGTAAAAAATGTAACAGTTGCATAGGTTGTTTAATCTTCATACGTTTTATAAGCATTCAGTAATCCTTGCAATGACTCTGTATTATTATCCTCTCCACATATACATGGGGAACTGATATGGTGATAGCCAACCCCTGACTTTAGCTTCACTCTCAGTAATAATGGAAAGTTAAGTTCTCTTTTTCCCCAAAGAGACTAACATGACTTTCCCAAAGCCATGGAGTGACATAGTTGGTATTAGTGTGTTAGACAGTTGTTCTCAGCATAAAGTATATGAATAAACCCTTCCCTTTGCTTTAAATCACTGCAGGAAAGAGTGTTTTTCCATCCATCCATCCATTTAACAGCAGGGTCTTTTATGTCAGTTATATGTCATTACACTAGCCAGCCCTTACCTTTACTTCTTGTCTTCTCACGTTTTCTTCCATTTTTCTTAGCCCTGACTAACATGTAAAGGAAATTTGGAGAGTCAGTCTTAATCAGTTATTACAATAATCCTATTTTGCATCTGAAAAAGAGCAAATGAAACTATCATGCTAGTGGTATTTTTCACGCAGTGCCTGTTCCTATGAGAGGAGCCCCCCAGCATAGTTCCATATCCATAGTGTCATCTAATAGTCCTTTTGCATCTATGAAGTCTTCTAACTTCGGGAGTTGGAAGCACAGTGGTAGCTAGTCCTGCTAAAATAAATGTGTTTTGAGGAAGGATGTTTAGCAGAAGAGGATGAAGACATGCCAGACTAGGTAAGGTAGACATGTGCAAGAAGTCTAAGCAACAAAGGTAGAGGGAAGATACAACAGGGGTGGTTGACCCTTAGAGGTTGGGTGTAAGGAAGAGGGCAGAGGAAGGTGAGAAGAGCAGATCAGCAGGCAGAAAGCAGATTTTTCAGGGCCTTATGAGCAAGGGCAATAGGTTCAAAGTTTATGGGGAAAAGGGAGTGTGAATCTAATAAAGGAGGAATGGCTTAAAGATGGCTGATCCCCTTCTCCAATAAAGCAGGAGATGGGGGTTCTGGTGCTGTGCGGGTTTTCACCATGGAAAGACCGTGAAAGATCAGATTCAGGTCTGGACAAGGGTTTTGCTGAGGAGGACAGAAAGACTGAGCATATTTAATTTGTAAAGGGAGGAGTGGTAGGAATTGGGTACTATGTCAGAAGGAGAAAAGAGGGAACTCTGAGGCACTGTGTATAGATTCAGGCTGGAGCAAATTAATGCTTTGCATTGAGAGAGATGACAGCTGCACACCTGGGGGCAGCTCCTACATCTGGCTCTTCAGAGTACAATACCTTTGGTGTTGTTTTACTGAGTAGGGGATGACAAGATTTGGCAGAGCTCTGCATGAGCATGCCCAGAGCACAGGTCTTGGCTGATGCTCCTCACTTGAAACTATACAGTTGTGCATGGGCATCTTTGAAGACCTGACCCTGGAAAGATTTCCCAATAAGCCAAAGTTACCATATGCTAAAACAGTTGATACTTAACCTTTTTCCCAGCTCCTGTGAAATAAAGCATAGAGCTTGTGTGGATTTTATTGTAGTCTATTAATTACTTGAGCAGCCATGTGATGAGTCATGAAACACTAACCATTATTTGGGGGGTTATGTAGCTGCCTTTTTACAATTAGTTAAAGAAAGTAGACAATGCCAAGTCTGGGACTTATATTCCAAAGTGTGTGCAAATGAAACCAGGAAAACTTGAAGTCTTTCCCAATTTCCTTAGCATTCAGTTACACTATTTTGGACTTGCTCACTGTCTTGTAGAGATCATCTACTTTTCCACCCTCTCTGAATTTGGCCACCAAGCCTAATGGAGTCAAACTTGCATTCCATGGAGAGTTAGGGCAGGCATGAGAGGAAGTTGCGGATTCCCTATTGAAATGTATACCCTCCTTTTACCAATGTTTATTGATTTCCCCATCACTTGTGACCCCTTTGGTATCTCAGGCTTTATCTAAAGGAGAAAGTTGCACCAGTTTAACTTAAAATGGTTTTAAAATTATCTACTTGACCTGGTACAGAACCCTGAGTAAACACTCTCACTTCACTTTCACTCAGGCCAGTAAAGAATAGGCCTAATTCAGTTTGAACTCTACATACTGCTTAAGCTGACAGTTTGTACTGATTTAACAAAATAAGATTTAGGCACAACTTTAGTCTTCCATTTAGGCTAGGCCGAAGTGGCACTAATTTAAGCTTAGTGGCCAAGTGGTGTGAGTCTAAGCAAAGTCACATCTTAAGAGAAGCTAAGTTGGTTTAAGGCTACAAACACATCACATTTGTCCCAGGATAAGCCATTCTATCCTGAGACAAAGTGCAGTCCTGGGATTGCATCATTGAATCAGTGGCAGAAAGGTGGCAGTGCATTCAGTCGCTCACTAAACCCAGATCATGCCAATCTCAGGATATTTCTGTTCCGGTACCAACATGGACACAACTTGTCCAGAGACAAATGCAATGTCTGTTCTGCGTGGAAGCCACGCACTGAGGGTTGGGAAGAAGGTGGACGTCACTAGGCCTCAGACTCCCTTAAGTCTCTGTCTATTTGGCCTCATGTTCCTGTGTGAAAAGAAACTATCTTTTGACATTCTCATCCCCACAGTATTTTGTAACCAAAAACTTGCTTCCCTTCATGAACATCCTAGCCCAAGAGTAGGAGTGACTCAGGAGATAGAAACCCTTCCCAAGCCTGGCCAGCCAGCTGAGGCTGAGTGGGAAGTTTGCCACATATCTTGAACTGGGAAGGGGTGACTGCTCTTATTATGAAACCACTTGCCAGGGCCTGAAGCAGGAGCTGGCTCACAATGCCCCACTGTGTGGGAGTTCCCTTTAAGGGACCGCAGCTTGATGACATCACCCCTTTCCCAGCTCTGTCTGGGTTCATTCAAGGGCCAGCAGCTTTCATTTCAGCTCCAGGGAACATTTTTTCACTGTCCCTTCCCCTTGTTCAATAGCAAAGCAGAAGAACGGGCCAGCAGCAAAATGGGGGGAGAGGTCTGGAGCATTCATCTGATGGTGTCAGATCAGAAGCAGACTCAGCATCTACTCTCTGCCACTGCGACATGGTCCGACCCAATAAATAGCAATTCTTATGTTCTCATGGTGCACCTCCTAGCCCTGCTTCACTTCCCCTTGCCCAATGATGATGAGAAAGTAAATGATTCAGAACGCCCACGCTGGGCTAAATCCTTGTGCACCACCGGGACAGGGCTGGTGCATAGGCCTCTGCTTCCCTCGCATACAGGAAAATGCCCATTGTATTAATCAGGAGACCACGGAAGCTTTGCCTCATGAAAAACTGCCTGTCTTTAAAAACATCTATGGGGACTGTGTCTGGGCCCCAATCTCTTTTAGTGTGAAATCAAAAGGCTTGTCTTTTTCAGCTCAGTCTTCTCAAGTGTGCATTGAATCCCTATCAAAATCAACTGGAGTTTTCCCATGGACTTTAGTGCATGTGGGTTCAGACCTGTACTGCAATCAGGCTGTTTAACTTGCACAGCTGAGATCTTTATGCGAGCACCATGGAGCTTTCAGTGCAGTGCAAAACTGTATGCGTCTGGCTGCTACATACAGCAAGGCCTTGCAGAAGCCATGCCTCAGTGAGAACAACTGCTTGTATCGAACAGAGCCAAGTTTCACCACTCATTTATGAGCCTCAAATAAATGAGTGGCTTTTGTGGGCTCTGATTGTCAGTCATACAGAGAGTAGCACTTAGAAGTTGTCAAAAAATACATGGTTGTCAACAAAAGCTGTAGGTTGTGCCATTATTTGTACAGTACTTGATCATGTATTTGGAGAGTCTCTTGTGCTTATGGATAAGGGGACAGAGTTTGGGATTTAATGGGAGCATTTCATAGAGAATCATAGAAACATGGAGAAGTAGGGCTGGAAGGGACCTCCAGAGGTCATCCAGTCCAGCGCCCTGCCCAAGACAAGATCATCCCTATCCAAACTATCACAGACAACTATAATCTAAACTCGACTTAAGACTACTCGCAACCCTGACACAACATAAACCTAATACCCTAACTTGCCACAGGCAAAGCAGGGGAACCACAGCAGCCAATGTCCTGTTTCTGTGAAATGTTGTCAATGTCTGCTCAAGAGATCCTGGGTACAGAGCCATGTCCCCACAGCAGAGGAAGGCAAGGACCCCCACAGTACATACCAATCTGACCATAGGGTAAAATTCCTTCCTGATCTCAAATATGGTGATCAGTCTGATCCTGAGCAGAGGGGCAAAACCCTCTTCCCAGGAACCTCTGGCTTTGCTCCCAGCAGGAATATTGGCATACCCCAGTCAAAGTTCCCCATTTACCTGAGTATTTCCTGACTTGTGAGAAGCTTGAATGTTCTCTTGAAATTAGAGGACTTCTCTTGATATTTTGAGAACTTTAATTTTAGGTGCCCAACTGGAGATACCTTGCATTACCCTAATTTTCATGAAGTGTAGAGCATTACCCTCTGCAAATGAGAGCCTTCAGAGTGTCCCAGAGAAAGGAGGTCCATGTCATTGGCCACGGTGGAAAGCTTTGACCTTAGCATCTGTACAATGGAAGTGAGAAACAAACTGTACACTGGTATCACTTCACTCCTCAGACTCACATTGGGTTAGATTCTGTTCCACCTATCAGGCGCATAAGTAAACTTGGGCATCTACATGTGATCTTATTTCAGCCTGCTCGAGTCCATGAAAACCAATTAATGCAACAGGTGAGTCCTTCTCCTCCTTGCTGCTTTTCTGTGACTCAGTCTTGAGGATCAGATGATGATATTCTACAAAAGTAGATACTGGGTGCATCTACACAAGATGCTACATTACCATAGTGATGAGCTATGGTAACGTAGCATTGGGGGGCACTAACCAGTAGCTCATTGCTACTGCACTAACGTAGCTCATTGCTACTGCACAGTGGGTCAGAAACAACCCGTGTGCCACTGGGACTACCCAGTGCCAACTGTGCAGTGGGGCACACATGAAGACATACCCATATAGTAGATTTTTAGGGACTTGAACAGGCTGGAATAGAATAGGATTTAGGTGCCTAAATTCATTTAGATGGCTACTAAGTGGAATAGAATCTGGCCTGGTGTGTCTACTCAGAAACCTTAGACTTCAAGAGAGCAGTCCCAGGTCCCAAGTGAGAATAGATATGGGTTTATTACAAAGCTCCAAGTCTGAACTCCCTCAGACATTTGGTTGGGTTCGAATCCAGGTCCTCATGCTGCCGCCCTTGCTGCAGGCACTTTTCCGTGTGCTTTGGTTAATAAGCCTCATTTTTGGCAATTCATTTAGTCATTTCAGATGATTAAAACTTTATAGTATCTTTCTTTGTTGTTTCAGCTGGCTTGGAATATGCATTGGTAATTATGACAGGAAGCTAAAAGGAAAGAAAAGCATGATAGGAAGAGAGTGCTGGAAGACATGATGCTGTAAAACAAAGGGAGTTATGTGCTGTTGGACAGCTTTTGAACAGGCATTTTCTCTATAGCGACCCATTCCACCTGCATGGGAAGGCAGAGCAGGATACTTCTCATTCCTGCAGGGATTTTCCATTACCCAGCCCTTTGGGACCTGTGCTTTCTAGTTGATATTACTATAGTTACTGATTAAGGGCCAGCTTCTTCTTTTGCATCCTTTCTGTATCTGTGTCTCCCACTGACTTCTGTGTAGGGCAAACACATATCCTCTGCATCCATCCTCTGTAAGTATAAATGGGTGTCACTCCCTTGACTTCTGGGGATGACTGTTTTATAGCTGCTGAGGATCTGGTGTTAAACCTTTTAAGGCTTTAATGGAAATATATATACCTCTTCCCCATACATTTATGATCGGTTTTAACTTTCACTGGATAATGTCACAGACTATTTCTTTGAACCATTATCCTAACCCATGCTGTAAAAAAGCATTGTCATTTAACTTTCTGTAGAGCTCTTTGGGGGCCTCAAAATGCATAACAGAAAATCCAGGGGGATAGGAGGGCTGGTCACTAGTTTAAGCTGAAACTGGATGAGTGAGGAGCTAGCTCTAGATCTTACTTGTCTGCAAAATATTTAAAATACCCTAGATGTTTGGGGGGGGTGCAATCTTAGAGAGCAAAAATAGCATAACTCCTATGACTTTTTAATTATTTTCAGTCTTTTCTGGCAATTATTGTGCAAGATGGGAGAGTTTTAGAAGACAAAAATGTATTGGCACTGGTATTATTGGAAAAAGTAGTTTGCTCCTTTGAAGGGAGCGGAGAGTATGGATCAGGACTGAGAAAGGAGAAACTGCCTTTTCCAAACAGCCAACAAAGATTCAAATTACTCACACTAACTGGAAAGGCTGAGAAAGGAGAAGCTACCTTTTCCACATCTCCATAACTGGTTTCAGTACAGCGTAGGTAGATGGTGACCAAAGGCTCTTTGGTCGCCTACAAAAAATACACATTTGTTTTTGGTCTGTTTCCTAGTACAGAATTGTAGGGTTGGAAGGGACCCAGAGTTACCTAGCTAGCAATTACTTGGAGAAGCTAGATGCTTTCGAGTCAGTAAGGCTGGATGGGATGCACTCTAGGATACCGAAGGAATTGGCTGAGGTAATTTCAGAGCTGTTACCTATCCTCGTTGAGAATTTGTAGAGGGTGGATGAGGCCCCAGATGTTTGGAAAAGGGCAAATATAGTGCCCATCTTTAAGAATGGAAAATGGAGGTACCAGGGAATTACAGACCAGTCTGGCTGACCTCAGGGCCTGGAAAGGAAACTATTGTGAAACACCTAGAGGAGAACAAGGTGATGAGGAAGAGCCAGCATGGATTCACCAAAAGCAACTCATGCCTGATGCACCTGATTTCCTTCTATAATAAAGTGATAGGCTCTGTGAATGAGGCAAGAGTAGTGGATGTGATATACCTTGACTTTAGCGAGGCTTTTGACATTTTCTCCCATTACATTCTCATTAGAAAGCTGAGGAAATAAAGACTCAATGAAAGTACTGTAAGGTGGATACAGAACTTGTTGAATCATCATGCTCAACAAGTACCCCTCAATGGCTCAATATCTAGTTGGGAGGAGGTAACAAATGTGGTTTCCCCAGGGTCTGCCATGGGTCTAGTGTTGTTTAATGTATTCATTAATAATTTAGCTCATTGGATCTGGTGCAGATTTGCAGATAACACCAAACCGGGTGGAGTTTCAGATGCTCAGGGGGATAGGGCTAGGATCCAGAATAACTTGAATAGACTGAAAAAATAGTCTGCAATCAGTCAAATGAAATTCAACAAGGACAAATGCAAAGTTCCACACTTGAGACAAAATGGTTGCATGCATAAATAAAGCCTGGGGAATAACTGGCTAGGCTGCAGTACTGCAGAGAAGGACCTGGGAGTTACAGTAAGCCATAAGATGAATATGAGCCAACAGTGTACTGTTGTTGCAAAAAAAGAGAGACAGCAATATACTGGATCGTCTCTTACAAATCTAGGGAAGTGATTCCTCCCCTCTGTTCAGTCTAGACATAGGGACATTGGGTGCAGAAACTTTAAAAGAAGTGCCACTCTTGCAGGTTATTGCATTGCTGCTAAGAGAGGGTGTCTACTGCAGAGAAGCCAAGCCTTTATGTGCATTAAAAAGGGAGAGGCTAGGATTTTTTGTGACATCTTTTATTAGACCAACTGTACAGTTGGGAGAGGTTTTTCCAGCATAAAATGCCCTGCCTCAGTTCTACAAAAGAGGCAGACACAGGCTGAGCTAAGTAGCAGAGAGAAGTATTTCACATTCCAAAAAGGAGTCATACTTCCTGTCCCAGGACTCAGTTTTCCATACAGTTATGTCCCCTGAATGGCTTGTTGTAAACAATGCAGAACAGCTGCCTCCTGCTTTTCTGGGCCTCCTTCTGATGGCAACAACTGAAGTGCTTAATCTTCCCAGCATCACTGTTGAAGCCGGTGGTTCTTTCCCCACCACCTTAAATGCTCTGTGTTTCCACTGCTCTTAAAACTGTTGACATACAGAGCAAAGAATCTGAATTAGTTTCTCTGAGTGTCCCTTTCTATTTCTGTGTCACTGGGCTTGACTGCTTCCAAGCAATTTCAAAAGTTTATTTTTAAGCATCTTAGTGCAGTCACTTTGAGAAGAATGTCAGCAGTCTGATTACACTTGAGCTTTGAGTTTAGAGCCATTTTTACACATGCTCTGGGAGGCATGGGTGAGGGCACTTCAATTAGAGAGCCATGCTAATTAGAAGTGCCTGAGCATCATGTGTATTAGCGTCCCCCACACTGAAAAATGGCAGCAGGGCACTTTGAATGAGAGCTCGTAACATATTCTCATTCAGTGAGCTATAGTTCAAAGCCCCCACCACCATTTTTCAGTGTGGGGATGTGATAAACGTGATGCTAGAGTTTGCTGGAGTACATTAATTTCTGTGCTCCAGCAGTCTTGATTAATCAAGTCTGCTCCAACATGCTGGATTTCCAGTGCATCAGAGCCAGCTCCCTCCACATATATAGGAGCCCCGGGAGACTAAGATGGAAATATCACTGCACATCTTCGCCTTGCTTTAATTCTGCTGTTTTATTTGCAATTATTATCAGCATCTGGGAAGGTTAATCTTCTTCCTCCAAGAACCATCTGAATGGCAAATGCTGCGGAGGATTACTCTGAGCAAGGGTGTGAAAAGTCCATGCAGCAAGGGATTGATTGCTCCTTGTATGCAAAATTGTGGGTTTTTTGCTTGCACTCTCTCATCACAGTTATAAAAAAAGACAAGACAATTGTAATGGTCATTCCTGATCTTTGGCAACTGTTTGAGAGACTTCAATGGGGCAAGGGAAGAAAAGGAAAGACTGACTGGACTAACGATTAATATTTTGGATTAGCTGGTTCCCAGCTGGATGCGCGGGCCCTTGTTAGAGTCAAAGGGTATTACTGGGAAGCATCACCTATACCGGGGGTCAGGAAATGTAATGAAACAGCTTGTGTTTGTTGATGTGCTTCTGTCAGGTGGAATATGGGAACTCTTCCATTGTTTGCCATAGGCCCTATACAGCTAATGGCTGTTGGAGGTTCTCCTTTAAGTGGCAGTGGCATGTACCTTTGATGAAGGAGGGTGCAAATTTTACCATGACACTGTGCAGAACAGCATCTGGTAAACAGCTCTAGCAGTCACAACCTTGTTACCATATATATACATACACACACACGTACATGGACAGGTGGCAGCCATCCTTCTCCATGGTGCTCACTGTGGAGATAACCAAGGTGTGTACTTCAATTACTTGAGCAACTAAGTGGGGATTTGCCCCCCGCTGCTGAAATGGACTGTAGTTCGAGGTAGGGTCAAGTGCAAGGAATCCAACCCCAGACTCTGCCCTTTCATTTATGCCTCCATCACAAACTTGACAAGCACAGAGAAGTGGGAATGCCCAAAGGTGTGCATGTAACAGGGGGCCTACCGGGGCCCATCTCCATGTGGCCCACCCACCTGTTCTTGGACAAACTGCCCACCTTCTCACACACCACACCTTGGTCTTAATTGATTAGTTAACAGATGTAATTAGGCAGGAGGCTGCCCATTTTCTGCCCCACTGCTAGGGAAAACTATCTGCAGCTCCATTCCTCCCCTACATCACAGCCCAAGCCTCGCTGATGACATCAATGTTCTCATAGGCGCCAGTCCCCCATGATGGGGCCCAGAATCCTGCTGTAGGACCCCCAACTGAGTTCCTCCCTTCAGGTGGACTCTGCTGCCATTATACTGGGCCACATATCTCCTTGCCACCAGTTCCCCTTCGGGTGCGGTCCTCTCACTGGAGCCTTCAGCTCACACTAGCCCCGGCCCACCTCCAGTCCAGTCAGGACCCCAGGCCCCTGGCTCTTGGGCGTCCCTCTCGGTGGGCCTCCTTGCCCTTCTGACCCTCCTGGTCCTGGCCCCCACTTGGGCCAGTTAGGGGAAGCTCTGGCAGGCCTTGATGTATGACCCATACTCTTTTCCTGGGGTCCCCCTCTCTGGGTCCTCCTCCACAGACATAGGGAGCTGGGGTTACCTCACACCATGACTGGTGCCTTAAGGTCTCACAGGGGACTCGCACTTCCCCCCTGGGCAGCAAGTTGTGGTACTACTACTGGTGTAGTATTCAACCCAGACTCTGCCTCCCCACATTGGAGGACTTACTGGGGCCAGGACTCAGCTCTCTCTCTGGCTGAACCCCCTCTCCCTCACACTGGGGGCTCCACACACTGCCCCCTCACACTCAGGGCTCCACACTGCTCATAACACCCCCTTTACTCAGGGGGTCAGGGGGTCCCTCCACAGGTGGGCTCAGGTGGCCATAGCCATGCCTGGCCCCAACTCTCCTCCTCGGGGTCTCAAACCCCTGCAGGGCTCAGGCAGCCTCAGCCACACCTGGCCTCTCTACTCTGCTCCTCGGGGCTTGCACCCCCACAACTATCTCCAGCGTACACAACCCACCCTAAGGTGAGGGCTAGGGGTTAAGGCACCCCAACCCACCTTTCACTGGGGTGATCACTAGCCTGGCATTTCCTGGGGGCTCCCGTGCCACTGGGAACCCCACCAGGCCACCCACTCCCAGCAGGGTACAGTTTCCAGTCAGACCAGGACCATCCCCTACAGCTCCTCCCTTGCCTGCAGATGAAACTCAGCAGCCCACTGGCCAGACAGTGCTGTTACCTGACCTTCAGCAGTCAAACTGCCTTGTTTATATAGGCAGCCCTGGACCTAAAATGGCTGCCCTCATTAGGCACCTGGAGGCTGCCAGCTCCAGGGCCTTAAAGTGGCAGGCACACACAGTGCCCTGCCACAGTACAATGAAGTGTCCTCATCCCTCTGCCTATCTACTGAGGGGCCCAAAGACACTCCATATCTCTCTCCCAGACAGCCCCTTCACTTGTGTCGTATGATGGATACTGTTTTCCCCTGCACTGTTAAGCTGTCCTACAGACTTCTAGGCCAAGAGACCTCTGGGAACAAGGCAGCCCCAGGACTGTAGGTGTGAAGAAACCTGGCTGCCCAACAAGAAACTGCAGTTACAGTTGAAAGGCTCATTGGTTTTGCCAGTTCTGTGGGTGTTGGTTAACCCTGAGGTCTGTCATATATTGTAAAGCTGTGGCATCAGCAGTCAACCTACATTTCTCTTGAGCTCCATTCCCAGTCCTGCCACTGACTCATTGTGGAAGGCCTGTCATTGACCTCTCTCTGTCTGCTTTCCCTGTTTGCAAAGCTGGGGTAACACTTGCCTACTACATATAGGTGTTCCCAGGCTTGATCATTTCATGTTCATGCAGCGCCTCAAAGATGGAGAGCACAGCACATACTAAGGAGCATGATCCTCACACCTTTTACACTGATCCAGCTCCATTGACATCTGTGGGGTTATTCTTGAGTTCCACAACCATGAACGAAACGTCAGATCCTGAGTAATTTAGTTCTCTGTAACAGCAATATTCAAAAACGACCTGGAGTTTTCTTACTAGTGGACAGGCACTGCTGCCTGAACTTGCTTCCTTTTTAAATGTCCAAGCCTTCCACTTTTTTCTTGATACTGTCCCTCTGCACACCCAGGGAGAGCACCTGAGGTCTCTTTCACTTCAGGACTGCAAAGAACAATATGATTTATGAACACTCTCTCTCTTTGCCCCTGACCTTAAAACAGACTAGCCATGCTGGCTCTCCTTTTCTAATTACTTAAGGAAGTAGTTATCTGAAATAAGGACATTCAATCTACTTGGAAAACAGAGAGACCCACTTGCTGAGGGGCTTATTTCTGGCCACAGCCTGTGGTAAGCTTTTTGGGTTTCTTTCTTTTTCAGTCCTTTTGGAAATAGCATTGATTAGCCAACTTCTTACACAAACCAGCTGTGAACTTGCCTGCTCCACTGAGATGCTTTATTGCTCCAAGTTCAGAAACTGTAATTTCAAAGATAAATATTGATCTGAGGCCAAGGTACAATAATGTTACTTGAGCAACAGGGGCAAGATGCAGTTGGGGAGAGGAGGAGGGATTAGAAACACATTGGAGAAGAAGCCTTATTACAAATGGCAAAGCTGAGTGGCGCCCTGCCATTGCTCAGGCCTATCTGTAATTAAAGTGCAGGGGAATGAGTAATGGCACACCCTGTCCCATAGGCTTATGCACTGCTGACAAGCACATCATCTTGTGGACTGAGTCAGGGCACCCTTTATCCAGCCTTCACCCCCACTTCTTCCATTCCTTGTAAATAACTTGTTTAAAAAAGACCCCAAATCCCTCTGCAGGATGTTCCAAGAGCATTCATTCTTCTGCTGTGTAATGTAGGTTCAGAGGCACATGCAGGAACCAGGAATAGTCCCAACTGGCCCCTGTAAGGTTTAAAGCAATTTCACATGGAGCCAAACCAAGGGAAACATGAAGTTTCTCTGCTTCCACATCTCCCCTTTACAAGTCTCTCACATGCATGTTCTGGCCACTTCCCAGCTTCTATCACTGTGAAACCCATGGCCCTTCCAGAGAGCTGCTATATCCTTCCACCTCCATAGTTCTGGATTTTCTCCCCCAGCCTGTGACTTTGCCCCACCACCTACACATTCTGGACAAACAGGATGGTGTAGTGAAATAGGGCAAGTGCTGGTACCATTTTCCTGGAATGAAACAGACCTGCTAAGCCCAACCCAGCACTATGAACAAGGGCTGGAGGATCCTTCTTTAGCTCAAGTGACAAGCAGAAAGACTTTTGGTTCCATCCTGCCTACCTACCTAACATGTCCATGCCATAGTTATAACAACGGACTGTTTCTTCCAGGAACATAGGCCCTTGCTACTTTTACCAACTCAGATTCTTGGTAGGGTGACAGGTTAGACCAGGCCCGTACTAGAAAGTTCTCCTGGCCCAGCAATTCTAGTTTGTTTGTACCATAGCAAGGTAGCCTTAATGTGTACCAGCAAAAAACTCTTTTTCCTTGTTTAAATTCTTCAGGGTTCCAGAGCAAAATTAGCCAAATCAGCTAAAACACTTCTGTACAGTATAGCTTTGTCCCTATTTGGGATTTTGCTGGTATAGAAATATGATTTAAAAAGTGTACCCCAAACTGGTATGACTTTGCCAGTAAAGGGGAGCCTGTACACATCACAGGTTTTAATCCTCATTAAATTAAATAGGTTTATAAAATTTAAACTTGTTTATTTTGGAGTGTCTCGTCAGTGTTTGCACATGCTAGGCTTTCAAAAGAATTAAGCTTTGGAGCACTGCATCAGTGTTTGCACGCACTAGGTTTTTGAACTAATTAAGCCCGGTCTTTGGCGGGCACCACAGAGGAGCAGGACAGTCCAGCACTGACCCCCCAGCCCGGGGACCCCCACCCCGTACCCCATATCCCCTGCCCTGTGCTCATGCCCATGCAGCAGGAAGCTGGCAAACCACACAAGAAAAAAAAATGGAAGCAATTCAAAATCAAAAGCAATTCAAAGGGGTGAACTACAAAGAAGTCGCAGTCATCTGGTGGACAGAGAGACTCATTACACGTCTTTGAGTGCCTTTGTGTTTGCATGCAACAAATCCATGGATGCAACACTTTAATTCCCTGTGAGCCAAATTAAACTACGTCTGAGGAGTTTGACTTTAATGCACATGAAAGACTTTTAAAGTGTCCAGAAATCCTGCTCAAACAAACAGACACGCAGTTGCAGCACATGAAAGGGCAAAAAATGTGGTGTATACAAAGGCCCAAGGTTTCTAGTGTAGATGTGGCTAAGGGAAGGACACACATTAACTGCTGGGATGTTGCCCAGCCCTGGTCCTGTACCAGTCTTGTGTATTTATGCCACTGGTGAAATATAATCCACCTCTCTCATCATTTATATGGTCCACCTCACTGTTCCAAGATTTGAACACCTCCCTGTCCTGAACTTCAGTGGGAACTGAGAAGTAGAGAAAGAAAGTATTTTGCCTAAGGGTTCACAAGCAGCCAGATTGGTCAGAAACCCAACCCCAAATCCTCCTTCATTACTTTTACTACAAAATCATCTTTCCTTATGAATATAAATAAGTGTCACTTATTTAGAAAGCAAATCTCTGACTGCATGGACCTGATTTCTGTGGCTTTCTATACACCTTCTCTGAGGGGGAAGTCGGGGGTGCATTTCAATTAGACTGGTTCCCAGGCAGCCACTCTAATTAAAACACCACAGCATCATGTGTATTAAGTCCCCGCTCATGTGTATTAAGCCCCCGCACATTTAAAAATGGTCACAGGGGGCTCCTATACATGTGCAGGGAGGCTGCTCTGACACACTGTAATTACAGCACATTGGAGCAGACTCAGTTGTTCGAATCTACTAGAGCATGGTAATTACCATGTTCCAGCAGACTCCAGCATCTCATGTATCAGTGTCCCCACTCTGAAAAATGGCGGCGGGGCATTTGTTCAATGAGCTTTAGTTCAAAGCGCCCTGCCACCATTTTTCAGCACAGGAATGCTGATACACATGATGGTCCAGGTGCTTTAATCAGCACAGCTCTCGGACCTGCACTAATTAAAGCACCCCCACCTCCCGGGGTACACTTCATCTAAACTTCTTCGATGAGGTTTAAAGTGTCCTGTGGCTATTTTAAAACATGCAGGAGCTTAATACACGTGATGCTGGAACAACGCTGCATTGTTCTAATTAGAAGGCATAGCAGACTCAATTAATTGAGCCTACACCAACCTGTTCTAATTAGAATGCCAATGAACAGGCATATAGGGAGCCCTTAAGACTGAGAAGTTTCTTTATCACTGTACAGAGGAATCTCATAGCAAAGTATTTACTTATTATTACATACATTTCTGTGGCAATCATCACAGTGTCTGAGGTACTTTAAATATATTTTAGAATACCAGAAATGCTGCTTTACTTATCACTCCCAGCCAATCATGGTAATAGATTAAGAGAAGAATGTGGTTCCTTCATTCCTTTTTGTGCCCTTGTGACAGTGTGTTTAGCAGAATTTGCAGATCCATTGTGATCTGACAGAGCTGCGCCTTGAGTGCTTCTTCTGTGGCCTAGAGTATGGGTGATAATGTACTAGTTAACAGTTTTGCAGGCTAGGATGGTTTTTCTTTTAAGCTGAAAGAAAGATGTGTGGACTCAAACTGCATCACTAACAAGTAGTTTGCACTGAGGATCCCAACTTTTAACATCCAAATCATCAGCTACAACAGTTGCAGGATGTTCTTTGCTGACATTGCCTGATATTGAAATATTTACAGTGCCATCTAGTGGATCTGCCAGCTCTAGTTCATGCTCTGTTGATTAAGCTCTTTCATTAAGCTCGTTTGACTGTTGCTGAAAGCACCACTTGCCTACTGTGATGCCATGGAGAGCTGCTGGAGTGACTCACTCACTCTCTACCTGATTAAAACTTGGCCTGCTCTAAGTCTGGAAAGGAAGAGCAGGAAAATGTAAAATGATGGAAACCTGGCAAAACAGGATAATTAGCCTGAAGTGTGTGTGGGGAGGGGAATCTTTAGCCCAGCCTCACCACCTGCTATCCTTCCCCACTTCCTGACTCAGCCATGAACAACAGGCAGGGATTGCTGAGGCCAGTCTGAGGACCTTGCAGACATAGCTAGACCATCCCAAGGACCCCAGCAGTGGAAGTGATGCAGGAAAGCACCATCCAGCTCTGTTGCAGGTGTTGCTGTGGAGCACAGAGCATTGCACCTGACCCTGCCCGTATGTTCCCCTCACATACAGCTGTGCCCAGCTAAATCACATGCCCCTCACCAGCCTGGAGCTCCTTTAGCTCTTTGCCTCCATGGTCTTTGTGTGGTGAGACCCAGTACACAAAGTATGGGGAGGGGGAATTCAGCCCAGAAATTCAAACCTGTTGAAGGGGCAGATGGAGGAAATTTTGAACCATTTGTCCAGGCAGCTGTGGGGGCTGCCAGCGATCTCACTGAGGCTGTCACACCAGGCAGTCTATCTTGCTTGTGCTTTGAATGACATCCCGCTGAAACGGCACCAGAGGAAACTGAGGGTGGAGATTAGGAGGAACTTTCTGACTATGAGGATGGTGAAGTATTGGAACAGGCTGCCTGGAGAAGTTGATAAATCTCCCGCCCTGAACATTTTCAAGACCAGGTGAGACATGTTTGGCTGGGATGCTTTGGGTCAGGGATAATCATGCCCTGCCTGGAGGTTTGAATTAGATGGATCTCACCAGGGTCAGTCCACAATTTTTTGGGGCTCCTCGCAAGCAATAGTTTTGTGCTTTGAATGACATCCTGCTGAAACGGCACCAGAGGAAACTGAGGGTGGAGATTAGGATTAACTTTCTGACTGTGAGGATGGTGAATTACTGGAACAGGCTGCCTGGAGAAGATGTGAAATTTCCATCCCTAGACACTTTCAGGAGCAGGTTAGACAGATACTTGACACGAATGGTTTAATCAGGGGTGATCTTGCCCTGAGTGGGGGCTAGGCTACATGACTTCCTGCAGTCCCTTCCAGCCCAACTTTCCTCTGAACCTATGACCATGGACTGATGCCACTGAACCTCTCTTCCTAAAATTCTTCTCACCTCTGGGCTGACAGACAGGCTGGCCTTGAGCCAGGGATAACGGGAAGGGGAATTACGAAAAATACAAGAGAAGAAGCAGTGGTCTGAAAAGGAACTAGAGAAAAGGTTTGAGAGGTCACTGTTCAGACACTAGCCTGGGATTTAGGAGTCCCAGGTTCAATTCTGTGCTCTGTAACAGGCTTCCAGTGTGAACTCAGGCAAGTCCCTGAAGTCTGAAATCAATGGGAGTTTGGTGTCTAATCCCTTTGAGGATCTGAGCCTTAGGTCTACTTCCTCATCCATCTCTCAGACATCTGAGTGGCCTAAGACATCCAAGTGTCATCCTGTTCACCCTGCTTGAGTCCTTGGAAAGCAGCGACCACAAGTGGTGGTGGAACCTCCTTGTGCTGGCTGCTTTCTGGGAGCACCTCGGGGCTAAGACAGTAGCGTGTACCAAAAGAAGGTGCATGCAACATTTTTTCAGGAATAGGATCACAGTTGGGTACCTATGTCCACTCCAATAGCACTTAGGTAGGTGGAATAGGATCTGACTCTTAGTGTCTCTGCACATTCACTCCCCCTCTGTCAAGCTGGGACAGAAGCACTTTCCTTGCAGAAGTGCTACAAAGCTAAACAGATAACAGATTGTGGGTCACTGCTTGTGTAGTGATGGGGCCATGTAGTGCCTGAGAGAGGAAGTTTCCACAACGTTTTTCACAACCAGCTGCTGGGTGGAGCAAAGGACACCTTGTCCCTCTGCATCATGCTCACTGTTCTTGTGTTCTGTGTTTAGGTACCGCCTCTGTTGCAGTAGCTGGCATCTTTGCAGCCTTAAGAATCACGAAGAACAAACTATCCAACCACAAATTTGTTTTCCAGGGAGCTGGAGAGGTAGGGTTCAGGGGTTATTTTGTTCCTAAATTCATCCTTTTGCCTTCCAGCTGAAAGAGAAAAAACTAAAGAAGAAATAGAGACACAACTTCCTCCCAGAGCAGGGGTTGGCAAGGTTTTGCAGCAGGGGGCCGCTGTAATGGAGTTTAGCTCCAAGCTCAGGCCAATTTAACCCAGCACGCACCACCAGAACCAGAGCTGCAACCACCCTCCCACTCTCTGCCTCCCTGCAAAGCCACAACCACCATTTCTTCCCAAACCCTGAGCAAAGCCCCCTACCACAGAAGCATGGCCAAAGCAATGCAGAAGAGGCCCCCCAGCTCCATGGACTGGATAAAATGACTCCACAGTTGGGATCCAGCCCATGGGTCGTAGCTTGCCAGCCCCTGTCCTACAGTATTTTACTGAGCTGTGTGCAATGAGGCTGCACAAAAGTTGATGGAGGTCTGATGCAGCCTGTCGAATATTACAGACAACAATGCTGGAAGAAGCCTGGCTTTTCTGTTGAGGTCCAGCCTGAGTCCACAGGGATGGGGCTTACAGAACACCAAATTCTTCTTCATAAACTGAGCACTTTGGACCTGGACTCACAGGGTCAATAAATACAGAACTTCACAGCACCACTTTTCAGAGCACTGCATTTCATTTCAAGGCAGAAATCCTGTGCATCTCTGAGTGTGCCCAGTGCTAGGCACAAGAGGCAAGGGAGAGGAGAAGGAAAGGCAGGAGGTTAAGGCACTGGACTTGAACTGAGGAGGTCTGGGTTTGGTTCCTGGCTCTGCTACTGCCTTCCTGTGTGACTCCGGACAAGGTGCTTAACCCTTCAGTGGCCATCCACAAGATGGAGATGGTAGAACGTCCTGTCTCCAAACCTTTGTCACATGCATTCAGACTGTGATCTCATCAGAGCAGGAGTTGTCCTTCCCCAAGTGTATGTGCACTGCCTTGGTTTAGCCCATTTGTGCAACTGTAATAGCAATTGCAGCATAGTGTGTCAGGGACAGCTTGTTTGGTCATGCAGCAGTGGAAGAAAAAAGTGACTCTGCACCTCTCAGCATTTCAAATGCTTTGTTTCCAGTACTGCCCAAGTTGCTTTCTGCTGGCTTCATCCTGATGCCCCTTCAGTCCAGCTTCTGCTTACCTCCACTCCATTGGCATGGCAAGCATGAAGGTCTTGGGCAGCTCGTCCTGGTCATATCCTAGGCAGAGTACTCCATCTTCAACCCCTCTGACCAGTCCGCTATTTTGGACGCAGTCGGTCACCCCTCCTTGACAGGTTGCCTTCCCATCCCAGCAGTGCAGCACAGCTTGCCCACCTGAACACTTACTACTTGTATTGTGGTGGTGCCTTAGGAGTCTCAGTCACGGGCCAAGGCTCCATTGTGCTAAGCACTACCTAGGACACACGGATAGTCTTCTGCTCCAAAGACTTATGGTCTGCCTGTTTTTTTGAGAATGGGGCCTGGGGGAAGTAGTAACTTTTTAATATGTTTCCCTGAATGTTGCAGGTTGCTTGGAAAAACTAACCAGAGAGTTTCCATTTATGTCTGCTTTCCAGGCTGCGATGGGCATAGCTTATCTCATCATTATGGCCATGGAAAAGGAAGGCATTTCCCAAGAGGAAGCCATCAAAAAAATCTGGATGGTGGACTCCAAAGGCCTGATTGTCAAGGTAAGTCTACCCCGACTGCACTGCTCTGCTGGGAGAGCTCCAGTTATACCACATGTCAGCTCTAGTATGAAGGGGTAACTCACAGCAGGGAAAGCATATGGGGGCACAGGCAGCCCTGGTGTTCTTCTGTACCTTCTTACAGAAGCCAAAGGCAAATTTGATCTGGTGTGGATGCTGTTTCCAGGTTTGTCAGAATGATCTGGGGACAGCGCCAGGGACTTAGACAGGTAAGACAGAAGGACAACTCTGCTAGTGGAGCTTCCTACAGTAAGGGTTAAAGCTTGTTTGTATGCAAGACAGAGCTTTCTCACAGGACTTTCTTGAGACACTGGAGTGGATAGCCTCAGGAATTAGGAGCCCACTAGAGACTGCATCCATTCCCACTCCAAGTGTAAGGTGTCCTTCAACCTGCCTCCCCCAGCATAAACCTCAGGTAACATGCTCAGAAAAACTCCACACACCTCCCACAACATAACACTGTACTGCACGTGTCATTCTCCATGGGGAAGAGGATGGAAAACCAAACCGCGCCTGGGTGAGTTGAAGTCATACTGCTTACTTCATGGAAGACGCTTGGATGCTATAAAGATGAGCACTTCATAATAACAGGACACATGAAACATTGAAATTGTGGAAACACGGTTTACTAAACCATTGACCCAGACTTGTGTCATTTCCCATAAATGCATCTGCTCCTTTTCCCTCACAGGGGAGGAGTCACCTGAACCATGAGAAAGAAATGTTTGCTCAAGATCATCCCAACGTGAAAACACTAGAGGAGGTTGTGCAAAGAGTGAAGCCAACAGCTATTATAGGTAGAGTCACTTAAACACGGACACTTTCTCATCTGTGTATTTCTTACTTTCCCTTGCTTTCTACTAAGGGCTCCTTTACTGCCCCAGTCAAAAAACAACAGGTCTCCATTTTGCTCCTTTATTTCCAGCCCCCTTTCTGGAGGCTGCGGATCACAAGCATTATCCTTCCTTCTCCAAATACAGACATTGCTGCTCCTCAGTTGGGTAGGGATGGTACCGTTGGCTTTAGCAGATATGTGTCACCCCAAAGGAGGTGACCACAGCCCTAGTTAATCAATGGAGTAAAAGGCTGGTATCCATTCCCAGAGCCAGGTCTCCTGAAGAGTAAGCTCTGAGTACAATCACTAAGTCACCTCAGACAAATGCTCCGTTGGCCAGCTGGTGGGTCCCATACTGATCCCCTACCCAGTGAAAAGGAGGCCTTTATCCTGAGACTGTTTGAATGCAACAATGACGGGACTTATCTGTAGGCTTCTCCAAAGGTCCCACCTGTTCGCTCACGCTGTTCATTATACTGAGCGGTAACAACAGGTGAGACTTAAAGAGACTAGGACTCAGTCTGGGCATGAGTTAGGAGTTGACTGTTTCCTCTTTGCAGGTGTGGCAGCCATTGCAGGGGCTTTCACTGAACAGATTTTGAAGGACATGGCAGCTTTCAATGAGAGGCCCATCGTATTTGCCTTAAGCAACCCCACAAGTAAAGCAGAGTGCACAGCTGAGCAGTGCTACCGCCTCACAGAGGTATGTACACTACTGTGTCTCACTGTAGTTTGGCAGAATTGCCAGAAGATTGTGGCACACAGAAGAAGCCTGTCTGGGGCTGCAGTGCAGAGTTATGTTATGTCATGGCCGTAGAATTAATTAGTATCATAATTTATATTATAATCACTGAACTATATTTATGTTAGCTTTTGAAATGGGGTATCACTATCTTCTAGAAAGTTGTGGAGGAGTACCTGGAGTTAAAAAGCTTGCAAACCCGCAAGCTGTGGAGCTTTTGCAGTTGATCCTTCAAGAGCATCAGCAGGAAGGGTTCCTGATCCAGGGGAATACTGTCCTGTTCCCCCTCACAGGTCCATCTACAAAACCTTGCTTTGTGTATCTGCAAAACCATGGAGGGCTGAGCACAGGCCTCTTCCCAAGCTTTGCTACTGTAACTGGGATGGTCTTTTCTTGCCTTCCAAGATAAATTCACTAGTGACCAAGGCATTGAAATACTATGGCAAAAGGGACTTGATCTGTACTAAGATAAATAGGTCAGGGTGAGACCAAAGACCATGCTTTTTGTCTGGTACCCGGGCAAATGGAAACTAAATCCCTGAGGGTACTTTTCTGTAAGAACAAAGAGAGAATTGATCCTCTTGTTCTGGTGAGCAAACCTTCTGTCAGGCTAAAAGTTGGATCCTAATGATGAACTCTGAATTTGCCGTCCCAGTCACCAGACTTCTCTGAGATTCTCTCAGGTCATGAACAGTAGAATAAATTCTAAGTGGTGTTCCCCCAAGGTGTGTGTCTGTCTGTCTTCCAACAGGGCCGAGGTATATTTGCAAGTGGGAGTCCTTTCCCTAAAGTGACCCTGCCCAATGGACAGACCTTCTTCCCCGGCCAAGGAAACAATGCCTATGTGTTCCCGGGAGTGGCACTGGGAGTCATCGCCTGTGGGGTCCGGCATATCTCTGATGATCTCTTCCTCACCACTGCAGAGGTTACACACTTGAATTCAACCAGCACTTTTAAAACAAATTAAAACAGAGCTTCACTGTGATTTGTTGGTCTGCATGAGGCTAGTTAAAGGCTTCAGCCTAGGACAGGGTGCTAAACATGGATTTCACCTTTCACCTAAAAGTTAGGCTTTTAGAAAAATGGCTTTACCATAGCTGTACTATGGCCAAACAACAAGATTTGAATGCAGACCTCTCTTTTTTTCCCATTTTTTCTAACATGGTACATAGCCCACTATATTGTTTTTCCATTGTACTGGCTCAAACTTGTTATTTAGTTATGCGATTTGTATGCTGCCCATCCCAACAAAGGCTCAGGGCAGAAGCAGAACAACTTAAAAGGGCAACTAGAATAAATAAAACACAGTAACACAATGCAACAAAGTAAAGCAGAGCTTCACTGAACATCTCAGCCTAACTTTGGTTGCTGAATACTGAGATATGGAACATTTGACTTTTGAGTAGCTTTGTAATTCATTATAAGGATTTCTCCCAAATTTTTCAGCTGTTGAATTCTCAGATATGTGCTTCCTATCAAAGCCTTATGAGAGAAAATGGAGCGATTGCTTGAAAACATCCCCTCTGATTTATCTTCCCCCTCTCTGTAGTCTATTGCTGAAGAAGTCACAGAAGAGCACCTGGCTGAAGGGAGATTATATCCGCCCTTGAGTACCATCAGAGATGTGTCCTTCAAAATTGCTGTTAAGGTAAGAATTTATCAGAAATGTATTCTTCAAAATTGCTGTGAAGATCCCTTCCAGCCCTTCTTTTCTGTGATTCTACTCGCCACATTTCATGTGAAGTCTTGTAATGCAAGGGTACACTCTCAAACTTTGGCAATGATTTTTCTGTTGTTTTCACATTTGAAGTAAACCGATATTGGTGGATACTTCTCTAAATGTTAGATCCAAAAATGAAATAGTCCAGTGGGAACCTTTCCATGGACTGCAGTGGACCAATCAAAGTTACTAAATATGACTCAGTCCATGGTAAATTTAGCAGAGGAAAATTGCAAGACCTAGCAGTTAAACACACTTGCAGTTGTTCCTCATTAATGGATGAATCATAAATTAACCTCCCTCCCTTATAGAGTCCTTACCAGTTACAAAATATAGACATTGACATTCTATATGGAAGTGCTGAATTTAACACTAAGAAAATGAATTTTACATGCATTAAAGCTTAATCCTCTATTTTTCACGTCCCATGGTACATTCGGGTTTGGGCTGTGGCAGCCCAGGTCCTATAATAGAGAAAGCAGGAGTTGCACTGGCAAAAACCCTTTATTAATGCCTTTCAATTTTATAGCTAGCAACAAAGGGAAAAACCAGAGTAAAGGGAAACCTCTGCCAGACAAGAAGTCTGCTGGAGCATGCTAACGAGCGTACTCCAGCCAGCCCCCATACCTCATGTATTAGTGTCCCTATGCTTCAAAATGGCAGTGGGGCTATTTAACTAAAGATCATTTGATGAGCTTTAGTTCAAGTGCCCTTGCCACCATTTTGAAGTGCGGGGATGCTGATAGACAGGACGCTGCAGACGCTTTAATTAGAGCAGCTCTCAGAGCACTTGTAAAAATGCCCTAAGTTACCAGAAAGAGTGAGGACAAGGAAAAGCCATTCCTCTTGAACATTAATGTTTGTATGGGACTTGAGTAGAGTGGGTTCACTGTTAGGCACCTAATTGGTAGACCAGGCCATGGTCTAGCGGGTCTGAGTTTAGGCAGGGCAGGTAGGCACCTAAACACCCTTGAAGATCTGGCCTTTAACCTGTATTTAAGCCTTTAAACCAGTCTCATTGACACTGATAGAAGATGTAGGTGCTTAATCTTTCCAAAAGGTCACTGATTCAGATGTTTCAGCATGGTTTTAAATGTAGAAATATAGGTCCCCAAAATAAATCATTTGTTTTTGGTGGCTATAGTTTGGCTCCAGTAATTTAGCCCTTGGCCTCTTGCCTCCGTTTCACATGTCCTAAAGATGGCAACAATCATATTGAAGTTTCTTCACAGCCCTGGGAATCAGGTCATATTGGTTCAGTGTAATGCCCTAGGGCTCAGACAGAAGTTACATTTCTTGTGTGATTGGCCCCCTGAAAGTAACACATGTGCACGGCTGCAGAGCACTTTTTAAGTGGCTGATTGCGTGACAAATTAACCCTCCTCAAATGAGGGATCAGAAAAAGGTGCTTCAGTGCACCTTAGGGAATTTATGTTCCCTACGTTTAATCTGTGGCATGATTGGTACTGGGCTCATGAAGCCCAGCTCTGCCCCCCGAGGGTGTCTGCAGGAATAGAGGGGGAGTGAGCTGTGGGCTGGGTTTTGTCCAGCCTGAGCTGGCGGGGGAGTAGGCACATTGGGGCCTCCCTGCCTTGCAGCTTCCCCAGCATCTCCCTCCAGTTCAGGCTGAGCAAACCCAACCCACAGCTCACTCTCTCTTCCCCTTCCTCTGCCTTTTTTGCAGACAGCCAAGGAACTGGGAGGGGACAGGGCTAGGGGAGACAGGAAGCTCCTCAGCTGCAGGCAGGCTTCTCGGGCTCCTACAGGCAGGCTGAATCCCCCCACCAGACCCACCCATATCTGTTGGGTTTGAGGGGGGCACTCTAACTCATGGCACTGTATGTAAAACACGAGTTAGAGCAGGAGCCTGCACGTCTGTCAGGGCCCCTAGTGATTAGTAATAAGAGGTATATTGTGCAGTTTCCTGCACGAACAGGGGACTGGCCTTGATGGCCCAGCCAGTCCCTTCTAATATTATGTTCCTAGTAATAGGCTCCCTTTGCAAGCAAACTACACAACAGTGTCTCTTGCTTCTCCACCTAGAAGTGCTTTCTTATACACAGAAGTCTTATTTTGCATCTCCTCATCAGCATTTGAACACAACTCAGGCTAGAATTGTAGACTCTTAGAAAGGTGGGACTAGAAGGGACCTCGGAAGGTGACCTAGTCCCACCTGCTGCATCAGGCAGCGTCATCCCCAGTAAAACTATCCTAAACAAGTGTTTGTCTAAACCAGAGGTGGGCAAAGTCCAGCCCATGGACCAGATCTGGCCAGCAGTGAACTCCATTTCCCAGCAGCCCCTGACCCCATGGCTGGGGCCAGTTTCCATGGAGACCAGCCCTGGCAATGCTGGCAGGTAGCAGTAGCACCAGCCTCTTCCTGGTGGGGAAACTGAGCAGGAGCCGTGCTGCGGATGGGAGCAGGGCTGCCTCAGCTGCCACTACCTGTGCAGGGTGGGCAGTGGTGGTAGTGGCGCCACTGGGAGGGGTGGCCATAGTGGGCTATGGGGAATTTAGGGGTGGCTATAGTGCCCCCAAGCCCCTCTCCCCAGTGCCACCCATGCTGGCAGAGTGCACAGCAGGGCACAGAACTGCTCCAGAGCCCAGCTAGGATCTTGCAGCAGTGACAGCATGATCCAGAGCCAGGGCAGAGCCACGATCTACAGCCTGCATGCCCCAGGCAGGGATGTGCAGGCAGCAGATTGCAGCTCTGCCCCAGTTCCTTGCAACGGTCACACTGTGGTCCAGAGCCGAGCAGAGCTGCGATCTGCTGCCAGCACACCCCTGCCCAGGGCATGCAGGCTGCAGATCGTGTCTCTATGGCCCTGGATCACACTGTCACCACTGCAAGATCTCAGCTAGGTTCTGGAGCAGCAATGCCCTGCCAGCACTGCTGGGGCCAGTTTCCACAGAAACCCCAGCATTGCACTATCACAGCAGGGCTGCTTCTGGGGTCTCTACAGAAACTGGCCCCAGCCACGCAGGCAGGGGCTGCTGGGAACTGGAGTCCGGCCACTGGCCGGATCCACCATGTTGCCCACCCCTGGTCTAAACAGTTCTTAAGAATTGCCAAGGATGGAGGTTTCACAACCTTTCTAGGGAGGCCATTCCAGTACTTAACCACCCACATAGTGAGAGAGTTTTTCCAAATTTCCAACCTAAATTTTCCTTGCTGCAACTCAGGGCTATTATTTCTTGTCTTATCTCATTTGGTGACAGAAGATAGTCATCACCCTCCTCTTTATAACTGCCCTTCAAGTATTAGAAAACTGTCATCCAGTCCCCCCTCAGTCTTTGCTAGACTAAATCACCCCAGTTCATCCAACCTTTCCTCATAAGTCATGTTTCCAAGACTAGCAACTGAACTCTCTTATTTGTCCACATCTTCCTTGAGGTACAGTATCTAAGGTCTCCATGGGAAGTCTTAAAAGTGCTGAGGGGAGCAGAAGAATCAACAGTCCTTTTAAGACAGCTAACTCAGTGTGCTAGTGCTTTTCTGGCAGCAAGAGCACCCTCTGGGCTCATATTCAGCTTACAGGTCGCTAGTAACCCCCAGGTCCTTTTCTGCAGCATTGCAGCCTAGCCCCGGTCTGACTTTGTGCATGTGACTGCTCCATCCGAAGTGCAGGATGTTGCACTTTTCTTTACTGAATTCTATTTGTTTAATTTCATACCAATTCTCCAGTTTAGGAAGGTCAGCAGGAAAAAGGGGCAGATGAACTTCAGTGCTGACAAGTACAAAATAATGCACAGGGGGAAGAGTAGCCTCTACTATAGAGAGACAGTGCTGGGCTCTAAAGTAGCCATTACAACTCAGGAAAGATCTCCTAGCATCACTGTAGATATTCTCTAAGAACATCAGCTCCATGAGCACTGGCAACCAAAAAAAGCCAATAAAACACCAGGCACTATTAAGAAGGGAATTGAAAACAAAATAGAAAGCATCATTATGCCACTGGGTCAATCCATGGTGCACCCATGTCTTGTAGAGTGCATGAAGTTCTGGTCTCCACATCTCAAAAAGGATGTAATAAAACTAGAAAGGTACAGACGTTGGCAACAAAGGTGATCGGGGCAAGGAGCAGTTGCCACATCAGGAATTACTGGAAAGGATACGATTCTTCAGTTTGGAAAGGAGAAGGCTAAGGTGGGGATATGATAGAGGTCTATATACTCGTGAAGGGTGTGGACAATGTGAAGAGGGAACTGTTATGCATCCAGTCCCAGAATACAAGAATTAGGGGGCACCCTCTGAAATAGTGGAACACAGGTTTAAAATAAACAAGAGGAAGTACTTTTTTACAGAGCATCTAATTAACCTGTGCAACACATTGCCACAGAGGTTGTAGGGACAGATAGTATAACCGGGTTCAAACAGGGATTAGACAACTCACAAAGAACAGGTCTACTGAGAACTATTAAATTGAATAGTAGGGATTTGTCCTCTGACATCCCTAAACCAATGATAGTTGATTCCAGGGAAAGTATGATGTGGGATGGATAACTCCAGACATGCCCTGTTCATATACTCTGCCTTTAAACCATCTACTACTGCCATTGTCAGAGACAAAATACTGCACTAGATGGACCAGTGGTCTGACCCAGTAAACAGTTCTTAGGTGCTTATGTGAATCCTAATAGGATCCTCCAGAGTGTCAGCAGCTGTACACATTGGTGCCATTTGCAAATTATCTCCCTTGTCCATCATTCCACGTGGTAAAAAGTATTGGGGTTCAGCTGTACAATGTGTAAAAATAAATCTGCCATGCTCTTTTGACCTGATCTAATGTTTTGCTTCTTTCTGTGTAGATTGTTGACTACGCCTACAAACATAATCTTGCTTCTTGGTACCCAGAACCCGAAGACAAGGAAGCCTTTGTCAGGAACCTGATCTACAGCCCAGATTATGAATCATTTGTCATTGATAACTACAGATGGCCCCAAGATGCCATGCAGATTCAAGCTGTGTAGTTTCTAGTAAACTCTGAGCCGTAACTGCCCATGGTTCTTTCTAGCCTAGTGTTATAAATGAATATTGAAGCTTGCAAAATCTTAACCTGTAAATTGATTCAAGCACTTTCTTACTCCAGCTGCCTTTTTCCTTTGTGAACACCTGAATAGGGAAAAGCAGAGTCAACAGAAGGTTCTCAGTACTCCAGTGGCAGGGACATAACATGCCCATGCCTTACTCCTATAGATCGTGCAGTGCCAATTTCCCATTGATTTAAAGCACTCCTTCACCTCAAGTGAACAGCAGTTTCCTCTCCACAGCATTTTGCTTTTGGACAGAAACAAATAGTAGATGATATATTCTAGAATAGCAAGGATACAGTGAAACATAATGCCTCAGGAACTGGATGGGGTCCTTTCTTCCCCAAAGAGGTTTGATTGCTCCAACCTATGTAGTTGTTCACTGATTTCTACTTAAAAAAGAAACAAATAATTGCCTAATGCACCATAGTTTCACTCTCATTTTGAAGCACTGTTTGCCTGTCAGTTACTGACATGTAAGTCAGGAAGGAGTATTTGCAGTGAAGCCATTTGAGTCCTGCAGTGGAAGTCCGTTCCAAAAAGCCCAGTTTGATGGTTTACTTTAATAACCAGTGGGCTCATCTACATGTGCATATTAATGCAAAGCAATAAACTCCAGAGCACATTGTTCTGGAGTTCATTGCTCCAGGCATGCTGTTTGCACATGCACCCAAGATCACAGCACGTTGAGCCAGGTCAGAGAAGCCCTGGCTAGCAAGGGACCCCAGGGAGTCAGCCTACCAGTCCAGGGTTGCTCCCCATGGCTCCCTCATGCCCCAGCCAGCCAGGGCAGCATCTACATGTGCACTGCAGCACAGTAAAAAACTCTGCAGCAGGATAGTACTTGTATTTAAAACTACTATCCTGATGTGGAGCAAATTGGTTTACTCCAGCCTAATAGGGGTTCACATGTAGATGCACGATGTTTACTGCGCAGCGAATTAGTCTTCTGCACAGTACACATCTTGTGTAGATGTGTCCACTCCATGCTAACTAGTGAGGAGTATCCCTCTGCTGTTTTGTTTTCCAACCAGAATTTTACCAAAAGGGAATGTTACTGGCAAAACTTGAAAATTTTATTTTTAAGAGTGAGAACTTGACAACATAAATTTGCTGTTTATTTATAGCCTTGTTCCATTAGTCCATAGGAGCAAGTGGCTGTAAACTACATCCCTACGGTCAGAAAGGCAACTACTTCTGTATGTGTGTTCAAATTTCAGCATGTTCTCCTTACCCAGGTATGAATATGGCCAACAAAGCTCTCAGGGAATATCGATAAGCTTTTTTGCCCACTTACCTTAAAGCACCACCCAAAGCATCATGTGCAATAAGTCATATTTATGCTCCTGTTTAAATATAGGCTTTACATCTACAACTTCTGGCTCACCAGATGTGACTGCCAGTCCAAAGAGATGAACAGCTGGCTATTTCTAGACTAAGCTTTAACACATTAAAAGGCAAAATAGGCAAAATAGATCTATTTTAAAATTCTACGAATTCCAGCAAAAGTCTTTGGATTTTGTCTGGCTGCAAACTGGCTCATCACAAACCTAAGTTATTCTGGACAGTACCACAGGCCAGGAATACTGAGGCATGGGACTTACATTAGCCAGGTAGAAGACATGAGACACGTGGCATCCCCACTGGTGTCTCAGCAGCCTGAACTCCTGAATTGAACTGTCTTTGAAAACTCTCTTTTCTGATTGGTTGGGGGGGGCAGAGGGAGAGGTGGTACCTGAACGTACCAGGTGACACGATTGCACCCCATGCAGCCCATTGGCGAATAGAAAGTTTCCTTTGAATTCAATTAATAAGCAAAGCAACAGGAGACTGAAGTGCTCCTCAGACAGCAAGTATGTCTCCAGCCTTCTGGGATGTCATTATCCTTATTCTCCCGTCCAGTTATAAGGTGTTACACTGACAAGCTAATCTCAGTAGTAGTCTGCTTTGCCATGTACAGGTCCAACAGATCCTGTTCAGTGGCGTTGCACTCTATGTAAAACCTCTGTAAAACCTCTGAGCATTGTAACAAAATTCTTTTGTGAAGACTTCAGACAAGATGAATGTGCAGACCATTTTATTTCAGATCATTAACAAATATACAACAAATCTTGACTTGACGTTATAGACAGCATTTTTGTAATGTGGCAACAGCTCTCTGTACTGTTTGTGGACTTTGTATAAGTCATTAAAGCTTAGTTGAAACATGCAAGGCTGCAGCAAGTTCTTTCAGTTTAAGAATCACTGACACCAAAAGTTTTCTTAATGGGTATTTTCAATTCACGGCTACTCCCTCGGCAGCTGGAACCAGCTGAACGTGAAGACTGGTGTGGTAGTGTATGCTCTCGCGGAACCCAAATCAGCAAGGGGGGAACCACAGACTCATTGGGTGCCTATACATGTGCGCCGACACGTTCTGATTAGACTTGATTAACTGAGCAGGTAGGAGCAGACTCAATTAATTGAGTCTACTGGATCATTCTAATTAGAACACTCCAGCCTGCTGCCATGTCTCGTGTATTCAGCATCCTGCATTTCAAAATGGTGACAGGGGCTCATTAACTAAAGCTCATCAAACGAGCTTTAGTTAAAGCACCCCTACAGCCATTTTCAAATACTGGACACTGAATACACTAGACGCTGCAGTATTTTAATTAGAGCATCTCCGGAACATTGGTGCTTCCTTTTTCCTCCTCTCTGCTTCCTTTCTTGGAGAAGATTCCCCTAATACAGCAGTTGTCAACCAGGGGTATGCAGAAACGTGCTGGGGGTATGCACGGGCAGGTGGGGACAGAGCGCTGCCACCCACCACCCCGTGCCACTGCCTCCCAGGAGCAGGGCTGGTGGGGGCGAGGTGCATAGGCACTGCACAGGCACAGCGAGCCGCACAAGCTCTGCCCAGCTGACTGCGGGGGAGAGCTCATACGTGGAGGCCACCACCGCCATCTACCACCCCATGCACATGCCAGCACCATCCACCACTGCTGCCACCCACTGCCCCACAATGCCACGTGCAAGCTCTCCCCCCACGCACCCTGCTCCACATCTGGCTGCCACCACCTCCCTCCCCACTCCCGCTTCATGTCTGGCCATGCCACCAGAAGGGATACACTCCTTAAAAAAGGTTAAAAACCCCTGCCCTAACATATTCACAGAGCAGAGCATGAACAACGGACGCATAAAAAGGAGGTGTGTTATTTTTTGCCATTTTAATTTTTCACCCTCTATTCTCCAAGTAAAAAAAAAAGAACCATGAGCCTTCAAGAAAATCCAGCTGCTCTCTTGATGGAGAATGAAACAGACTAAGTGAAACTTGTGCCATGCTTGCTAAAAGCAGCTAGAGGCCCTATTGCTGAGGACAAGTCAAAAGGGATTCTGCAAGTTAAAGTGACCAGTGCTTGTAAGGCCTTGTTCAGGCTTGTCTCCCAGAAGTGCTGCCATGAACCAGAACCCTACCACTCCTCCTTTCAGCACTTGCCCATCACACAAAAAAGGTAACAGAGCCACCTGAGAGCAGCCCGGAGCCTGTGTCAAAAAGCATCTATGAGACAGGGAGCCAAAGAGGAGCTCTGGGACTGCACTCGGCCACTCAAAGACAACTGTACGGGATGGTTTTCGAGCATTGGGCCACACACATCAGGTGTGAGTGGGGGAGACATGCCTCACAGTGGCCCTTCAAGGCATGACCAAGAGTGATGTGGACTGGCCCAAAGAGACCCTTTTAAAATCTACCTTGCATAACCATAGTAGAACTTGAGGGCTTGGTCTCTCTAGGACACCATTTCTCCACTCATCTGGGGCATTGCTGGTCCTGCAGTAGATAGCTGGAGCATCTCTGCAACCGCAGGCAGCTATGGGCTGTTGTTCTGCACATCCCTGGCTAGTTCACAATGACTCAGAAAGGTAAGGAGTCAAACCCTACAAAGAATCCAGGTTGGACCGTATTATCCCAACTAAGGAATGGTTTGGCTGCGTACTGTCCAAAGCCAGAGGTGAATCACTGAAGATATTTAAGCTACTACCAGATTCTCCCTTAGCAGGTATGGAATTTCAATGTCAGGATTCCTAAAATCAAAAACCAAAGTCAGACCTTTCTAAGGCAGGTCCAGCACAAGGATGCAACGTCAGAGAAAAACCTGTTTTATCTGGAGTCAGACATGCACAACCAGCAAATTCTGCAAGTTTACATGAGCTGGACCAGTATAGTGCTTTGCAAAAAACAAAACCCCAAAGAGTAAAATAAGGTCCCACATAAGCTATAAAAACCAGTCATGTAATATTCTACTGACCAGCCACTGAGGGACAGTACTACAAATCAATGTCCATGTGTTAATGTTTTGCTACAAAGAGGAGTGACGTCAAAGGTAAATCAAATCCATGTACTGTAGTGCTCTGATATGGCCCGTACTAGAAGAGGATACCATTTTGGGAGTGGGGTTGTGTTTTATTACCTTTTCTGAAAGATGTGGACCTTCCAGTCTTCGATCTAAGAATAAGCAACAGACCATGAATATCAATTTTTTACAAATGAAGCACTCGCGAATGACTTGTTCACATCTCTGTTGACTGCAGAGAAGTAGAAGGCATGTGTGTGAATACACAGGAGAAGATAATGCCCCAGCACACAAAGAGGGGGGTTGAGACTAAGTAAATAATTGCTGCAACCTCCAATGGAAAGAACCAGAGTCCAAAAGAGCTAGTCATGGGACTCTCAAGCAGCCACAGCCCTTTTCTTCTTCCATTAGGTGTTGTCACGGAAAGACCCAAAGCCCTGAAAAAGGGGGGAAAAAGGGCTCAAGCCCAGACGGTTCCTGCAGTTACAGGAGCTGTCCATCAGCATCCAGCTGCAGGCTTCACCCTTTGCTACTCACAACCGACAGTCTGCTCCTTCACAGCCCCACAGCTACATTCAAGACTGCGAGGGATGCTGGTACCACAGTGACAGGCACAATATGGAAGACAGCACTGTACTGACTCACATACCACAGGGACCTCCCCTCCGAAATTGGGGTGTGTCCCTTAAGCGAGCAGGTGATCCTTCTTCACTGGAATAGAAGCACGGTGCCTACATGTGTCTACTGGCTGCTGAGCTGGCTGCCGCTTCACCCTGGCCCCCGCAAGGAGAAAGGGTAACCCTCTCGCGGCAGCAGCTCTTGTCTGAGCACTGTAGCTTTGTGCATGAAGCAGCAATTGAGCTGGCTCTGGGCAAGGGAGCTGCTGCATACAGTAGCTTGATGAAACTTTGTGGTATAGAAATGATGATTTGCAAACATTTCCATTAAGAGCTATTTACAGTAAGGAAATAACAGTCTTGCTACTGCTCATCCAGAGGTCTGAGGTCTCACTTTGTTGCTGTCCTGCCACATGAGAAAGTTGTTGCTACTTCTCCCACTCTGCACACTATATCTCAAGAAAGGAGTGGGCACAGAGGAAAGCATCTCATTGTTAGCAGTCTCAGAAATATGACTTATGAGGAAAAGTACTTGGGTGAACTTGGGTGATTTAGCCTAGCTAAGACTGAGAGGGGGAAGATGTCAGAGATGTTTTCACTCTATTTTCCCTCATATCACTTTGACAGGAAGCATGCAGCTGAGAATGCAATTACTGAAAAATTTGGAAGAACTCCTTATAATGAATTGCAAAGCTGTGCAAAAGTCAAATGTTCCACAGCTCATTATTCAGCAAACAAAACCAGGCTGAAATGCTGTTTAGCAAGTCACTGCTTTGTTTTGTTTTATTCTGTTATTTTGTTTTATTTATTCCAGTTGATCTTTTAAGTTGCTACAAGATGGCCTGAGCCACTGTAAATTGTAAATATTTCAACATTGGGCCATCTCAACAAAGAACATCTTACACTTGTTGGGGCTGATGAATTGGGTGTTAAAAGTCCAGGTCCTTGGTGCAAACTATTTGTTAGCATTACAGTTTGGGCACGCTCACCTTTCTTTCAACATAAAGGAAAACCATCCTAGCTCACAAAAGCTAGGTGTTAGCTGGTGCATTATTACCCACCCTCTTCATCTGATCCGTTGCAGTGAGTGCCTGGAAGAGGTGAAGAGAAGAGCGTAGTGGCATCTCTGGAATCCTAAAATATTGTTGATTGCCACAGAAATGTGTATAATAATAAGTACTTTTCTATGGGAATCCTCTGTACCACGACAAAGCAACTTTCCAGTGTTACAGAATAGTGGAAAGCTCTCATGCAGTATGAAAGTTGCTTTCTGAATAAGAGACATTGATTTATATTAATGGTAGACTTGTGTGGGCCCAACCAAAGATAACCACTGACAAGGGAGGATGATCTTGTAGGAAAAGCAGGATTTGGGGTTGAGCTCCTGACCTTTCACTGGTTGTGTGTGCAACCTTAGGCAAAGCACTTTCTCTCCATTTCTCAATTCCCCACTGAAATTCACTTAAGGTGCTCAAATCCTGGAACAGTAAATAACGAGAGAGGTAAATTATATTGCAGCAGTGGCACTGATACATAAGAGCAGGGCTGGGCAATCACACTACCAGCTAATGTGTGTGTCTTTCCCCAAGCCAGAGCTGCCCAATTTGGGCAGGGACCACATGCCCCTTGGGCCACACTACCAGGGGCTGCATTAGCAGCAGCCACACCAGCAGTGGCCAATTGCTTTAGGATATGCATCCACCCCATTGCACCCCCTTCCCTGCTGAAACTTCATGTTCCTCTGCTGCTTCTCCCCAAAGCCCTGCTACACTGAGCAGCCCCGCTTGCACAGTGTGTGTGGGTGGGTGGGTGTGTGTCCTGCTGCTGCTCCCCATGCCTTCTGTTAAGCTGAGTGCCCAGATACCCCACCACTGCACTGCACACAGGGCCCTTCCTGCTGCACCATGTACCAACTCACCCTTAGTTCCCCATCCAGGTCCAAAGTTAGAGCTCCCTGCCTTCTCAAAATTACAGGCCAGGAGCTCAATAGTCACCTCCAGTTGGGGGAGGTGTCTTAGTCCCTACATAATAGCAGCCATGAGAATGGGGGGAGGAAAACTTCCAGCAGGCCTTGCAGCTGCACACTGCTCACCCGGCTTGGTACAATGCTTGGCACCCTGCCTTCTACCATGCTGCTCCTGCTAAAACTATTTCTTTCTCATTACCCACCAGATCACCAGCAACTGGATAGATGCAGCGTATCTGCTGATGGCCCCCTGCCACTCCTGGGCACCCACCTGAGTCCCCAGTTCTTCTGCTGGACCCTGGCCCTAACCACCCGCCACCCTCACACATAGCATCTGCCGAATTGGCTGAGCTGCCAGAAGCCCGCACTGTGTGGCACTTGCCTTTTGGCAGAGTCTGTAGCTAAATTAGTGTAAAAATAGTGTAGAGGTTAGTCCTACATCTCATAGATGAGTTACAAAATAAAAGCTCTGACTGCTCAGGATTGGCAAGCTTTTCTAGTCCTTGTGGGAGGGCAGGCTCTTTCCACAGCCCTCATCTGGCTTCATGTTCAAATGACCTCCAACCCACATCAAGTGGATATGGCAGTCTTCTCTTTCTGCCGTCAAAGGCTTCTCCCAGGAAGGTGCTCCAGGAGTGCAAAATAGGATTCACATATGCATAGCCATTTCTATAGTGATGTAGTACCTGTGAGCCTTACAGCTGCTCTTGTTTAACAAGTCTCTTTGTGTTCACTACCTATTGATTTCTAAGTGAAATCTTGATTGCTTCCCTGAACACTATGCCATATCCCTGGAGAGCTCTTTGGAGAGGGATGTAATACAAGGATGCGTGAGGAAGACCCTCCTGTACTTATCACGACGTCTCACTGAGTAATGGCCAGTCCAGTTCACATTTAGGGGCATTGGTCTTGCAGGTAGCCAGAATGACAAATGAAAATGGGACTTTTCAGAGTTCCAGCGAAACAGGGAGAGAAGTGGGAAACCTGCAACTCACTTTTGAATGTTCGTTGATCATTTTCTCAGCAGCACTTCCATTATTTTCTGTCAGTCTCAGGGAATATTAGCCTGAACAACTAAGCCGGCACCTTCTGATGGCCAGACCTGTCTTATCACTTGAGCCTGTCTTAGTGTTGTCCAGCTACAGTAATGCAAAATGCTGTAAGCGTTTAAGCCCTCTACATTTAAATATTCAGTGAGGTGGCATTTGTATAGGTGTTTTGAGCAGATGCTCTATGGCTGGCAAGAACGGGGTAATTGCAGGCCCTTCCTCTTGCCCATTTAAGATTCACTTGTATTGTGAGGCCAACAGAGCAATGTCCATCAGTACTGGCTGCCTTGCACTGAGCTTACCACTCTGAATAGACATGACACATGGAAGGGTGAGGCGCTATCCCTGTTGGAGAGATGGGAACTGTGGCACAGGAAGAATACGGCTATGTAAATGTTCAGTAATCATATTTGCTCAGAGTTTTCCAAGGGAAGAAAAAAGGGAAGGGCAATGTCTTTGTGCCCCTCCTTGCTGTGCAAATAGACACATAAACCTTGGGGAAAATGTAGCTAAAACAGTAACTGAACTGTTTGCTTTCTGTTCAAGCAGATGATCAGCAGGAATTGTGAAACCTAAACCAAAGCAGCAGGCTGATAAAATGTCTTGACCCTTTAGATGTCTCCATTTCCTTCTCTATTAGTAATTAAAGTGTGCCCTTGAGTCCAAGTCTGCCTGACCTACTGGTATTATCATTTGCTGCACTGAATCACTGATTTTGGTGAAAGGTGAATGTCAATGAAACAAAGTTTGTACTGGGACTTTTGAGTGGCAGCAGCAGGTTGGTGTAGACGTACAGTCGACATCTCTGTCATCATTTACGGGGTCCCCCTCACTGTTCCAGGATTTGAGCACCTCCCTGTTTTGAACCTTAGTTGGAACTGAGAACCAGAGAGGGAACGTGCTTTGCCTAAGGTTGTACAGGCAACCGATGAGAGGTCAGGAACCCAACTCTAAATCCTCCTTCATTTCTTTTCCTGCAGATCATCATTCCTTATCAACAGTTGTCTTTGATCTGCCCATGCATGTCTACAATGAATAAAAATGAGCATTTAGGAAAGCAACTCTCCTACTGCATAGAGCTGAGATGTGTGAACTATTCTAAAACCCTGGGAAGTTGCTTTGTCTGTTGCTGTAGAAAGGAATCCCATAGAGAAGTATTTACTTGTTATTTCACACATTTCTGTGGCAATCATCACAGTGTCTGGGGCATTTAAATATATGTAGCATCCCAGAAGCACTGCTACACTCTTCTCTCCTCCACTCCCAGCCACTTGCAAGAAACAGATGAAGAGGGTGGGTGCTAGATAATGCCCCAGGTAACACAGAGCTTTTGCAAACCAAAATGGTTTGCCTTTTAGCTAAAAAATAAGACGAGCGTGCTCGAACTGCAGAGCTAAGAAGCAGTTTGCACCAAGGACCCCAACTGTTAGCACACAAATCATCAGCCACAACAGCTGAAGGAAGTTCTTTGCTGACGCTGCCTGATATTGAAATATTTACAGTGCCATCTAGTAGATCTGCCAGCTCTAGTTCATGCTCTGTTGATTAAGCTCTTTCATTAAGCTTGTTTGACTGTTACTGAAAGCACCACTTGCCTACTGTGATGCCATGGAGAGCTGCTGGAGTGACTCACTCACGCTCTACCTGATTAAAACTTGGCCTGCTCTAAGTCTGGAAAGGAAGAGCAGGAAAATGTGAAATGATGGAAACCTGGCAAAACAGGATAATTAGCCTGAAGTGTGTGTGGGGAGGGGAATCTTTAGCCCAGCCTCACCACCTGCTATCCTTCCCCACTTCCTGACTCATCCATGAACAACAGGCAGGGATTGCTGAGGCCAGTCTGAGGACCTTGCAGACATAGCTAGACCATCCCAAGGACCCCAGCAGTGGAAGTGATGCAGGAAAGCACCATCCAGCTCTGTTGCAGGTGTTGCTGTGGAGCACAGAGCATTGCACCTGACCCTGCCCGTATGTTCCCCTCACATACAGCTGTGCCCAGCTAAATCACATGCCCCTCACCAGCCTGGAGCTCCTTTAGCTCTTTGCCTCCATGGTCTTTGTGTGGTGAGACCCAGTACACAAAGTATGGGGAGGGGGAATTCAGCCCAGAAATTCAAACCTGTTGAAGGGGCAGATGGAGGAAATTTTGAACCATTTGTCCAGGCAGCTGTGGGGGCTGCCAGCGATCTCACTGAGGCTGTCACACCAGGCAGTCTATCTTGCTTGTGCTTTGAATGACATCCCGCTGAAACGGCACCAGAGGAAACTGAGGGTGGAGATTAGGAGGAACTTTCTGACTATGAGGATGGTGAAGTATTGGAACAGGCTGCCTGGAGAAGTTGATAAATCTCCCGCCCTGAACATTTTCAAGACCAGGTGAGACATGTTTGGCTGGGATGCTTTGGGTCAGGGATAATCATGCCCTGCCTGGAGGTTTGAATTAGATGGATCTCACCAGGGTCAGTCCACAATTTTTTGGGGCTCCTCGCAAGCAATAGTTTTGGGGGCCCCAGCACTGAAGAAGCCAGCAGGAGGGACAGAGGGGGTGGCGAACAGCTAGATGCGTGGGACCTCTTAGTTGCAGGGTTCCCCAGGCCACAGGTTTTGCAGTATAGGACAGGCTGGCCCTCGATCTTGCAATGTCCCTTCCAGCCCTAATTTCCTATGATCCTGGGACTATGTAGGGACAGATCCAGAGAGGGTTCAGTGGCGTGGCTGCAGCTGCAGCACTAGAGGAGAGCAGAGGAGGTGGGGAAGGGGGCAGAAGGCAGCAGCTCCCCATGTTAAGCAGAGAAAAGTCTTGTCTTGGATTTAAGTAAATACAATATTGATGGGAGTTTAATATGGCCTGAAGAGTCTTTATTACAGAAAATGAAAAAGAGGAAGCCTTCCCATCGCCAAACCTTTATCATGTGCATTCAGGCTGATCTCTTCAGAGCAGGGCTTGCCTCTCCCCAAGAGTACATGAAGTGCTATTTAGTTCTCACCATGGTTGGGGGTTGTAGGTGCAACTGTAACAATAGTAGCACACAATTTGTCGGATGAGGGGGTGTCTACATGAGACATGTACAGTGCAGTTGACTAATTAACTGCACAGTAAACATCTCAGTGTCTACACATGCATCCCTATTGGGGTGCGTGAAACTAATGAACTCCGCAGCAGGTTAGGACTTAGATACAGTTCATGGAGCCATAGTATTCAGCCTGTAAGTCAAAAGTACAGCACCCTGATCTAAACATTAGCACCACAGCATGAGGCACCACTCCTTATGTACTAAAAGATCACGTTAATACAAGTCCTAACCTGCTACAGAGTTTTTTGTGCACAGCAGTGCACATGTAGATGCTGACCCGGCTGGCTGGGGACCAGGGTGCTTCAGGATGGGGCTAGCCGCTAGGCTGAGAGATGCTTCAGTGCAGTAGCTGCCCGTCAGGTTGGAATTCCTAATTTCTACCTATTTACAGTCTCACTGACATCCTGTCACCGTTTTAGCTTCTCTCATTCCTTGGCGTCTCAGAACAACAGAGACTTCCTATGCCTGAAGAACAGTGACTGCGCCTGAAAGCTGACTACGAACTTTTTTCCAACTACTCGGTCAATAAAAGATATCACATCTACTCAAAAAAACCTTGCCTGACTGCATCTCTTGGAACTACACAAGGAAGTTATTGTATCATTAGTATAAGCTTAGGTTTGAATTTAAAATCTTTGTAGCCTTCAGAAAACTGGCACAAAATGATGCCCCCCAACAAAAAAAGCAAACTAGGACTTTGTCTGACATATACCCCTCTCCTTTTGTACTGTCTGGGAAAGAGCACTTTACCTATCAATATCAGACTGAATTTGAATTGTTGGTTTCTTATTTGATGCCTTTCCAGGATCAGTGCCATGCTTTACCTGCACTACAGTGGCTATTTCCAATTATAAAATAAGCACTGCACTACACTTCAGATCTGACCATCTAACAAGTAGATGACAAATCATCTGTATCCATATTGACCTACCTACCTTTCTTGTCTGTATTATGCTGATCTTTCACTGTTGGGGTGGGATGTTCTACTTTATTGGCTATATCTTCCTCTTCTTGGATGGTTTCCAGGCCTGTTTTCTTATTGGTTTCATTCTGCTCATTGCTGGAAGCAAGCAAAAGACTTGAGTTTGTTTTGTAAAGCCAGCATCTGAATTGAAAGCCCCACTATCCTATTGCAGGTTGCACTAACAACAAGTCACCCAATACTATAGAGCTACTTCAAGGACTCTGCAGGGTGGTACCTTTTGGACTAACTGGTTTAGAAAGATGTGAGCTCTCATAGGCAACAAGCTACTTCATCAAATGTTAAGCTATATCCTTGTTGCCCACAAAAGCCCATGCCTCTCTTTTATCAATTAGTCCAAAAAGTGCCACCCTGCCCTACCTTCTCCATGATTGCAGACTGACATGGCTAGCCACCTCTAAGAACTATGGCCTGTTTACACTGAAGGATGCCAAAGGTCAATACTGAAGGTTTGAACAGTGTAAGTTTGGGTTTGGGGTCATCCCAGACCCAGGCCATTACATTCTTTGGCTCTACATTCATGTACTCTGTAGACGACACACATTTCAGAAAACTGCAAGTCTTCTCTCTGGGCTCTGCTTAATACTCCCATACGTTGGGATCTGGACTCCCTTAATAGTTCTGCCTGCAAGGGTTAAGAGCCCAGTGCTAAGCACTAGACAGCTTCAGCAAAGTGAAAGCTGAGCAGAACAACTTGGTCAGTGAACTGTAAAGGAAAAAAATGTACTTACCTTGAAAACTTCAGAGATCTGGTTACATGGGACTCAGAAATGGCTCTCTGAGAAATTACTAAATCTTCTGACTTGGGTCTCTGCAATGACAATGGGCAATATGGATGACTCCACAGAAGTTATCAAGCAGGTAACAGGCAAGGCAAACCTTCCTACTTCTGCAACAACCTGCTGCTCAAAAATCCTGCTACAAAATTCTTTTGCATTAAGACTCATCTTTTGTGAATGTTTGTGGCCTTGTTTGTGCCCCCTTCTCATGGCCCAGATTGCTTATAACAAGGCACAATAGGGAAAACTCGGACATAGGCACTGGTTGGGAACTCAGACGATCCAGGTTCAGATTGTTTCAGACTTCTTCTGAACAAGTCACTTAAGCCCTGACCCTCCACAACAGCTATGCATGCAACTCTGAGGGGATGCAGTGGGAATTAGAGATATTAAAACCTTGAGAATCTGAGCCTATGGCTATGGCACACTAGAAAGTTATGTCAAGCTAACCACATTGGGCTGAGGGATGATGCATTTTTATAACATAGTCTAAAGCAGGGGTGGGCAAAATGTGGCCCACAGGCCAGATGTGGCCTGCGAGGCCATTCTATCTGGTCCATGGGGCCCCTAAAAAATTTAGAAAATAAATATTTATCTGCCCCTGACTGCATGTCATGTGGCCCTTGATAGCTTGCCAAAATTCAGTAAGCGGCTCTTGGCCCAAAATAATTGCCCGCCCCTGGTTTACAGTTCCATAGTTTCTAGGGTCGGAAGGGACCTGAAAAGATCATCTAGTCCGACCCCCTGCCATGGCAGGAAAGAGTACTGGGGTCAAACGACCCCAGCAAGGGGTTCATCTAACCTCTTCTTAAAAACCCCCAGGGTAGGAGCCTGCACCACCTCCCTTGGAAGTTGGTTCCAGACCCTAGCCGCCCTGACCGTGAAATAGCGCCTTCTGATGTCTAACCTAAA
>NW_017729032.1:12843235-12850118 GCF_001723915.1 Gavialis gangeticus | reverse complement strand
GGAAGTTCAGGTCCCCCATGATTACCACATCCTTAGCCTTCACTACCTCTGTGAGCTGACCCAAGAAATCCTGGTCAAGCTCCTCACCCTGGTTGGGAGGTCTGTAGTAGACTCCCACCGTTAAGTCTCTTTCGCCTCGACAGCCTTTCACTCTAACCCAAAGCACTTCAGAGTGCCCCTCCCCTGACTCTTTGCCAATGGACGAGGATGTGTATTCCTCCTTAATATAGAGTGCCACACCCCCACCTCTCTTTCCTATCCTGTCCCTCCTGTACAGCCTATAGCCCGTGACATTCACCGCCCAATCATGTGATGAGTCCCACCACGTTTCCGTAATCCCCACTATGTCCCGGCTAGTGTCAGCCAGCAGGAGGGTGAGTTACCAAATGCCTTGGACAATCCACCAAACAGAGCTTATCACATAGCTTCAAACTACCAAATGCCAGAACAGCTGCCATGGGGGGAGAAAAAAACCTGCCCCAGATCCCAATGTAATGGGATCATATGAGTCCACAGCAGTGTCATACTGGGGAAGGATCATTCCAGTTGTGGTCACCATGATTACAGAAGCTTTATCATAGCAACTCTGGTCAAACCTTTCCTGGAGAAGCTGCAGACAGTGCAGCAGAAACCTTGTTTGCCAGTATAACAGCATCTACACTCGGGGGGGCTTTGTCAGTGCGCTGCAACAGCCAAAGTTTTCTAGTGTAGACGTGGTTTTAGACTTCCCATGCCTTGGTTCCCCATTGGTCAGAAAGGGATACCACCACTCCCTTCCATGTGTCTTGTTTACTTAGACTAGGAAGCTCTTCACCTTAGGAGCTGTCTCTACCACCCTGCATCTCCAGCATTTCACCTGTTGTGATCCTGAATTGTAGCAGCATGGTACCTTCATCCATCTGCTAGATGTGAAGGCAGTGTATAAACTAACTATATCAGAGATGCACAAAGTGCAGACTGACACACCAGAGGTGTGGGTGGGCTTTTCATTTCCTCTTGTTGCCATGGATGCTGTTCTAAGTGCATAATGTTACACAGTGATTCTTAGCCAGGGTGCTGCAGGCCTCTGGGGTGTTGTGGGATGCTTTTAAGGGTGCCATTCAATAGTAGCACTGTTAGCTATGCAAATGCCCTCACAATTCATAAGATGAACCCAGATATTTCAAATAGGATGCCTAAGTGAAAACATCTGACCAGCTGTGGTCTTTCTGACTTCTTTGCAAGAGAAGATTTGCTTTGTTATTTTTCCATAGTCAAAACATGAGTGAAACCTAAGAGCTTTCTAAAGGATGGCTTGATGTAAAAAGGGTTAAGCTATACCGTCCCTCCTCTCTGCAATGCAGAACAGACATCTGTAAATGTACTTCGTGGAAACCATTGTCCTTGCCAGCTCTGCTCCAAGCTGAGCCCACAACAGATGACTTGGTTAATGTACATGCTGCTAAAAAGGACTCACGCAAGTTAAACCTGGCATGAAGCTGTGAATTTACATTTGCAAGGCTATCATTTCATGCACGGTGAGTGATGCAACCTCAGTTAAATAAGTATGACTAAAACATGAAAATTCGTAGAACTTCCATCAGACAGTAGGCATCGTGACAATAGCAGCATGCATGATCTCTAGAGTCTAAGCTGTCACCAGAAGGAACTTTCTGCTTGTATTAAGATTATAACAGGTTACAAATGCATTCTGAAGAAAGGCAGAGAGGCATCCATCGCTCTTCTTACCTGGAGTGCGTATTTTTGGTTGTTTCAGTAGCTCTGGGAAAGTTTCTCAGACAGGAGAAACACACGTCTCTGTGTCACAATAAATGTGTTGCCACCAAGACCTATCTTTGTTCAGGCAAAGGAGAATATTCCCAGTCCAGGTATATTGACACTGAAAAAAGTAATAATAAATATTGAGCAATAAAAAGTATTTGTTAACTGATTTGTCATGCCCTATGTTGACAGGTTACATCAGAGTGTTGTGCTGGTGGTGATGTGATGATCTCTTCACACTTTTGTGCTTCCCTTGTGCAGAGGAGCTGGATCCACCTTAAAGCTTAAATGTCGTATTTAATAGTTTTCTTCTCTTCTTTCCTCTCTCAATTTAAAAATTGATGTAGTGACATGGGAACCAATGTGCCTAACATGAGGAGCTTACAGACAAAGGACTCAACATTGCTAAGCCTTGTCTGTAGTTGGAGACCATTGCCATGAGTATGGACTGCTTGGGTGAGCTTGGGTAGGTTTTCCTGGAATCCCAGAGCAACCAAGTTGCCTAGTATCAACCTGATGGGAGTGGAGGTATTTGCCATCCTGTGGAAGGGATAATTTTTTTGTTTTAAATTAGGAGATAATTTCTCACTTAAAAATAAAACAAATGAATAAATGGGATACATGTGGACACAAGAACAAATAGCAGGAGATCCCCACCTTGTTCATGGAGAGGTTCTGTAAAACAAATTGAGACACTCTGTCCCAAACACTCAGGATTTCTGAAATGCAAGTAAAAGGCTTGTCACCATCTTGATAACACACACAGACAAAAAAGCATACCACATTTGGGAAGAAAACAGTCCTTTTATTTCTGACGAAGGAGGCAACAAGACCTACATGTAATTAACTCTCATAGGATCAATAGATTTTAGGGAGCAATGAAAGTTGGTCCTGTGTAGTTTCTGTATTCAACCTAATTTTGGACATAGTTCTTTGTAAAAGCCTCAGTTAATATGTGATGTCAAAAGTTGGACACCCTACAAGGAGCTGTGTGTCTGCAGATCAAAAAGCAGCTTACCAATCTGTAGGCAAAAAAAGGACAGGACAGAACAGGAAACAGAATTTCTGAGCCCCCTTAGCTACATTCAAGATTTTCATGCAAAGAGCACTTTGGGCTGCCATTTCTGACCATGTCTCTAGCCCAGCAATGGAGAGCTGGAAACCTAAACTTTCATTAAAGAAACCAAACCAGAACAATTCTGTGTGGGCCAGAGGCCAGAAAATGCTACCCAGTCAATAAGGGCATTTGTACATGTGCTCCAGGGGTGGGGGTGGGGTTGAATGCGCTTTCGTTAAAGTACCTCTGCTGCCATTGTGAAACGGGGGGACACAGATACATGAGACACGGAGGCTGGCTGGAGCACCCTAACTACCACTCTCAATTAATTAATTGAGTCTGCTCCAATGTGCTATAATTACAGCACATCAGAGCAGCCTCCCTGCATGTCTACAGGCACCCTAGGGACACTTCTCACTGGAACATCCATCAAAAGGCCAGGAAGGGGATGAGACTGCTGAATGCCCTCCAATTCCCAGGGGCACTGAGGGATCCACCACAACCATAGTGTTATATTTAATGCATAAGCTAGCACATCTAGATCCATCCAACCCACTCCTAGAGAGCATTTCAGCTCAAGAGCTGCTTGCACATTCACCAGAAGAGGACTTAAATTTGGTAAATCTCCACCTGGAGACAAGTGTTTCCACCCATTCTACAAATGAGAAAACTGAAGCCAGTGATTTGAAGGTGCCCTCCTATCAACAAGTGACTTTTGTCCAAAGACCGCACAGGAGGTGAAGGCGCTAAGCTCGTGGGATCGCTGGGTATCCACCACATATGCAGGGCATGCCAAAGTGTCACACCCCGCTTCTTATATTTAATATTCTGTGCGATGAAAAGCATAAATGAGAGCTCTGCCAGACCATACCATCTAGAGTGAGATTTCTGAGTGTGGGGAACAACAGCTTTCGGTTATCTGGGATGTCCCTCTTCAGTTGCTCCACCTTGTTGACTGTTCTTTTCTCTGCATTTTTACCAAATCCCCCATCTTTGAAATGTGGCTTCCAGTCTTCACAGCCAAAACCTCTGCAAAGAGAAAAGCAGAGCAGCATCTCTCGACTTCACTGGCATGCAGTGGGAGCAGGAAGGTGCAAGGCCAGGAAGGTGCAAGGCCAGGACGGCCTTGACACTAGACAAATAAATGATTGCCTCTGGTTCCTCTTAGGAAAATGGTAGTTATTAAAAGTCCTAGCCAGGACTTTCAGGAGCAACCAGTGATTTTAAGGTGCCCCCCCTTCAGCGTGCCAACCTAAAGTACTGAGGGAGAGTCTAATTTGCCAGGAGGTGCTGAGCACCTGTTTTCTGACTCAAGTTCTGCAAAGGCATCTGAAAATGGGGATGTTCAAACTGAGGCATCCTAAGTCACCCGTCGTCGGTGAAAGGTCTGATCTGAAGGACTGCATGGCCACACAGCGAGCCAGCAGCAGAACCCAGGATGCAGTCCAGAGCTTCCCTTTGAAAGAAGTCTCCAAAAGATGGAAGCGTGGAAGGAATCCAAGGAAATTATTTCAAGTTTACCTTGTACACTTTGAACAGCTGGATCCATTCAGAGATTTGTACCTTAACACGGAAAGTAGTTTTCATGGCAAGGAGGTATAGATGCAGGGGCAGGGCTTACCAGACACTCCCCCCACCCTCCCCCTATCACAGTGTATACCAGCCCTTTCTTAATAGGGTGCCCTCCCATGGGGGCCACTTCACAATTCTCCCCTATCTTGTCAAAACCGTATCTCCCAGCTCCACGCTTGGTTTGAGAACAACAGTTCTTCTAAACACTTTGATTCTTACTACAAAAAAGTGCAGCATAATGTTTGGACTAAAAATCCTGCCTCTGGGTGACAAAAAATTGTCTTCTTCACCTGAAAAAACAAATGCTCTCAGTATAAAGAAGTGAAACAGCGCAGGTGGGAAAGCTTGACTTACAAAGGTGTATTTTATTTTTAAATCACCAAAGTTTAGTTATGCCCTTTGAGAACCAGACTAAACACCTTTGCTTTAGCTATGCATTAGCAAATACCACACAATATGAGTTGGTTCCGCGTACGGAACAAACACGTATCAGCCTTTTTCTCTCAATAGCGTCCGTATTCTTATGGCCCTTCTTTGCATAACATGAAGGCACCTTTTGCATTGGTAGAATATGATAGCATTGTACTAATGCAATGCAAATTCTAGAATGTGGATAGTGGAAAGCCTTAGCAATAGTCTCAAGGACAAGGCAGGAGGAATTAGTGGTCCAAGTACAATCGGAGAATTATGATGTAATTGGGATTATGGAGATATAGTGGGATAGTTCACAAGACTGGAGCACTGTCATGGGTGAGAATAGCTTGTTCAGAAAGGATAGACTTTTTTACTTCAATCTTCACAAACAGAAGCAGCTACCAGAGCACAGTTGGAGGCAGAGATGGGGAAGGAGTCAAACAGCCTAAAGTGGTGGCAGAGCAGGTTACTTAGAGGCAAGAAGCTTTCAAGTCGGCAGGGCCAGATGGGAAGCACTGTAAGGTACTGAAGAAATTGGCTGAAGTAGTTTTACAGCCATTAGCTATTCTCTTTGAGAACTTGGAAAGGTTGGATAAGGCACTGAATGATTGGAAAAGGGTAATGGTAGTGTCCATCTTTAAGAACGAGAAAAAGGAGGATCTGATGAATTACAGACCAGTCAGTCTAACCTTGAAAACAGGGAAGATTACGGAAGGGCCCTCAAGGAATCCATTGTGAAGCACCTAGAGGAGTGTCTCAAGGTGATCAGGAAGAGCCAACATGGATTCACCAAGAGCAAGTCATGCCTGACCCACCTGATTTCCATCCATGACATGGTGACAGGTTCTGTGGATGAGGGAAAGCAGTGGATGTGATTTACCTTGACTTTAGCAAGGCTTTTGATACTTTATCATGGCATTCTCATTAGAAAGCTAAGGAAATACAGACTAAATGAAAATCCTTTAAGGTGGATACATAACTGGTTGGATCATCATGTTCAATGAGTACTCATCAAAGGTTCAGTATCTAGTTGGGAGGAGGAATCATAGTGGGGTCCCATGGGGGGGTTCTGTCCTGGGTCTGGTATTATTTAATATCTTCATTAGTGATTTGAATGGTAGGCTTGAGAGCACGCTTAGAATATTTGTAGATGACACCACATTGGATGGAGTAGCTGATACTCCGGAGGATAGAACTAGGATCCAGAATGACTTGAATAGACTGGAAAAAGTGGTCCACGATCACCCAGATGAAATTAATCAAAAACAAGTGGAAAGTCCTACACTTGGAATGGAAGGATTGCATGCACAAATGACATCTGGGGAATGACTGGCTAGGCTGCAGTACTGCAGGGAAGGACCTGGGGGTTACAGTAGACCACAAGCTGAATGTGAGTGTGCTCAACAGTGTGCTCTTGTTCCAAAAAAGCCAGCAGTATACTCAGATGTATCAACAAAAGTGTCTCTTGTAAATCAAGAGAAGCTATTCTTTGGCTCTGTTCGGCGCCAGTGGCCTCCCCCAGAGTACTGCATCCAGTTTTGGGCCCCATACTTCAAGGAGGGGCTTGGCTTGAAGAGTCCAGTGTAGAGTAACAAAAATGATCAGGGGCTTAGAAAGCATGACTTATGAGAAAAGACTGAAAGAACTAAGGTTATTTAATACAGAGACGAGAAGACTGAGTGGGGATTTGAAAACAGTCTTCTAATAACTGGAGGGCTAATATAGAAAGGGTTGAAATGTGCTTTCCTCCATGGCCATAGGGGACAGGACTAGAAGCAAAAGCCTCCAGCTGCAGCAGGGGAAATCTAGGTTGGAGATGAGAAAGAAACTTTCTGACTAAGAGGGAGTCCAGCATTAGCTACTGTTAAAGTGAATTTAGTCAGGCTTTTGGCCTCTCTGACTAAAAAAACCAGACAGAGACCAGAAGTGCTAATACTGCTTATTTCAGTTATATGTTTTGAGATAAAAAAAAATTCCTGCATTATTACTCTGTGCACAGGTGTCCAATTAAGTAAGTTTGTTTTAGTTTCTTCAAGGTCGTATTTTTTTTCTCTTTTTCTGTCTTAAGTATAAAAATGC